>NC_136265.1:92130098-92385098 GCF_964187855.1 Myxine glutinosa
TTTAAAACATAGTTTAACGCCAACATAGCGCCAACATAGTTTGCCAACGTGAAATAAATGAATACGCTCTCAAATGTGCCGTCCGAGGCAGAGTGTGTTCGCCACGTTCGGCACACGCGATAGCTCGCTGCTCTCTGATTGGTTGAATCGTTTTTTGGACATAGCTCGGTAAGTAATTGTCCGATTAATATGAAACCTTGAAAAGGCACATCCTCGGGTCCCCAGCAATATACCTGGCAAGTTTAAAGTATATCGGACCCGTGGTTGTCGAGAAACAGCGGTCACAGACAAACAAACAAACAAACAAACAAACACACATACAGAGATTACTGGAATTATAGATAGATTAGGGTAAGGCCTTGTCTTCCATTAAGATGACACTCCATTGCCCCAAGTGAAATAAAATAGATCCCCTTTCATTCCTATTCCCAAAACCTCCATTTCCAACTACATCCCCTCCAAGCCTCAATTACCAACTGCACTGGGCAGTTTGTCAGGTTTGCTACGGCTGTGGGTTGTTGGTTTCACCCCAAAACCGCCATTAAGCATGTGCTCAGCTCGGGGAAGAAGGGCGTGCCCACCCATCGTCATCAAGGGCGGAGCCAGAGGGCCGTGCCGACCAATCAGGGCCGAGGCGAGCTGACCGGTGGGCGTGTCCTGAAGGCCGGTGGCTTGATCGCCTGAGACGCTATAGAAGCGCGCGCGCAAGAGCCGAGAGGTGGTTGGACAGGGAGACGTGCAAGTGGTTGAACAGAGACGTGCGTGTGGTTGGACAGAGAGACGTGCAGGTAGTTGGACAGAGAGACGTGCAAGTTGGACCAAGCAAGGAAGTTGTGGTTGGACCAAGCAAGAAAGAAAGGAGTGGTTGGACCAAGCAAGAGAGAAAGGTGTGGTTGGACTGAGTACGAGAAGAGTTGAGTTGAGTACGAGAAGAGTTGAGTAAGGGATCCCTAAAAGAGCAGCTCCAGCCACCGCAAGTTCAGTCACAGCAGCTTCAGCCACAGCAGCAGCAGCCACAGCAGCTTCAGCCACAGCAGCTTGGGGGCCTTGACGGCAGTTTCGAGCAGGGCCGCGAAGGAACGGCGGCTGCTAAACGTGCCGACCGGAAGAGGAACGGCGGCTGTTAAAACACGCCGATCGAGAAACTGCTAATCCCCGACCCGAACGTGCTCCGGGTCCAGCTGAACCTTCCTCCCCCTCCAGCCATCCACCTCCTGCCATTCCTATCATCATTCCCCACGTGAGTGTCTTTTGTTTGTTCTGTCCTGGGTTTAATTAAGACTGTAGGTAAGCTAATAATTGCACTGTGTCTCTGATTCTTCTGTATATTATTTTATTATCCTTCCTTCTCCTTGGTTACTTTGAGCATGTAAATAGTAGGAATAAATTTAGTCGTATTTCCAACCTTTGTCTTCTTCTTCTTCACATCCGTGTCACCTTTGTCTTTTCCCTATTGAATACCTGTGGCGCGATCCGGCCAACGCTCGGGAATCGGGTTAGTCGGGGTAACTGTTAGGGCCGCAGGGCCATCCGCTCGGCAAACCAACATCTTATCCGCGGTCCGTAAAAATATACAGACTTGGCATTTAATATGGAATATTTATTTTTTCTTGACTTGGGTTTACTTTCTTAACTCAGTATATCAATCTAGTGAGTTTCTTTTACACTTTGGTGATTTATTTGTTAAAAGAACCATGTCACTGATTGTCTGTCACAGCAAGAAGTCAACAACAGGATTATATCACAGGTGGCGTGGCAAAATGTACGGACAGGTGCATTTGATGATTGGCTTCACAGTCGGGTATGCAAGGGTTGTTGCGTTCTGTATTAGTGGAAAACGACTGCTGCACGTCTCCAAAAGTTATTGCCGCTTCATGTGGAGATGGTCCGTCAACTCGACAATGCTGTTTGTCATGGAGTGGTGGCTTTACGAAATTACGGCATGAAACAGCGTGCTCTTGCTCGGCAGTATGGCATCACTCCAGGTCAGGTGTCAAAGATCCTGAAACGAAATGCTCAGAGGGGTGTCCCTACTCCAATACCGAGGCCAGGACGTCCCCACAGAACCACAAGGAGGAATGATCGCCAGCTGCACCGGTTATTCCGCAATGGCCGTACCAAGTCAGCTAATCGGCTTAGGGCTGAGTGGCAGCAACTGACAAATGTGCCTGTATCCAGAAGGCTAGTCAACCAACGACTGGTTCATGCAGGCTATCGTGCCAGGCGTCCCCTGAGAAAGCCACGCCTGACCAGACAACACCGCCAGCGCCGATTGCAGTGGGCCAGAGAGCACCGTCAATGGCAGCCAGGACACTGGAATCACGTGATCTTCAGTGACGAGTCTATATTTCTGGTCTATCGTCAAGATGGCCACGTCCGAGTGCGCAGACAAGTGCATGAAGCCTACAACAAAGATTGTATAGTGCAAAGAGTCCAAGCTGGAGGTGGTGGGGTGACCGTTTGGGCTGCTTTTCATGCAGGGGCAAAACTGACCTGGTTGTTCTGAATGGAAACCTGAACCAGTTCAAGCACAGTGCCATTCTGGAAGAAACATTGCTTCCATTTGCTCGTGCAGCCTTTCGAGGAAACTTTGTCTTCCATGATGACAATGCACGGCCTCATCGTGCTCGCATGATCAACACTTTCTTGCTGACCGTGGTGCAGAGCATATGGAGTGGCCTGCCATGTCCCCGGATATGAATCCGATAGAGAACTTGTGGCAGAATTAACGCGTCAAATTGACCACTTGGACCAGCAGCCGACCTCTGTGCGTGAATTGCAGCAGGCTATTGTCACTGCATGGCAAGCGATTCCTGTCCAAACCTTGGCAAATCTCGTGAACAGCATGCCTCAACGTGTACGTGCTCTCCTGAATGCTCGTGGGGGTTACACGAATTACTGAACTGTAATTTTACTGTCCGTAATCCCAGTCGTAATTTAACTTTTGTTTTTGTTAAAAAAAAATTTGGCTAATGTGCAAAATCAAGAGATACTTCTGGAAAACGTACAGAAGTTTAACACAGTACTAACACAGTAAATTTGGCTAATGTGCAAAATCAAGAGATACTTCTGGAAAACGTACAGAAGTTTAACACAGTTTAACACAGTAACACAGTTTAACACAGTACAGAAGTTTAACACAAAATAAGACCCCCGTGAGTCCATGAATTGAGTTCGATATCAGTTTACATCACTTTCAAGGATCAATTTAGTTGTTTCGAAATGTCAAATGTGGTTTTTGTTTCTTTTAAAGGTCACATTAACAAAATCTAGAATAATTTCAACATAATTCCAATGAACTTTTGGTTCTAAGACATCTTGAAAAGTAAGTTCACCCCGACAAAAAAAAATTCCATATTAAATGCCAAGTCTGTGTATGTATATATATATATATATACAGTGAAACCTTGCCTTACGAGTGCACCAACTTACGAGTTTTCCGAGATACGAGCCGTCGCTCGGGCGGTTTTTTGCTTTGAGATGTGAGCCGAGATCTGAGTTACGAGCTTACGCCACCCGCTATGAGGTGGCCCAACGAGCGTTCCGGTCACGTGGTTATCTTGCCGTGCAAGCATCTCTGCCATATATCGCTGCTGCTTTGTTTTCGCATGTTGGTTATTTTGGAAAATTTCTTAGTTTTAACCATGGGTCCTAAGAAATTGAGTGCCAAGGGCAGTACTGAGAAGAAAAAGAGGATGATGTGCTTGGATATAAAACACGCAATCGTCGAAAAACATGAGCGAGGTGTGCGTGTTGTCGACTTGGCGAGGCAGTACGATCGTAGTACTTCTACGATATGTACGATTTTGAAGCAGAAGGAGTCGATAAAGGCTATAACGCCAGCCAAGGGCGTTACGATTATTTCAAAGCTCCGGACCTCTATCCATGAAGAGATGGAGAATTTTCGAAACATTTTGAAAGGGAGGAAGAAACAAACCTCGTTGGACAGGTTTTTATTGAAACGCCCTGCAAGTGAAAGCGAGGAAAGTGTGGCGAAAAGGGAAAGAGTTATCTCCTCCACCTCCGCCAGCATCTTCGTCTGATCTTCAAGGTAAATACACTGTAGCGCGATGCTGCGTGCGCTAATGCTTACGCAAGGAGCAAGCGGACAACGCGATTCATACAAGAGTCTTTATTCAAACTGCAGCACCAAGCTGCTCAAGGCTGCGCGCCCCGTCTATATCCTGAGGCCACGCCTCCCTCCCCGGCGTGGCCCACCCCCACTTGGTGTGCGGGGTGATGTCACCATGTCAGTGCTTTCGTGTCCGCCACAACACTTAATAAAACCAGTTTATTTCTTTACATTGAAGGAGTCTGGACTCCAGCAGAATACGGATAAAAGGATGGCAAGGCACAAACTCGTCCGAGAAGATGTTTATTCGTAAAACCAACTCGGGAACACTAAAAAGCCCGTTTATCGGGCTGCCTTATAAAGCAAAACCAAAAACCCAAACCGAAACCGAAAGCCACGCCTCTCAAGCGAGGCGTGCTTCGGTGGTCACGTGATCCACAGGTGTAGCTCATTATACCCGCACGCGCGGGACACTTTGGCGGTCACGTGACCAGCCACTCTGGCGCCGGGGATCTCCGCCGGTGACGTCACCGGCTGGAGCAAGGAGATTCTGATGCCGGTCTTGCTTGGGGGACCCATGGGTCGCTACAACATTCTCTTTTATTATGAACAGTATATACGAGGTCGTGCTTGTTTATACATTATTTGTTATTTATGAAGTACATTTTTCTTATTTAAAAACACGTAACAAAAAAAATTGGTGTGGTTTTTTGGGGGCTGGAACGGATTAATAGCATTTCAATGCCTTTTAATGGGGAAATTTAATTTGAGAAACGAGCAAATTGTGAGTTACGAGCTCGGTCACAGAACGAATTAAACTCGTAAGTCAAGGTTTCACTGTATATATATATATATATTGTTGCGGATACGGAGCACGGCACACCCCTTAGCACACCCCCCCCCCCCCACTGAAACAGCGTCTCTCCCAGCAGAACCACAAGCTCACCTCCCCACAGAATCTCTCCACTTCGAAGTACCTCCAGCACGTATATCTTTTTGTGCGTCCTCCCTTGCTCATCTCTCTCTTACGCCTCTCAACTCCTCCTCAACTGGACTCAGGTGGGGGCTCCGCATGACGGGTTATATAACCACGCCCTACCAAGCCATGGCCACACCTTACCAAGCCGTGCCCACCGAGTTTTGGTTGGGCGCAAGGGCTTGCTGGCTCCACCTCCTGAAGATGATGGGCCGGCCACGCCCTTCTCCCCCGAGTTGACCGCGTGCGTAATGGAGTTTTGAGTGAAGAAAACCACCCAATGCAACAGTGACGAACGCCGCAGAAAACCACCCAATGCAACGGTGGCGAACGCCGCAGAAAACCGCCCAATGTTACTGGCACTTTGAAGAGGTGATTTGGGGCAAACTTGAAAAGGGAACGATCTTATTCGATTCGATGCAATGCAGAGTCAACTAATGGGAAACAGAGCCTTATACTGACATGGAATAAAGAGATAACTATTTAGAAGGGTATATGATTTTCTACGTGCATGCGATGGATTAACTAAGGGGACGACCTTTGATCTTTACACAAATCGATGGAGGTATTTACAAGAATCATGACACTATTTACAGAGGGTGATATTTACAACAATTACAGGATTCTCAAATCCACAACAATCTATATATAATATATATATAAAATATATATAAAATATATATATATATATATATATATATATATATATATATATATATATATATATATATATATATATATATATATATATATAATATATATATATAATATATATAATATATATATATATATATATATATATATATATATATATATATATATATATATATATATATATATATATATATATATATATATATATATATATATATCTCTATTATAATAGCCGTAGATGATTCTGTCTGTCTGTCTGTCTATCTGTTGGGTGTCTGTCCGGGGTGTGGCTTACTCGGTTTGCAGAGTAGCTCCACCCATAGCTCCACCCATTCTGGGAGTGGCTATAAACAAATATCCACCATTTTATTAACTCGCATAGCTTTGAGTCCTGTTTTGTAGGCCCGTGGTGTCTTGCTCTCCCCCAGTTTTATTTCAAATCAAATTCGATAAATCATTTCATTTTTCACAGTCGCTAACATAGTTTTAGACTCGGTTGAAAAAAAACGGGAAGAAAATCCGATGAAAGTTGCCGTTTATAGAACGAAATGAATTCTCAAAGGCCTGTAACTTCAAGGCCATTGAGTCTCTCTCACGCCTTTATCTCCAATCTAACTCACCATATGATTTCATTTTTATCGATGGTTTTACTTTTAGACTCGGTGTCAGCAATAATTGAGAACAATCCACACACGCGGGAAAATGCAGAGATATATTTTTTAAAATCGCGTCATGGTGTATCATACACCGCCCAACATGACACCGCCGGCAATGTGTCGATATATATTAAAAATTCGCTTTTGCTTTTCCGTTATGATATATTACTATTTCGTTTGATGATAGTCGTCACAAAAACGTCAACAATGATGCCGACATATATTTCTTCGTTTTTATTTCATTCAACATATTAGCCGGAAGTAAAATATGTTTCAGGAAATTACCGAGAGATATTTCTTCGTTTTTTTTATTAGTTATGTGCGCATACACTTTAAATAGGTTTATTTGAAATCTTTAATTTTCCACAAACATTCCACACACGCGGGAAAATGCAGAGATATATTTTTTAAAATCGCGTCATGGTGTATCATACACCGCCCAACATGACACCGACGGCAATGTGTCGATATCTATTTTAAATTCGATATATCATTTCATTTTTCACAGTCGCTAACATAGTTTTAGACTCGGTTGAAAAAAAACGAGAAGAAAATCCGATGAAAGTTGCCGTTTATAGAACGAAATGAATTCTCAAATGCCTGTAACTTCAAGGCCATTGAGTCTCTCTCACGCCTTTATCTCCAATCTAACTCACCATATGATTTCATTTTTATCGATGGTTTTAGAGTCGGTGTCAGCAATAATTGAGAACATTCCACACACGCGGGAAAATGCAGATATATTTTTTAAAATCGCGTCATGGTGTATCATACACCGCCTAACATGACACCGACGGCAACGTGTCGATACATATTAAAAATTCGATATATCATTTCATTTTTCACAGTCGCCAACATAGTTTTCGACTCGGTTGAAAAAAAACGGGAAGGAAATCCAATGAAAGTTGCCGTTTATAGAACGAAATGAATTCTCAAACGCCTGTAACTTCAACTTCAAGGCCATTGAGTCTCTCTCACGCCTTTATCTCCAATCTAACTCACCATATGATTTCATTTTTATCGATGGTTTTGGACTCGGTGTCAGCAATAATTGAGAACATTCCACACACGCGGGAAAATGCAGAGATATATTTTTAAAAATCGCGTCATGGTGTATCATACACCGCCCAACATGACACCGACGGCAACGTGTCGATATATATTAAAAATTCGCTTTTGCTTTTCCGTTAAGATATATTACTTTTTCGTTTGATGACAGTCGTCACAAAAACGTCAACAATGATGCCGACATATATTTCTTCGTTTTTATTTAATTCAACATTATTAGCCGGAAGTAAAATATGTTTCAGGAAATTACCGAGAGATATTTCTTCGTTTTTTAAAATTAGTTATGTGCGAATACACTTTAAATAGGTTTATTTGAAATCTTTAATTTTCCACAATATAATTTACTTGCCATTTATCATTTGATGATTACGAGACAAATTCCTCTTGAGGATCGTGACAATTCATGCGCTGCGTGGAAACTTCTATTTCCAAAATGAATGAGACGATCGATGAAGAACGCAGACTTGAACAGGATGCAGCAAGAAAACGAATGAGACGGGCGAACGAGTCCATCGACGAACGTCAATGCAAACTTGCGGGGTCACCCGTGGGAATCCCACGGGCATGGATGTGTGTGACATTTCGACATATTGAGTTAGATGCTGCACATTCATTTTTACAAAATGGTTACTGGCAAGTCATCAGATCCAGAAATGGTGTAAAAACCACCGTTTAGAGGCCATTTTTCCCCGCAAAGCGGGGGTTGGCCTTTTCGGGGACCGTGGTAGTTGTTGTTTTTTTGTCCCCTTTTTGAAGCAATGTTTTACGGCCGGATGCCCTTCCTGACGCCAACCCTTTTTGCCGCCTTCAACGACAAACAGGGAATTACCAGTGAACTGGTACTCAATTAGCCGACCTCGGAAGGATGACAGGCTGAGTCAACCCCCCTGGCATTAATTCGGCGATCGACCGAGATTCGAACCCAGGATCCTAAGCCGGCACCCTAGCCGCTAGCCCAACACCAGAAATGGTGTCATGAACACAATTTATTTACGCACAAGCACAAAAGCAAGACGGGCCGATTTCCGATTCCGACGGGCCGACGGGCGAGACGGGCCGATTTCCGATTCCGACGGGCCGATTTGGAGCAAGAAAAAGAACGAGACGGGAGAAAAAGGAGAGAAACGAGACGGGGAAAGCCGATTGGAGAGGCGAGTGAGGCGCGATTGGAGAGGAGTGTGAGGCGCGATTGGAGAGGAGTGTGAGGCGCGATTGGAGAGGAGTGTGAGGCACGATTGGAGAGGAGTGTGAGGCGTGATTGGAGAGGAGTGTGAGGCACGATTGGAGAGGAGTGATTGGAGGGGAGTGTGAGGCACGATTGGAGAGGAGTGTGAGGCACGATTGGAGAGGAGTGTGAGGCGCGATTGGAGAGAAGTGTGAGGCGCGATTGGAGAGGAGTGTGAGGCGCGATTGGAGAGGCGTGTGAAGGATTGCAGAGGAGAGGAGTGTGAGGGATTGGAGAGGTGAGGGATTGGAAAGGAGAGGGATGTGAGGGTTTGGAGAGGAGAGGAGTGCTAGGTGGAGAGAGGAGAGTGTCAGGTGGAGACAGGAGAGTGTCAGGTGGAGACAGGAGAGTGTCAGGTGGAGACAGGAGAGTGTCAGGTGGAGAGGAGTGAGGGGTCACATATTATGTGAAATAACTAAATTCACACCATTTCTGGATCTGATGACTTGCCAGTAACCATTTTGTAAAAATGAATGTGCAGCATATAACTCAATATGTCGAAATGTCACACACATCCATGCCCGTGGGATTCCCACGGGTGACCCCGCTAGTATATATATATAATATATATATATATATAAAATATATATATATATATATATATATATATATATATATATATATATATATATATATATATATAATATATATATATATAAAATATATATATATATATATATATATATATATATATATAATATACATATAAAATATATATATATATATATATATATATATATTTATTGTTACAGATCTGGGACGACGGCTCTCCCGTTAGCAAGGGGGATTAACCCCTTGTCCGTTATACTGGCCGTCGCCGATCCTGGGGGTCTGTGACATCACTGGTGGTCAGCCACGACCAGGGTAATCGGGCCAGAGACCCAAAAATAAGACCCCCCGAATACCTGCTTACCGTAACCTCCCAACCAGCGAGGAGACAGCCCCGCCCGAGTCGCGACGGTAATGGACACGCCGAGCGAAGCGAGTCACGACCCAGGCTGTTAACAATTACTAACCCGATTATAGCGGTTTTAATCGTGCCACGTAGACCAATGGAAAGAAAAGACTAAAGCAACTGGATGAAGACGAAACCAAAGCTTGGAGAAAGAGCACACATTTATTAAAACAAACACCAGAGGAAAAGAAAGATCAAAGCTGTACAAAGATAGATGGATGTAAAAAGACACAGGGCAGCCTTATCAATACAGTCTTACTTATACCCAGGACAGAACAAACAAAGACAGACTCACACGGGGATGATGACAGGAATGGCAGGAGAAGGTTCGTTCAGCTGGCAAAGGCGGCCGGTTCGGCTCGTTCAGCCGTCGAGGTTCCGTTCCGACCACGCGCCGTTGGTTTAAAGCGAACCCGACAACCGCTGGAACAGATATTGCCGCGTCGACACCACGACCCTCTCTCTCTGTCAGTAATAATGGGATTTCCTCTCTCAGGCAAGGCACGATCTCTCGCATCAGGCAACCCTCTTTTGCTGCGCACTCTTCGCCTCTGCTGGTCTCAACGGCTCATCTCCTCCCATGTCTTTATACGCGATCCTCGAACGCATATATTAAGCGGGGTCGTGAGACACCCTCGGCCGTTTGGGTCCCGCCCCCGTGCTCTGTTTGCAGCCTTATTTGGTAACGGAGCTGAACAGTTCCGCCCTTGCGGCGAGCCAAGGTCACGCCTCTTCTCGGCGACCCTGCCCTTCTTGTCCAATACAGAGCGCATGTTCAAAATGGTGGCGAACGCCGCTTTCAAACCAAGGCCAGTTGAGAGGGCGCGCACCCCACGCTTGTCGAGCTGCTTTGCAGAGAGATAGAGAGTTTGCTGGGGTATGGAGTTATTGAAGGGGAGCTATCCTTATTTGTTAATGCAACGTAGTGTCAATCTAGTGGACACAGAGCCTTAATTAAACATAGAATAGGAAATAATTAGCAAGATGATTCTAAGATTGGCTGCGTGTTGTGATGGCCTCGGGTGCGATATTTAATAATTAATAAAAGGGGATTATATTACTCAGGGGGATATTTACAAGTGAAGGGGGTCCCCAAATCTGTAACAATATATTATATATATAATATATATATAAAATATATATATTCTATTGTTACGGATCTCTACGTCGGCCTTTTTCCCCTTAAGAAGGGGGGATTAATCCCCTTGCTTATGACTGACCGACGTGAGTCCTGAAGTTGCTCGGCTCCCTCCGGAGGGGCAGGTGAGCAACCCCGTTCGGCGTTCGCGACCGTGGACAAGATGTTAATTGCCGAGCGGATTAGCAGCCGCGGCACGAACCATTAGCAAGTAACTGACCCGATTCTTAACGTTGGCCAAATCGTGCCACAGGTATTCAATTGAGAAAATACAAGGACGAACGGATGTGAGGAAACCAGAAGGTAAGGTAGGAAGAACAGGATTCATTACTAACTAATTATGTACACGTCAAAAGTAACCAAGGAGGAGGAAAAACGAAAATAAAGACAGAAGGAGGAGAAGACACAGTGCAAATATTAACTTATCTATACAGGCTTAACTTAAACCCCAGGACAAGACAGACAGAACGAACTCACTCACACGAATAGGGAATTGCAGATTGGATTGGCTGGAGGGATCAGAAGGTTCAGGTGGTCCACAGAACGGGCGATAGGGAGGTCCAAGGGTCGCGGCACGACGTCGGGGTTCGCGTGCACGCACTTGTTATTTTGGAGGTAGGTTCCGGCAGTTGCCGTCAGCGCTGGTTGGTATTGCGAGCAGGGCGTGCTGATTCTCATTCCCCGCAGGACGTTCGCGCCAAGCAGAATGAACAATCCTCCCCACTGGTGTTCCTTGCTCATGCACCTCCCTTCACAGAACTTCTCAATCTGTGCTCCCTCACTCATCTGAACTCAACTCAACTCCTGGTGGACTGCGGTGGGGTGGCTCCGGGCGACGGGTTATATATCGCCACACCCTGGAACGTTCGCGAAACTCCCCGATCGTTCTCTCTCCGCCCTCTCAAGCCAAACCCCTCGTGCTTGGTTGGTTGGTCGGGGCTGGCTCACTCCTCCCTCCTATGACGAGGTGGAGACACGCCTTTCTTCTCCGAACTGGCCGCGTGCTCAATGGCGGCAAATGGAGTTGGAAATGGAGGCTTTGGGAATGGAGGCTTTGGGGAATTTGAAAAGGGAACTATCTTATGTCATTTGGTGCAATGCAGAGTCCAACTTGTGGGGAACAGAGCCTTAAACTACATAGAATAAGGAGATAACTATCGAGGGAAGCCTATGATTTGCTACATTCATGCGATGGACTAGCTACGGTGCACTCATTTCAATTAACAGCCAATTAGAGGGGAAATGTACATAGGAAATTTTAATACTAAATTTACAAAGTGAAGGTTCTAAAAATCGTAACACAGCACCCTCATTCCTCACGGCACGTCTCGGGCCGACAAAACTTTACTTAGTGTGACACATAGGTGTAGTTCCCTCTATAATTAACCTGACCCTGAGTGCAACAGTTTTAAAACACAAATAAGTATGTCCCCCTGCTGCATTGCACCCTATCTAACAGATTCACGCCCACAGGATAACCGAATTGCGGAATGGTTCTCAAACTAAACATGAATGGTGGGGAGCATTATTTACAAATGACACTGATTGTATTTACAAAACGCAACCCAGGACCTGCGATTGTTCTTTTGGGGGGGAGACAGCCTGCGCTGCATCGACACACCAGCACCAACAAAGAGCACCATAAAGCCCCATAAAGCACCATAAACGCACCAGTCAGTGCACAGTCACCACAGTTCATAATAAAGAAAAAAAACAAACCCCTGCTGGTGGTCTTCCTCTTCAGCTCCCTCTGCTGGCCAATGTTCTTCCAGATGTTGTCTCTCTTCGTCTTCTTGCTGGCGGCCTATTTGGACATAACAAAAGAATGCACGAAACGTGTCCACTTTTTATTTATGGCCCACAGGGGCCGACTATGGGTGGTTCACCTGTGTGGCATCGGTGCCACGTCACCGAGGTCTGCAAGCAAGATCCTGGGACATCGTGGCCGGTTCCAGCAGAGGGGCCATGCCCCAACCCGTGGGGTCCATGAGTGGTGCTCAGCCACAGACATGTGGTCCATAAGTGGTGCATCGATGCAGGCAGCTGGTTGCGGGGGTTCGGGCACACAATGGCGGACTCCCGCACGCTCCCCTCGGTGCCCAGAGAGCACGATACATGGGTCGGGGGAAGGAAGACAGAGGGCAGGTTAGCGAGGGGTAAGGGCGCAAGGGTACACATCAATAAAGGCAATGCAAGGTGAGGTGCGTAGAGACTGAGCGGAGAAAAGCTCATCCCTACCGTACGTCACCCCCCCCCCCCGTTACCTGTTCTACCCTTGCCCCTAACCCCCATATGTACCAAAAATCTACACCCTTACCAATTCGTCACTACTGTCTCGTCTTCCCCATATTTCCCCTAATACCAAATTCGTCACCACAATCCCTCTAATCCAAAATTTGCCATCACCAATTCATCATAAATCCCTCTTAAGGAGGAAGAGATGGAACAACAAAGCACAATGTCTCACCCACGTCATGATGCGTCTCACATTCCAAACATTTGCACAAAAATAATAAAAACATGGCATGGTGCGGAGTGGTGTCACCTCAGGTGAGTGGATGAAGATGGTGCAAGGAGATTTCAATCCTATCTACTTCCTAAATGACTAACACATTTTACACTATCCGGGGTCTTTCCCTGCCAATCCATTGGCCATCTTACTCTATGCGGTTTTAAGAACCAAATTCCCATTGACCAAACTGTGGTGCTTCATCAATTTGGGGTCTCACTCCCCCGATTCAACTCCCTGTGCCTTTGCACAATTTCAGGACTGGGTTGTGTGGCTCTACCAGAAGGTCTACCCACCTGCACACCTCCACCACTGCAGTTGCCTCCGAGCTTACCTGCTCCTTACCCTAACCTATCTAACTGGGGAAGGCCCTTTGGCGCTCTCCCCACTCGGTGCCCTCTCTGGCACTGGGCTACCCGGGTCCGTCCTCTGGATCCTCGGGCCCCATCCACAACTCTACCCGCTCCCAGAGCCCACCTGCGGCCTCACCTGGCCGACATCCTAACAGTGGCGGAGTGCCCATTTAACTACACACACTAACAGGCCACACGCCCAGCCATTTCCACGTCACTAATGCACCCATCCAAACACCATTCTTCCACCAACGCACCACAGATGCCAATATCCAACCACAATTTACCTACTCCCTCTACCTAACTCTTAAACTACCCTCCCCGGGTATTCGTGATGGGGTCCATCCTCCCCATTCACACCTTCGCACCATCCACTCCACTCCACAGTTTCCACCATACTCACTCCACACCATCCATTCCATACTCCATGTATTCCACACAACCATTCTCCATACACCTGTATTTGCACACCTGTGCCATCACTCCTAGTGCTTCCTGCACCCTCCTTCCTCCCAAGCCCATTTGCTCAACACAACACACAATCACCATTACTCAATCAAACACTGCTCCATACACCTGTTCACTTGCACACCTGTGCAATCACACCTGGTGCCACCTGCACCCTCCTTCCTCCCAGGCTCCTTCAATCACTCCATACAATGCACAACCACAATTGTTCCTCATGCACTGCTCCATGCACTTCCACGCTCAATACAATCCACAATCACAATTATTCCTCATACGCTGCTTCATACACTTCCACGCTCAAACACACGGCATCATCTGATCTACCTGGTGCCCTGCTAAAACTCAGTGCTCCCTGTCTTCCCTTTAAACTCAGCACATCCCAAGTCATTAACAACCATTCTAACCTCTCTATGTCCCCAACTACCTGTCCAATGTCGCTACTTACCTCTACCGTTACCTGTGGTCAATCTTCTCTAGATCCCTACCATTTTAACCTAACCCTCCCGGGCTAGTTTTCACTGCCAAACCCCATAAACCTATAGCTCATGTGCCCCATTGTGAGGGATGGCAAAGTTGCCATCCCACCACATCGGGCATCTCTCACTACCAGTTTTGCCATCAAATTCCAACCAATCAAAATTTGCCAATCACTGCCAATCATTCTACCAATCATCAAATTTTGCCAAACACTTCTGCCAATCCTATTCACCATTCTACATATCGGATCAAAACACTATTATCATCACAGTCCACTATATCTGAGCCTCGGTGCGTCATGTCATCATTAAAACTCGGCTTCGCAAAGCCGAGCAATGAATTCGGGTGGTTTGTTTGCCTGCAGGTTGAATCCGTCCGGCATTCGGTTCAGGGGAGGCGGTTTGGTCGGGCCAAGATTCCACGCACCATCTCGGCGCGGCACCTTCCGGTCCCCGGCCCGATGGCTCAATCTCGCCCTGTCGGAACCACGCCCCCGCAAGGGGGCACCGTCCGCTTCCTCCGAGCTGCCCCTGAACCGGACCGGTCGCCTTGCCCGACAAGGCCCGGACTCGGCCGTGCGGGGCGGAGCCAGGCCCGAATCGGCCACAACGCTTTGAAGAGAAGCGACGCAACACCGACCCGCGCCGGGCCTCGCATCCAACTAAGCGCACCGTGCCCCGAGTGCTCGCGTCGGCTAACCGTTGCCCGAAACGCTGCCCCGTTTAACGTCGATGCCTGACTCGCATACGCGACCCTTTTCACACTCACAAAACCTGGCGTCTCGGCGCCTCCCACACACTCCGTCCATTCCACCACCGCACTCCCTGTTACACACCACACCTCTTGTGCACACTCACCGTTCGCACACCTCCTTAACACACCTCGCGCACCGTCTTGCACACTCTCCCTCGGTACGTACTCCGTACCACTCACCATGGGCGTGCACTCTCGCATCCACCCACTCACGCGCTTCAATGGGCTCTCCCACCCCCGCGCCACAACCAACTCAGGTGTGCTTTCTCGCACACTCTCGCCGTTCATCCCAAACGTGCATCCTCGCACCCGCTCCTCCACCAACTCACTCCCCGAGTCACTCTCACCCTCGCACGTACACTCCGTATCGCTCTCACTCTCTGTGTCACACTCCGTACATTTTATAACATGCTCACTCTTTGACGCACACTTTTTCCTCAAACGCGTGCCATTCACTTTAACACAACACACAAAGGACCGTCCACGAACACCCGGGTGTTCGCGATCCCAAGCGCGCGACAATTCTCTTCGCGCCAAACACTCTGCCGAAAAACCTCTTAGCGCCAAACACAGCACGACTCACCTTTGGGATCCTTTTCGCCACGCGCACCTGCAAATCTTTATAAGGATTAGCAAGTACGGCATCAGGATGTGAACTTAGACTTTGCACATAATCTATTTCTTCCCTCTGCTGGTGCTTTTCTAATTCTGCCGTCTCTAAAAGCCCGATTTTAACTATTTCTTTTTCTTTAACGACCGCTGGCTTTATTAAAATTCCCTCTACTTCAGCGGTCGCTGGCTGCCCCATACCCCAGGTCGCGATCTCTATACCCGTCATTTTACCCGCGCTTTGCTCCGACTCGCTCAAGCCGCGCTCCTTGACCCGCTTTACCTCGTTGTGCACCCGTGTGCCCCTCCCGCTCAACCTGCGGTCAACCTCCCTCTCGGCTTCCCTCACCTCATATGCGGCTCGCCCCCTCGCCAACCCCTCATTAATTTCTTTGGCTTGGCCAATTATGCCCCCCAGTTTGTCCCCTTTTATTCTATTACAACACCCTTCAATTACATTTCCCAGCCACTTGTTGCTTTCCCTCTCCTCATCCACCTTGGCCATGAAAGCCTGCATTTGCTGCATGAATAGGCCCCAGTCCATCGGCGGCGCTGCTACGGTCACGGGTGCGGCGACATTTGGTGCCGCTGCAACATCGTGCGCGAGGGCGCCATCTTGTGCGCCTGAAACCTCTGCAACCACATCCTCACTGCTCTCCTCCTCCATCATTACTTCCACCTCCTCCCTGGGGTCCTGGGTTGATTCTAACCCCTCTAACTCTACCCCCACCGGCACCCGATCGCCTTGATTATCCATGGCACGATTTTAAATTTAAGATGTTAAATAAAATAAAATCTTGGGCCACTCGTAATTTTGAGTGCACTAATCGCACTTCGGGTCCGAATCTCATTCCTGGCACCAATTGTTACGGATCTCAACGTCGGCCCTCTTTCCCCTTAACAAGGGGGGATTAGTCCCCTTGTGCGCGACTGACCGACGTGAGTCCTGAAGTTGCCCAGCTCCCCCCTGGGGAGGCAGGTGAGCAACCTCGTTCGCGACCGCGGACAAGATGTTAATCGCGGAGCAGATTAGCAGCCGCGGCATGAACCATTAGCAAGTAACTAGACCCGATTCTTAAACGTTGGCCAAATCGTGCCACAGGTATTCAATTGGAAAAAGACAAGGACGAACAGATGTGACGAAACCAGAAGGTAAGGTAGGAAGAACAGGATTTATTACTAACTAATTATGTACAAGTCAAAAGTAACCAAGGAGGAGGAAAGAAATGAAAATAAAGACAGAAGGAGGAGAAGACACAGTGCAAATATTAACTTATCTATACAGGCTTAACTTAAACCCCAGGACAAGCCAGACAGAACGAACTCACTCACACGAATAGGGAATTGCAGATTGGATTGGCTGGAGGGATCAGAAGGTTCAGGTGGTCCACAGAACGGGCGATAGGGAGGTCCGAGGGTCGCGGCACGACGTCGGGGTTCGCGTGCACGCACTTGTTCTTTTGGAGGTAGGTTCCGGCAGTTTCCGTCAGCATTGGTTGGTATTGCGAGCAGGGCGTGCCGATTCTCATTCCCCGCAGGACGTTCGCGCCAAGCAGAATGAACAATCCCCCCCACTGGTGTTCCTTGCTCATGCACCTCCCTTCACAGAACTTCTCAATCTGGGCTCCCTCACTCATCTGAACTCAACTCAACTCCTGGTGGACTGCGGTGGGGTGGCTCCGGGCGACGGGTTATATATCGCCACACCCTGGAACGTTCGCGAAACTCCCCGATCGTTCTCTCTCCGCCCTCTCAAGCCAAACCCCTCGTGCTTGGTTGGTTGGTCGGGGCTGGCTCACTCCTCCCTCCTATGACGAGGTGGAGACACGCCTTTCTTCTCCGAACTGGCCGCGTGCTCAATGGCGGCAAATGGAGTTGGAAATGGAGGCTTTGGGAATGGAGGCTTTGGGGAATTTGAAAAGGGAACTATCTTATGTCATTTGGTGCAATGCAGAGTCCAACTAGTGGGGAACAGAGCCTTAAACTACATAGAATAAGGAGATAACTATCGAGGGAAGCCTATGATTTGCTACATTCATGCGATGGACTAGCTACGGTGCACTCATTTCAATTAACAGCCAATTAGAGGGGAAATGTACATAGGAAATTTTAATACTAAATTTACAAAGTGAAGGTTCTAAAAATCGTAACACAGCACCCTCATTCCTCACGGCACGTCTCGGGCCGACAAAACTTTACTTAGTGTGACACATAGGTGTAGTTCCCTCTATAATTAACCTGACCCTGAGTGCAACAGTTTTAAAACACAAATAAGTATGTCCCCCTGCTGCATTGCACCCTAACAGATTCACGCCCACAGGATAACCGAATTGCGGAATGGTTCTCAAACTAAACATGAATGGTGGGGAGCATTATTTACAAATGACACTGATTGTATTTACAAAACGCAACCCAGGACCTGCGATTGTTCTTTTGGGGGGGAGACAGCCTGCGCTGCATCAACACACCAGCACCAACAAAGAGCACCATAAAGCCCCATAAAGCACCATAAACGCACCAGTCAGTGCACAGTCACCACAGTTCATAATAAAGAAAAAAAACAAACCCCTGCTGGTGGTCTTCCTCTTCAGCTCCCTCTGCTGGCCAATGTTCTTCCAGATGTTGTCTCTCTTCGTCTTCTTGCTGGCGGCCTATTTGGACATAACAAAAGAATGCACGAAACGTGTCCACTTTTTATTTATGGCCCACAGGGGCCGACTATGGGTGGTTCACCTGTGTGGCATCGGTGCCACGTCACCGAGGTCTGCAAGCAAGATCCTGGGACATCGTGGCCGGTTCCAGCAGAGGGGCCATGCCCCAACCCGTGGGGTCCATGAGTGGTGCTCAGCCACAGACATGTGGTCCATAAGTGGTGCATCGATGCAGGCAGCTGGTTGCGGGGGTTCGGGCACACAATGGCGGACTCCCGCACGCTCCCCTCGGTGCCCAGAGAGCACGATACATGGGTCGGGGGAAGGAAGACAGAGGGCAGGTTAGCGAGGGGTAAGGGCGCAAGGGTACACATCAATAAAGGCAATGCAAGGTGAGGTGCGTAGAGACTGAGCGGAGAAAAGCTCATCCCTACCGTACGTCACCCCCCCCCCCCCGTTACCTGTTCTACCCTTGCCCCTAACCCCCATATGTACCAAAAATCTACACCCTTACCAATTCGTCACTACTGTCTCGTCTTCCCCATATTTCCCCTAATACCAAATTCGTCACCACAATCCCTCTAATCCAAAATTTGCCATCACCAATTCATCATAAATCCCTCTTAAGGAGGAAGAGATGGAACAACAAAGCACAATGTCTCACCCACGTCATGATGCGTCTCACATTCCAAACATTTGCACAAAAATAATAAAAACATGGCATGGTGCGGAGTGGTGTCACCTCAGGTGAGTGGATGAAGATGGTGCAAGGAGATTTCAATCCTATCTACTTCCTAAATGACTAACACATTTTACACTATCCGGGGTCTTTCCCTGCCAATCCATTGGCCATCTTACTCTATGCGGTTTTAAGAACCAAATTCCCATTGACCAAACTGTGGTGCTTCATCAATTTGGGGTCTCACTCCCCCGATTCAACTCCCTGTGCCTTTGCACAATTTCAGGACTGGGTTGTGTGGCTCTACCAGAAGGTCTACCCACCTGCACACCTCCACCACTGCAGTTGCCTCCGAGCTTACCTGCTCCTTACCCTAACCTATCTAACTGGGGAAGGCCCTTTGGCGCTCTCCCCACTCGGTGCCCTCTCTGGCACTGGGCTACCCGGGTCCGTCCTCTGGATCCTCGGGCCCCATCCACAACTCTACCTGCTCCCAGAGCCCACCTGCGGCCTCACCTGGCCGACATCCTAACAGTGGCGGAGTGCCCATTTAACTACACACACTAACAGGCCACACGCCCAGCCATTTCCACGTCACTAATGCACCCATCCAAACACCATTCTTCCACCAACGCACCACAGATGCCAATATCCAACCACAATTTACCTACTCCCTCTACCTAACTCTTAAACTACCCTCCCCGGGTATTCGTGATGGGGTCCATCCTCCCCATTCACACCTTCGCACCATCCACTCCACTCCACAGTTTCCACCATACTCACTCCACACCATCCATTCCATACTCCATGTATTCCACACAACCATTCTCCATACACCTGTATTTGCACACCTGTGCCATCACTCCTAGTGCTTCCTGCACCCTCCTTCCTCCCAAGCCCATTTGCTCAACACAACACACAATCACCATTACTCAATCAAACACTGCTCCATACACCTGTTCACTTGCACACCTGTGCAATCACACCTGGTGCCACCTGCACCCTCCTTCCTCCCAGGCTCCTTCAATCACTCCATACAATGCACAACCACAATTGTTCCTCATGCACTGCTCCATGCACTTCCACGCTCAATACAATCCACAATCACAATTATTCCTCATACGCTGCTTCATACACTTCCACGCTCAAACACACGGCATCATCTGATCTACCTGGTGCCCTGCTAAAACTCGGTGCTCCCTGTCTTCCCTTTAAACTCAGCACATCCCAAGTCATTAACAACCATTCTAACCTCTCTATGTCCCCAACTACCTGTCCAATGTCGCTACTTACCTCTACCGTTACCTGTGGTCAATCTTCTCTAGATCCCTACCATTTTAACCTAACCCTCCCGGGCTAGTTTTCACTGCCAAACCCCATAAACCTATAGCTCATGTGCCCCATTGTGAGGGATGGCAAAGTTGCCATCCCACCACATCGGGCATCTCTCACTACCAATTTTGCCATCAAATTCCAACCAATCAAAATTTGCCAATCACTGCCAATCATTCTACCAATCATCAAATTTTGCCAAACACTTCTGCCAATCCTATTCACCATTCTACATATCGGATCAAAACACTATTATCATCACAGTCCACTATATCTGAGCCTCGGTGCGTCATGTCATCATTAAAACTCGGCTTCGCAAAGCCGAGCAATGAATTCGGGTGGTTTGTTTGCCTGCAGGTTGAATCCGTCCGGCATTCGGTTCAGGGGAGGCGGTTTGGTCGGGCCAAGATTCCACGCACCATCTCGGCGCGGCACCTTCCGGTCCCCGGCCCGATGGCTCAATCTCGCCCTGTCGGAACCACGCCCCCGCAAGGGGGCACCGTCCGCTTCCTCCTAGCTGCCCCTGAACCGGACCGGTCGCCTTGCCCGACAAGGCCCGGACTCGACCGTGCGGGGCGGAGCCAGGCCCGAATCGGCCACAACGCTTTGAAGAGAAGCGACGCAACACCGACCCGCGCCGGGCCTCGCATCCAACTAAGCGCACCGTGCCCCGAGTGCTCGCGTCGGCTAACCGTTGCCCGAAACGCTGCCCCGTTTAACGTCGATGCCTTACTCGCATACGCGACCCTTTTCACACTCACAAAACCTGGCGTCTCGGCGCCTCCCACACACTCCGTCCATTCCACCACCACACTCCCTGTTACACACCACACCTCTTGTGCACACTCACCGTTCGCACACCTCCTTAACACACCTCGCGCACCGTCTTGCACACTCTCCCTCGGTACGTACTCCGTACCACTCACCATGGGCGTGCACTCTCGCATCCACCCACTCACGCGCTTCAATGGGCTCTCCCACCCCCGCGCCACAACCAACTCAGGTGTGCTTTCTCGCACACTCTCGCCGTTCATCCCAAACGTGCATCCTCGCACCCGCTCCTCCACCAACTCACTCCCCGAGTCACTCTCACCCTCGCACGTACACTCCGTATCGCTCTCACTCTCTGTGTCACACTCCGTACATTTTATAACACGCTCACTCTTTGACGCACACTTTTTCCTCAAACGCGTGCCATTCACTTTAACACAACACACGAAGGACCGTCCACGAACGCCCGGGTGTTCGCGATCCCAAGCGCGCGACAATTCTCTTCGCGCCAAACACTCTGCCGAAAAACCTCTTAGCGCCATACACAGCACGACTCACCTTTGGGATCCTTTTCGCCACGCGCACCTGCAAATCTTTATAAGGATTAGCAAGTATGGCATCAGGATGTGAACTTAGACTTTGCACATAATCTATTTCTTCCCTCTGCTGGTGCTTTTCTAATTCTGCCGTCTCTAAAAGCCCGATTTTAACTATTTATTTTTCTTTAACGACCGCTGGCTTTATTAAAATTCCCTCTACTTCAGCGGTCGCTGGCTGCCCCATACCCCAGGTCGCGATCTCTATACCCGTCATTTTACCCGCGCTTTGCTCCGACTCGCTCAAGCCGCGCTCCTTGACCCGCTTTACCTCGTTGTGCACCCGTGTGCCCCTCCCGCTCAACCTGCGGTCAACCTCCCTCTCGGCTTCCCTCACCTCATATGCGGCTCGCCCCCTCGCCAACCCCTCATTAATTTCTTTGGCTTGGCCAATTATGCCCCCCAGTTTGTCCCCTTTTATTCTATTACAACACCCTTCAATTACATTTCCCAGCCACTTGTTGCTTTCCCTCTCCTCATCCACCTTGGCCATGAAAGCCTGCATTTGCTGCATGAATAGGCCCCAGTCCATCGGCGGCGCTGCTACGGTCACGGGTGCGGCGACATTTGGTGCCGCTGCAACATCGTGCGCGAGGGCGCCATCTTGTGCGCCTGAAACCTCTGCAACCACATCCTCACTGCTCTCCTCCTCCATCATTACTCCCACCTCCTCCCTGGGGTCCTGGGTTGATTCTAACCCCTCTAACTCTACCCCCACCGGCACCCGATCGCCTTGATTATCCATGGCACGATTTTAAATTTAAGATGTTAAATAAAATAAAATCTTGGGCCACTCGTAATTTTGAGTGCACTAATCGCACTTCGGGTCCGAATCTCATTCCTGGCACCAATTGTTACGGATCTCAACGTCGGCCCTCTTTCCCCTTAACAAGGGGGGATTAGTCCCCTTGTGCGCGACTGACCGACGTGAGTCCTGAAGTTGCCCAGCTCCCCCCTGGGGAGGCAGGTGAGCAACCTCGTTCGCGACCGCGGACAAGATGTTAATCCCGGAGCAGATTAGCAGCCGCGGCATGAACCATTAGCAAGTAACTAGACCCGATTCTTAAACGTTGGCCAAATTGTGCCACAGGTATTCAATTGGAAAAAGTCCAGGACGAACAGATGTGACGAAACCAGAAGGTAAGGTAGGAAGAACAGGATTTATTACTAACTAATTATGTACAAGTCAAAAGTAACCAAGGAGGAGGAAAGAAATGAAAATAAAGACAGAAGGAGGAGAAGACACAGTGCAAATATTAACTTATCTATACAGGCTTAACTTAAACCCCAGGACAAGACAGACAGAACGAACTCACTCACACGAATAGGGAATTGCAGATTGGATTGGCTGGAGGGATCAGAAGGTTCAGGTGGTCCACAGAACGGGCGATAGGGAGGTCCGAGGGTCGCGCCACGACGTCGGGGTTCGCGTGCACGCACTTGTTCTTTTGGAGGTAGGTTCCGGCAGTTTCCGTCAGCATTGGTTGGTATTGCGAGCAGGGCGTGCCGATTCTCATTCCCCGCAGGACGTTCGCGCCAAGCAGAATGAACAATCCCCCCCACTGGTGTTCCTTGCTCATGCACCTCCCTTCACAGAACTTCTCAATCTGGGCTCCCTCACTCATCTGAACTCAACTCAACTCAACTCCCGGTGGACTGCGGTGGGGTGGCTGCGGGCGACGGGTCATATATTGCCACACCCTGGAACGTTCGCGAAACTCCCCGATCGTTCTCTCTCCGCCCTCTCAAGCCAAACCCCTCGTGCTTGGTTGGTTGGTCGGGGCTGGCTCACTCATCTCTCCTATGATGAGGTGGAGACATGCCTTTCTTCTCCGAACTGGCCGCGTGCTCAATGGCAGCAAATGCAGTTGGAAATGGAGGCTTTGGGAATGGAGGCTTTGGGAATTGAGGCTTTGGGGAATTTGAAAAGGGAACTTAATCGTTGCGGATCTCAACGTCGGCCTTTTTTTCCCCTTTAAGAAGGGGGGATTAATCACCTTGTGTGCGACTGACCGACGTGAGTCCTGAAGTTGCCCAGCTCCCTCCGGAGAGGCAGGTGAGCAACCTCGTTCGTGTCTGCGGACAAGATGTTGATTGCCGAGTGGATTAGCAGCCGCGGCACGAACCATTAGCAAGTACTAGACCTGATTCTTGAACGTTAGCCAAATCATGACAGGTATCCAATGGGGAAATCACTAAAACGAAACGGATGTGAAGAAACCAGAAGGTAAGGAAGAACAAATATAATTTATTATTACTATTTACACAATCAAAGGAACCAACGAGAAGGAAGGATACAAAAATTAAGACAGAAGGAGGAGAAGACACAGTGCAAATATTAACTTATCTATACAGGCTTAACTTAAACCCCAGGACAAGACAGACAGAACGAACGAACTCACACGAATAGGGAATTGAAGATTGGATTGGCTGGAGAGATCAGAAGGTTCAGGTGGTCCACAGAACGGGCAATAGGGAGGTCTGAGGGTCGCGGCACGACGTCGGGGTTCGCGTGCACGCACTTGTTCTTTTGGAGGTAGGTTCCGGCAGTTGCCGTCAGCGCTGGTTGGTATTGCGAGCAGGGCGTGCCGATTCTCATTCCCCACAGGACGTTCGCGCCAAGCAGAATGAACAATCCTCCCCACTGGTGTTCCTTGCTCATGCACCTCCCTTCACAGAACTTCTCAATCTGTGCTCCCTCATTCATCTGAACTCAACTCAACTCCCGGTGGACTGCGGTGGGGTGGCTCCGGGCGACGGGTTATATATCGCCACACCCTGGAAGGTTCGTGAAACTCCCCGATCGTTCTCTCTCCGCCCTCTCAAGACAAACCCCTCATGCTTGGTTGGTTGGTCAGGGCTGGCTCACTCCTCCCTCCTATGACGAGGTGGAGACACGCCTTTCTTCTCCGAACTGGCCGCATGCTCAATGGAGGCAAATGCAGTTGGAAATGGAGGCTTTGGGAATAGAGGCTTTGGGGAATTTGAAAAGGGAACTATCTTATATCATTTGGTGCAATGCAGAGTCAACTAGTGGGGAACAGAGCCTTAAACTACATAGAATAAGGAGATAACTATCGAGGGAAGCCTATGATTTGCTACGTTCATGCGATGGACTAGCTACGGTGCACTCATTTCAATTAACAGCCAATTAGAGGGGAAATGTACGTAAGAAATTTTAATATTAAATTTTCAAAGTGAAGGTTCTAAAAACCGTAACACAATATATATATATACCTCGACTCACCAAGATGTTTAAAACCCAAAATTTCCACAACTCTTCCTACACTCACGAAGATGTTTAAAACCCGAAATCTCCACAACTCTTCCTACACTCACCAAGATGTTTACAACCCAAAATTTCCACAACTCTTCCCCTACTGACGAAGATTTTTAAAACCCCAAATCTATACCATCTTCCTCCACTCACAAACATGTTTAAAACCCAAAATATCCACAACTCTTCCTCAACTAATGAAGAGGTTCAAACAACCAAATCTCCACAATTCTTCCTCCACTGACCAACAGGTTTAAACAACCATATCTCGATAACTCTTCCTCCACTCACGCAGATGTTTCAAACCCCAAATATCCAGAACGTTTCCCCCACACACGAAGATGTTTAAAACACCAAATATCCAAAACTCTTCACCGACTCACAAAGATGTTGCAAATCCCAAATCTCCACAAATCTTCCCCTAGTCACGAAGATGTTGAAAACCCCAAATCTCCACAAATCTTCCCCGACTCACAAAGATGTTGAAAACCCGAAATCTCCACAAATCTTCCCCTACTCACAAAGATGTTGCAAATCCCAAATCTCCACAAATCTTCCCCTACTCACGAAGATGTTGAAAACCCCAAATCTCCACAAATCCTTCTACCCACGAAGATGATTAAAACCCGAAATATCCACAACTCTTCCCGGACTCAGGAAGAAATGCGAAAACCCCAAATCTCCACAAATCTTCCCCGACTCACGAAGATGTTTAAAACCCGAAACCTCCACAACTCCTTCTCCTTACGAAGATGTTGAAAACTCCAAATCTCCACAAATCCTTCTACCCACGAAGATGATTAAAACCCGAAATATCCACAACTCTTCCCGGACTCAGGAAGAAATGTGAAAACCCCAAATCTCCACAAATCTTCCCCGACTCACGAAGATGTTTAAAACCCGAAACCTCCACAACTCCTTCTCCTTACGAAGATGTTGAAAACTCCAAATCTCCACAAATCCTTCTACCCACGAAGATGATTAAAACCCGAAATATCCACAACTCTTCCCGGACTCAGGAAGATGTTGAAAACCCCAAATCTCCACAAATCTTCCCCAACTCACGAAGATGTTTAAAACCCGAAACCTCCACAACTCCTTCTCCTCACAAAAACGTTTAAAACCCGAAATCTCCACAAATCCTTCTGCTCACGAAGATGTTTAAACCCATAATTTCCACAACTCTTCGTCTATTCACGGTCACGACTCACCTTGGAAAATAGTTTCTGTCGGCGTGCATTTCCCGTGAACCAGATCCACAGTTGATCCATCCACAGTTGATCCACAGTTGATCCACGATGGGTTACCAACTAAAATATCCCCAAGGCGCGGCAAATGACCCTAATGTAATGGCGCCCAATGTTTTGAATTGTTCAGAATCGCCTGACGGCGCTTTTCATTTAAAAAACACATCATTTGGGGGTTTTACAAACAAGAAGAAGGTGCTCATACGTTCAACCATGGATATGCTCTTTGACATTGATCGCTTGTTCTCGTTTATACACCACCCAAAGTGTGTTTCGCTCGTTCTCGTTTATACACCACCCAAAGTGTGTTTCGCTCGTCCTTGTTTATTTACCACCCAAAGTATGTTTCGCGCGTTCTCGTTTATACACCACCCAAAGTGTGTTTCATTCGTTCTCGTTTATACACCGCCCAAAGTAGGTTTCGCTCTTTCCTGTTTATAAACCACCCAAAGTATGTTTCGCTCGTTCTTGTTTATACACCGCTCAAAGTAGGTTTCGCTCGTCCTTGTTTATAATTTTTTTTGGGGGGGTGGGGGGGGTTGAGGGGGAGGTGGCAACAAGTAGAGTCCCTGTATAGCAAAGATCGTAAAGCGGAATAACCGCTTCACTGCTCAGGACGCCTTACAAGTGAAGTAACCATACAAATGCATTCCAAAATATGCTTTTAGTTGACGTCATGACCATCCCAAAGTTTTACTTGTGCATTACTTTCTGTGCTTTCCTGTTTTTTCGCTGTTTGCTTAATTCCATCAGGTTTCTGTTCCTGAATTTCAGCGCATAGTGAATACGCAAACTCACAAAAGTACAAACAATTTTTGATTTCACTTGGTCCCTGCATAGTTCTAGTTCTCTGTACTCAAATAGATTGCTGTGATTCTGAGATGAGGAACGAGACGCCATTGTTACCATCTGGAACATGTGTGTTGTGAACAGCTTCCGGGTTGTTGGCGAGCACAAGCTCACTCTGCCTGCCTGCTAAAATGGCCGCCGAGCGCGTCCATTGGAGACTTCACTGTTTCGCACGAGTGGGCTATCTTGCCCCGCTTTACGATCTTTGCTGTAAAGTCTCTATTTCGTCTCCATCCAGGGACTCCAGCAACAAGTTCACGGATGCGCACACCAACGCTGTGGTGTCGAAGAACGAGTGGCCGTTTGAAGTTGATTTTTATTATTTGTTTCTTTTTTCTTTAATCGAAACGAACAATATCGTCATTGCCACTATTTAGCATACATTAAAGCAACAATCTTGATTGAAGTTGGCAACCACACGAACGAACGATCGATATTTACCCCAAAAAAAGTTCTATTTTCCTGATTATTAATGGTGTAAAACAGTTCATTATAAAAAACCCATGATAAAACTAAGTCATACTCGGTCATGTGCACATTCACTCTGCTCACTGCAACGGGAAAGGGGCACAGTGACACTTATGTGCTGATAGTATGAAACTGCAACTTAAAAAACTGAGGCACAGTGACAAGAAAGATCACTTTCATATGAAATTGAATTAATTGCAACTTCATTTATAATTTAAACCTTAATTAAAATAATAATAATAAAAATAAATACAAAATCAACCACCCACCCACCCACCCAGCCAGCCAACCAACCAACCAACCACCAAACCAAACACACAAACAAACAAACAAACAAACAAAGAAGACGTCATGTGCAGCACGACACTTGCAAAATTGGTGGATTTAAAACTTATTAAATGTGCCAAAAATAAACAAATAATAATAAATAAATAAATACTCGTGTCACGCCAACTTGCTGTCAATGACGCACACGAAGTGAACCTCTCAACTACTTGGGAGCACACGCGTGTGCCTGATATCCCTCTGGCACAGTGCCAAGACGGGGTAACCGAGCTTGCGTGGGAGACCTTGGTTCCCCATTGAAAGTAAACAAGGGGTTAACTTTGTGTACATCTTTTTGACAGCAAGCTGACATGCTGATAGTGACATGGAAAGAATTGGATGGAACTCGTCTTAGTTCTTACCTTGTAGGTAATCTGTATCCACAAAATGTTCACTGCACACACGGTGATTTTCTGTTGGATGAAAATTGTCTCTGCTGATGTTGGTTAGCCGTTTGGACATCAACTGGGGGTTTTCAAGAGGGAACCTGATGATACAATGTGATATAAAATAGCATAAATGAAAAAGTCAAGTTGGGAAAGTTGGGTTGGACTTCTTCGATCCTTATTTGTTTAAAATGTCAGCTTAACATGTTAAAACTGAAGACTTAGTGCATGTTCGGGTGACATTTTTTTCCAGACATCAATCTCTTAACGGTCTTACACTGCCATTAGGGAGGCGTGAACAGATGAAATGTTTGATCATTTCTGTTCGAAGCAGGTGAAGTTGGATCCAAACCATCTCGGACCCAACTTATGCCAACTTGGACCCAAATTTGAATTTTTTTTACAAATTGTAAAATGTTGAAATGAAAGAGTGCAACAACTTTTGCATTGCTTTATCGTGAAGAATAGACATACAAATTATTTATTATTAGGGGCTTATTATTTATTTATTTAATGGGGGCGGGGGGAGAAGCTTATTTAGGTCCTCGCCAAATTTAAACAATTGAAAAGCCCTACCAAAATTAAAACAAAAATGTAGACAGAATGCAAAAAAATTATGTTCTGGAGAATTTTTCCATCAGATTTGTTTATCTATAAAATTACGAAAATTGAAGTGAGAAAAAATTAAGAGTGAATTGTAAACCCTGACCAAAATTTTTTTTTTTTACTATTGAGGCCTACATGTATTTACTTTTACTTTTCCTTTTTCATTATTAGTACTTTTGTCCCACTTGGATTTAGAAAAACAAAAAAGACTTTAAAAGAATGATACTTCGTGACAAGAATTAAGATAAGTCACACTGAAAAAAACTCTTGGGTCCAAGTTGGTACTTGGGTCTGAGTTGGTCTGGACCCAAGCCGGTCTGGGTCCCAGATGGTCTGGGTCCGAGATGGTCTGGGTCCGAGATGATCTGGGACAGCAAAGTCTGAGATGGTCTGGGTCCGAGCTGATCTGGGACAGTCTGGGTCCGAGATGGTCTGGGACAGTCTGGTTCTGAGATGGTCTAGGTCCAAGATGGTCTGGGTCTGAGATGGTCTGGGTCCGAGATGGTCTGGGTCCGAGATGGTCTGTGTCCGAGATGGTCTGGGTCCGAGCTGGTCTGGGTCCGAGATGGTCTGGGTCCGAGATGGTCTGGGACAGTCTGGGTCTGAGATGGTCTGGGTCTGAGATGGTCTGGGTCCGAGATGATCTGGGAGAGTCTGGGTCCGAGATGGTCTGGGTGCAAGATGGTCTGGGTCCGAGATGGTCTGGGTCCGAGATGGTCTGGGTCCATCATTTTTATTAGTTCATTTTTAGTTCATTTTTCGTCCATAGTTCATTTTTAGTGCAAGGCCGAGTGTCATGCTTGGCCACAAGGGCATGAATGGAAAGGTCTTTGTTCCAAAGATTGAAAGAGATGCAAAGAGACATGCCTGTGCCTGTCTGGCCCAACAAGCAGGGCTGTGTGAGTGTGTGGCTCTCTTTTACCATGGGTCTTTTTGTAATGGCGACAACAATAAGACCCATGACATAAAAGAGAGTCCGACAGCCCTGCTTCTTGTTGTATGCCTGTCCGCCACTCTCACTAAATCTTACCAAATTCCGACCAAAATTTATACTTTAAAAAAGAAAAACACAGAGTACTCACCTGTGAAAAGTAACATCCCTCTTCTGGTTGCTACGATTTGTGCACCCGCAGCAGGCACAACTTTTCGGCATCTTGCCACTAGAAAATATTCCTGACACAACGAGGTCATGTACATGTACGTGTACGTTGTCAACAAATGTTGCCCCCCAAAAACATGGATGCCGGTCTTCCTTGTCGGCACGGGGTCACGTGGAATGTACGCCCTCCAGTCCATAATATAACTCCATGGCGGGAACCAGATCCACGAAGACCTCTTCTTCCACATTCTATTACACGTTACTTCTCTTGAATCTTCTCGATCGTTATCTCACCCCAGCGTGTATTACCAGATCGTTACTCCCAGTTTGAAAGTTTTATTCATAAAAATATTGAACACTGAATTAAACGAGGAGGAAAAAAGGAGGTCCGACATGCCAAGCTCGAACTAGAAGATGCACCTTCCTCAATCAAGGGAGCTGCAAAGCATCCCTCTTAACATGGGGACATAAAATTCGTTTCTCGGCTTCTACTGGACGAAATGGGCTACAAATTTCAGAAATAAATCCTTTGTACGTCGAGGTAATATGTTCCAAATTTCAGCAACATCCATTTCGGCTTTCTTGAGTTTTATGAGGAAAACCCTCGAAATCACGTCAGTGTCTGTCCGTCCGTCTGTCCATCCCCCCAAAATGTGGTGGATCTCATATCTCAAAGGCTTTTCATTGAAACTAGCTGAATCTTGGAATATACATCGGCCAATACATTTAATTAAAGGCTTTCAAAACAAATTCAAAATCTGCGCTTATTTAGGCGATCGACAGGGGGGGTTTAACCCCCCCCCCCCCAAAATAGGTAATTGCTCTCTTCTCCGAAACTACACACACGATGTTGATGAAACCTGGCCACAAGCTTCATATCTGATGCCGAACGAAGATGTAATGACCGCATCAAAATCTGCACTCATCGTGGGGGTCTACAGGGTTTTTTTGACCCCCTCCCATCCAAAGAGGCATTTGATCTCTTCTCCGATATGACACACGCAATTTTGATGACACTTGGCTGCAAGTTTCATATCTGATGCATAATTTTTTTAATTTAATATCCACACTTTCATATCACAAAATTACGTTCTGCCAGCTGAAGTATTCTCGACGCAAATGTGATTGGTCGTTGACTGCCGTCCTCCATGATGTGAGATAGTGCAGGCCAAACTCCATATGAAGAAGCATCCACTGATCGAACAAGGAGGTTATCACTACTGCAGTGAATCAAAACATCAACGAATGTGAGCAAGTGTTTTGCCTCCCGGAAATCCTTACTCTGCTCCACAACCCACTTTGATACGACGCCTTTACGTGGTAACTTGTGAAGTTATTCAAGAACTGTGGCCACTCTCACCAAGAACCGATGGTAATAATTCAACATTTCAAGGAAACTTTTGAGCTGCCATGTTTTGAGGTGCCTCCACAATTGGCCAGATAGAATCTTGCAGAGTCGGATGCTCAAGATACCCCGCAACAGAGAACGGTGAAAAACTAGAAAAAAAGAAAACTGGATAAGACGAGATGTCATCAGTGATGTGGCAGAAGGATGGGAAAATATTGTGGTTTCCCTAAATTGGTTTCAGGGAAAATATTGTGGTTTCCCTAAATTGGTTTCAGGGAAAATATTGTTGCGGATCTCAACGTCGGCCCTTTTTCCCTTACCAAGGGGGGATTAATCCCCTTGTCTATGACTGACCGGCGTGAGTCCTGAAGCTGCCTAGCTCCCTCTGGAGAGGCAGGTGAGCGACCTCGTTCGAGACCGTGGACAAGATGTTATTTGCCGAGCGGATGGCAGCCCGCGGCTCGAACCGTTAACCGAAACTAGACCCGATTCTTAAACGTTGGCCAAATCGTGCCACAGGTATTCAATGAGGGAAAAGACAAGGACGAACGGATGTGAAGGAAAGAAGGCAGAGTAAGGAAGAACAGGATTTATTAATTATTTACACACAACCAAAGCAGAAAAGAAATGAAATGTAATTTACAGGGAAATGGAAGGATCAGAAGGACACAGTGCAATTTCTAGCTTATCTATACAGTCTTAACTTATATCCCAGACAACATAAAAGACGGACGACAGTCAGACTTACACGGGGAATGATGATAGGAATGACAGGAACGAATGGCTGGAAGGGGAAGAAGGTTCAGCTGGAGTTTTGCTCCCATCCGGGACGTCGGGCTCGACCTCGATGGCCACCGATGCCACCGATCCCACAGCAATCTGGTTCCCGCGTAGCAGCGGGTCGAAGCTGCGTGTCACAGGGGGGGCCGGACTACAGTGGTCTCAAAGCTGCGGTTTGTTCACTCAACTCTCTCAGTGCTCACTCCTCCACTGAACTGAACTCTGCTGCTCCTCCTCCACTGAACTCAACAACAACAACAACTTCAGTGGGGGGCGCCACGTGATGGGTTTTATCGCGCCACTGGAACGTTCGCGAAACTGCCCGATCGTTCTCTCTCCGCCCTCTCAAGCCAAATCCCTCGTGCTTGGTTGGTTGATCGGGGCTGGCTCACTCCTCCTTCCTATGACGAGGTGGAGACATGCCTTTCTTCTCTGAACTGACCGCGTGCTCAATGGAGGGCGAATGCAGTTGGCAATGCGAATCGCGATGGTGATGCCAATAACCCCATCCAAAGTTACTGGCATTTTGAAGAGGCCATGGGGGGTGTCGGAGGGACCTATCTTATGTCATCTGATGCAATGCAGAGTCAACTAATGGGAAACACAGCCTTAAACTAATACACATAATAAGGAAATAACTATTTAGAAGGGTATATGGTGGCCTACGTGCATGTGATGGATTAACTAAGGGGACGACCTATGATCTTTACACTTAACGGAGGTATTTACAAGAATTACTTACATTACTAAGGGTGATATTTACAAACATTACGCAGGATTCTCAAATCCGCAACACTATTGTGGTTTCCCTAAATTGGTTTCAGGGAAAATATTGTGGTTTCCCTTAATTGGTTTCAGGGAAAATATTGTGGTTTCCCTAAATTGGTTTGCTCGCCCCAAATATGAACTGGTCCGGTATGAACTCATCAAGCATCACCCATCCTCAGTCGTTTGTTTGCCTCTCGTCGTTCTGCAAGGAACGAAATGATGGATTGCTCCAGTCTTTACAAGCAACCGCTCAACTTGAAAAGTGCAATGGTTTTATGAGGCTTCGGTGAAAAATGCTCATCGACCAATTTTCACGATATCTTCCTATAATTCACCAAATGTCCATCCGTCCGTTCGAAGGTTCCGCAAAAACGCCTGAACCGATCACAACGATATTTTGGGTGGGTATTCCTGGGACCCCTGGGAGTAAAATAGGCTCTATTGTTTTTTCAATTTTTCCAATTTTTCCAAACACGATGGAATAATATTTACCGATATGAAAAGTGATGTGGCTTTTGTTGAAATTCTACGTACCAGGACAGAGTAGATAGAGTCCTGACGAATTCTTCCTGTATAAACAAGCGGCTCCAAAGTAACATGGCAGAGTTTGCAAAGCGACTGAGAAACAGGTGTAACGGCCGCTTCCGTGTTACAGAATCGGAGTGCACTTTTCACACATAAACGTGTGACTGAGAAAGGTGTAGCGGCCGCTTCCGTGTTAGATTCGGCGCGCACTCTTCACACATAAACGTGTGACTGAGAAAGCTGTGTCGTGTCCGCTTCCGTTTTGCAGAATTCAATCTTTTTTCAAAATGGGCACCATGTACTGTTTAGATTTTGATGATTTGTGTGTGATATGATTCAACGGATGTTTATATGAATCGTTTAAAATACAAAAAGCCTTCTGATATTTTGCCTTTTCATTTGGGCCTCCAAATTGAAGCCCCACCCAAAGGGTGGGTACCGTTGCTTGTCTTCCAAAATGCACTCCTCGTGGTTTCCTGGGTGCACACAGTGACAGGATCACTGCATAAGCTTTACCTACCACAGCCGACAACAAAATGTCGCGTTTCGTGCTGTTTGCCGTGATCTGGTTCACTTCACAGTAAAAAGTCAAACGTTCCAAGTGAGCAGCCCATGACTGCCTGGGGTTGAATTCCTCCAATTTCCCATCAGTATCCATAGTTTCCTCATCGTCAACTGTAAAGTGCTCAGACAAAAAAGTGCACCAGAACGACAGCGTCTCTACAGTAACAGTCAACACATCTTTATTCTGCACCATGGCCCCGTACAGTGCACACTCGTCCACGCTGTATGGACCATGCCCCCCTTTCGACGAGCTGATACATTACAGGCCCCAAACAATGTTAATCCGCCTCTGTATATTTTCATTCCAAACAACAAACGAGAAAGCATCTGAAAATGCAAATCATGTCTGCATCAGTTTGTATGAAGATGTCTTCTTCTTCCATGTGCTCAAAATAGTGAAAACAGTTTACAAAATAAAATACAAAATGAAAATCGATTATTTTATTCAGCCTTGACCTTTTTTTTTTTTCTTCTTCTTCTTTTTTTTGTATACAAGATCGAGGCTCGTGAAAGAGCTAACATTAATCACACAAAAAGACAAACCGACACACAAAACACAAAAAAACAAGGGGAGCGGCAGACAAGATGGGGAGAGAGGGGGAAAGACACAAACACAACATTTGAGAGCAGAGACATCGGGAGGACTTGGGGGGAGGTGGGAGAGGAATAAAACATATGAACACTGAAAGGACTCTGGGGTGAATTACCGGGGGTAGAAAAGATCAAGGTTTTCGATGGGGGAAGATAAGAGATGGTGGTGAACAGCTGTTTTAAAGACCTGGAGGGAGGAGTGGGATTGAAGGGAGTGTGGGAGTTTGTTCCAGAGGCGGGAGAAAAGGGGAATGAAAGAGTGAAGGTGAGCAGAGAGCCTAGACTTTGGCAGTTTAACCATAAGAGGGATGCAGGCAGATCTTGTGCGACCTGAAGGAATATTGGGGGGACAGAGCACAGAGAGAGACCTGGGGGAGCAAGGCCGGAGAGGAGTCGGTAGAAGACAGAAAGACCACCAACCTGCCTGCGGTGAGTGAGTGAAAGGCCCTCGGAGTTGACTACATCGCAGGAGATTCCAATGATTCTGAAAGCTTTGGCCTCAACAGCGTGAAGCCGAGCAAGGTGTGAGGCAGGAGCACCAGCCCAGAGGGGGGAACAGTATTCCATTGAGCTGCGGATGAAAGCCTTGTATGTGGTGAGGAGCTCAGGTGTGCCAAGGAAGGACTTCGCATGACGGAGGATGCCCAGTCGGCGACTGGCTTTGGAGGCCAGCTTGGAAATGTGGTTTTCCCAAGAAAGATCATGGCAGATAGTGAGACCCAAAAGCTTGAGCGACAGAACTTCTTGGAGAGGATTGTTGAGAAAGTAGATGGGAGGGTTGTCCAGTCGGTCCTTTCGGAGAGACATTGTAAGAGTGTGAGATTTGTCAGGATTGAAAGACATGTTCCACTTGTTTGACCAGTCTGTGAATTTGTCCAGGTCTGCAGAGAGTGAGGAGGCTGCAGACTGCCGATCTGAGGGATGAGGAATGGAGCAGCAGATAGTGGAGTCATCAGCAAAGAGATAGAGAGGATTTTCCACAGAGTCGGAGAGGTCATTGATGAAGACCAGAAATAGCACAGGGCCCAGAACACTACCTTGGGGAACTCCAGCCAGAACAGGAAGGGAAGATGAGAGAAATCCATTCAGGGCCACACGTTGCCTATGACCAGAGAGGAAATCCGCAAGCCATGAGTGGAGATTTCCCTGAATACCATAGGAGGTGAGTTTGGTGAGCAGAGCTGGGTGCCAGACCGTATCGAAGGCACGTGATATGTCAAGTGAGACAGCTCTGATTTCCTGTTTGTCATTGAGGACCTCCATCCATTGTTGAGACAGCAGAAGCAGCATGTCCAGAGTAGAATGACCTGGTCTGAATCCAAATTGATGATCAGAGATCAAGCCATTGGAGAAGAGGAAGGATTTGATATCTGAAGCAATGATGGATTCCATGACTTTGCTGATAATTGGGAACAGGCTGATTGGTCTGTAGTTACAAGGATCTGTTTTTGCACCTTTTTTGTGTAAAGCGGTAATGTTTGCTGATTTCCAAGATGCGGACAGATGACCTTGAGCAAAAGAGAGGGTGAAAAGAACAGAGAGAGGGTGAGATAGAGCGGCAGAGCAGGATTTTAGGACCCGAGGGCTGATGCCATCTGGTCCAGTTGCAGAATCAGAGTCGAGGTTTGATAAAAACTTCTCCACCTTGTCAGGAGAGAAGGACACAGAGTCCAGGAGCAGTTGGGTTCGACTGGGAAAGGTGGGAACAGAGAGAGATGGGTTTGGGACACAAGATTTTGAGGCAAACACAGAGTTGAGGCATTCGGCTTTGTCACGTGCGGTGTCAACTGTGTAGCCATTTGATGTAAGGGAGGGGATGGAGGGGGAACAAACACCAGAAACGGATTTGACCAGACGCCACCAGGATTTGGAGGAAGGAGACAGGTTTGAGAGTTCAATCTTGAGTGTGGAGAGATAGTGCTTCCTGGCACTCCTGAGGGTAGAAACACACTTGTTTCGAGCTTGGTGGAAGGAACTGAGATTGCCTTCAGTTGGATTTGCATTCCAAGACGCAAAGGCAAGTTGTTTCAGGGCAACTGCCTCACCACAAGATTCAGTGTACCATGGACGGGAGGAAGGGTAAGACAACTGAAGACAAGATGGGATAAATCTGTGCATGAGAGAGAGCAGTTTGCTTTGGAAGAATTCCCAGGAAGAATTGATGTCAGAGGCATTAGAGATGGGAGACCAGTCCAGTTGATTGATGGCTGCTTGCAGACCGTGCCAGTCGGCCTGAGTGAAATGCCAGACTCGTCGGCGCTGAGGAGGCTCTCTGAGAATGGCCAGTGAGATGTCCACTTTAACAAGCACATGATCAGAAGAACCGATTGGAGCAGAAGAAGAGCAGTAGACATTTGCAGGGAAGTTAGTCATAACCAAGTCGAGAAGAGAAGATACTCCATTGACTGAGATCCGGGTCGGGAAATTGACAGATTGTGTCAGTCCCAATGAGTCGCAGAAGTCCTTTGGTGAGGTGCCATGGCTGGTGAGAGATGAATCCACACCCAGCCAGCTGGCATGATGACAGTTGAAGTCGCCACATATGAGGAAGAGAGAGTTTGGATGAGTTGATAGAAGTTGGTCCATGTTGTCCGACAGAGAAATGTAAATGGAGTCATCACTGTTTGGAGGACGGTACAGAACACATATGAACAAAAGGTGGGAGTGGAGAGGAAGCCGTAGCCAGAGGTACTCCTGTGGGTGGGGTGGAGAGAGGGCAGTGCACGGAGAGTGAGGAAGAGAGTTTTTGATAAAGATAGCCACCCCACCACCAGGACGAGGCTCAGGTCTATCGTACCGGAGGAGGGAGTAACCAGGAAGAGATATTAAGGAATCAGAGACATCTTGAAGGAGGAAAGTTTCTGTTAAGCAAATCAAGTCTGGATTTTCAGAAGCAACCTGAATGGAGAGATCAATCAGGTTTGAGCGAAGGCCCCAGATGTTTGAGGTCCATACCGTTAGTGAGGAGAGAGGGGGAGCATCGGGTGCAGGACAGGGGAGGGGAGGGGTAGGGTCAGATGAAGGGTGAGAGGGGGATGTAGGAAGAGCAGTTGATAGTGTGTCAGAGATTACAGAAGAGTTACAAGAAAGGGAAGGATGAGGAGGACGAAAGGTTTGATGGTGATGGAATGAGGCACAGTGAGAGTTTGTTTGAGGGGGGGCAGAGGAAAGTAGAAGGTTGGGGGAGGTGGAGGTATGACATAGGAGGGAGAGGAAGTGGGGAGGAGGCAGCTTTGAGAAGGACGTGGGAGGAGGGAGAATTTGGGAGGGATGGTTGGGGGGGAGATTTGAAGGGGAGGGGCAAGGGGGGAGTTTAGAATGTGGATGATTAATGAAAGATGAACATATTGTTGTGGATATGAGAATGGTGGTTTTTTTATTGTGTTTTTTTAATTGTATAGTACATTGTAAAAATATCGCCCTCCTTCCTCCAGTGGTGTATAAAGGTCAAAGTGCGTCCCGTAATTAGGTCATAAACAATCACGGTTAGCCAATCATAGATTTCCTCCTTGTTGGTAGTTATTTCCCTATTCTGTGTATTAGGCTAAGGATTTGTCTTCCATTAATTAATACTCCATTGCACCGAATTCAGACAAGGTAGATTCCCTGCACATTCCCCTTTCCTCAATTGCCAACTGCATTGAGCGGTTCGCTGAATTCTGCTGCAGCTGTGGGTTGTTGTTTTCGCTCCAAGACTCCATGAGCCACGAGGTCGTCTCGGAGCCAAAGGTGGGAGGAGTCGGCCCAGCGCGGGGGACAAGGCGTGGTCTAGCCAAAGCCCCCTATAAGGGCAGGGTCGGTGAGCCCTCGCGACCAATCAGGGCCGAGGCGAGCTCACCGATGGGCGTGTCCTAGCGGCCGGCGGCTGGATCACCGGGGGGCGATAAAAAGTGCGTGCGCATGCGTCAGGGCGAGTGGTTAGTAGTGGTTGTCGGTGGTGAGGGGTTGGTGGTTGGTGGCTGAAAGTACAGTTGTTGCTGAAGGAGGAAGGGTTGATGAAGAAAGAGAGTGGCGTTGGAGGAGGACGAGTTGAGTGTGGCGTTAAGTGGCATTAAAGTGGAGCTGAAGAGCCCGGAGTCCAGCATGAAGTGCCCATCCACTCGCGGTGAACAATACGCGCTGCTGCACACCAAGGCTTTCCCGCCAAGAATGCGAGTCGACTCCTGGAGCGGGACCTCGATGCCTGCAGTGGCCAGGGCCTTCCCATTCCTCCTTCCAGCCAATCCACTCTGCAATTCCCCGTGTGAGTCCGTCTTTTGTTTGTTCTGTACAGGGTATAAGTTAAGCCTGTGTAGATAAGCTAGAATTTTCACTGTGTCTGTCTGGTCCGTCCCTCTTTCTGTCTTTATTTTGTTATCCTTCCTTCTTCCTTGGTTTCTTTGGTCCTGTAAATAGTAATAAATAATAATCGTATTTCAAACCTTTTTTTGCCTTCGTCTTCCTCTTCTTCACATCCGTGTCGTCGTTGTCTTTTCCCTCATTGAATATCTGCGGCACGATTTGGCCAACGTTTCAGAATCGGGTCTAGTCATTGTAAAAACGGTTCGGGCCGCGGCACCATCCACTCGGCAAATTAACATCTTATCCACGGTCCGTAACAATTGGTGTCTGGGTGTGAGATTCGAGTCCCGCACCAAATTTTTTATAACATAAAAAAAAAGATTTGGTCAAAACTTGGAGCGGCCAAAATTGTTATAACATCCCAAATTGAAAATCGTGCCATGGATAGTCAAGGCGGCGGGATGCCGGTGGGGGAAATAGAAGAGGGGTTAGGGTTAACCCAGGACCAGAGGGAAGAAATGGTGGAGGAGAACAATGAGGAGGTGGTTGAGGAGGTTTCAGGCATGCAAAATGGCGCCCTCGCGCACGTGGTTGCAGAGGAACAAAATGGCGGCCCGCGGCGGCGGCTGGAGCCGCTGTGCCAGTCAGGTTTGATTTTAGGTTATTCCTGACCCAAATGGATGCAAAGATGGATAGAATGAGGGACAAAGCGAGGTGTACTAGTGAGCAATTGGGAGCAATGAGGGATGAAGCGAGGGGTACTAGTGAGCAATTAAGAGATGGGTTAAACAATATGGGAAATAAATTGGAGGGTTTAGACAAGAAATTTGAGGGGTTAGACAATAATTTTAAGGGGTTGGACAATAAATTTGAAGGGTTAGACAACGGGATAAAAGAAGTGAAGAATGGGTTAACGGGGTTGGAAAATAGAATGGCTGCCCAGGAGAACCAGATGGAAGGAATGAAGAATGGGTTAATGGGGTTGGAAAATACAATGGACGACAAATTGCGGGAAGTAGGGGAGCAATCCGCCCGGGAAATCAAACGGATGGGGAACCAGATAGAGGAGGTGAAAATCAGGTTGGAAGGTAAACTGGATGCTCAGAGGGATGAATTGGAACAGATGAGGGCGGCATCCACTAAAGAGATGGGAGAAATGGGGGAGGAGATAAGACGAGGTGTGGGTGAGGATGTCTCGGGGGTACGCGAGGAGGGAAAGCGAGGTGAGAAGCGTATGGAGAAAGAGGTGAGAAATGGGACGGCAAAGTTACAAGGGGGCATAGATCTGACGCAGGAGGTGGAACAGCTGACAGTGGGACAGACGGAATTAGTGGAGCAGGTACAAAAGAACACTGCGGTACTAGGAGGGTTAAAGGCGACACAAAAAGAACTCAAAAATGACTTGATAGCGACGAAGAGGGAATGTCAGATGGTACGTGAGGGACTGACAACGAGGTTGGACGAGGTGATGGAGGCAATGGAGACGAAGGACCGGGAGGTGAGGACGCACATAGAGACGGTCAAGGTAGCCTTAGAGGACGAAATTGAGGAGACGCACCGGGAAATAAAAGAGGTGAAGCAAAAGTTAGAGGAAGTGGCAGAGGGGGTGAGTGAAATTAAGAAGAGACGGAGGGAAACTAAGAGGGAGATAAAGGAGGAAGTAATGGAATATGTGCAAGGTCGGTGCTCAAATCGTGATGGTGTGCTTGCTAACCAAATAAAGAGTTTGCAGGTGGCGAAGGAGGTGTGGAGACGAGGTGCCGAGGTGAGTACGCGGAAATGTATATGGTATGAAAGGAGATTCAGTCGGCTTGGGAGTTGGTTTGGACCCGGGTGTTCGTGAGAGGCCGCGGGTGAAGTGTGCGACAGGTACGGAGTGTATGGACAGAAGAGGTGTGCGAGAATGTCCGACTATGGGGTGTGTGAGGAAAAAGTGCGCGCTGAGTACAGAGTGTGCTGTCGAGAGTGAGTTGGTCGTAGCACGTGTGCGGGGGGGCACATGGAAGCGCGGGATGGGGAGTGTTACAGGGGATGTGACGGAAGCATGCACACCTGTGGTGAGTGTTACGGAGGGTGTAACGGGAGAGTGTGCGCAAGAGGATGCGCGAGAAAGGTGTGTAACAGAGGAGTGTATGGGTACAGAGTGCGCTGCCAAGAGTAAGGGTGAATGCGTGACCGAGTGTGGTGGTAAGAGTAGTAAGAGTGACACGGAGCGTGAGTTGGTTGTGGCAGGTGAGAGAGGATGTACACCTGGAATGAAAGGATGCACACCTGGGATGGTAGAGCACGTATGGGAATGCACGCTGGAGTTGGTAGAGAGGTACGTGGTTGGGTGTGCAAGTGAGAGCACACCTGTGGTTGTCACAGAGGAGGTGACCGAGGAGGGGGCGCGAAGAGGTGTGTTGGTGAGGTGTGCGAACGATGAGTGTGTGCAAAGGTGTGCGGTGGTCAGGTGTGTGACAAAGTCTGTAAGCGGCATGAGTGTACCTGGGTGTGTAAGAGAAGGTGCAATGACAAATAGCATGGGAACGGCTGGATGTATGAGCAAGGAACGGGCTGCGGGGTGTGAGCATGCAAGTGGAGCATCGACGCTAACCGGGTTAGCGGTTAGAGCGACGTATAGCCGAATCGGGCCCTCGGTGCATGCCGGGCATCTTTGCGTGCCGCGGGGATCCGCGGGGATCGTGACCGCGGCGGTTTCGAAAGAACCGCCGTGCGGGATCCATGCCGGGCCGCGCTCTGACCGGCCACATCTGTGCTCCACTATGCGGAGCGGGCGGCCCAGTAGGAAGGGTCGTCATGGCGACCCCTTTTTGTTGAGGCGTTCCGGTAGGGCGAGATCGGGCCATTGGACGGCTCTGTGCCGGGATGGTGGGTGGGTTCTCGGCCCGTGTAAACCTCCTTCCCTGCACCGAGTGCCGGACGGATCCAGCCGCCGGCACCAAGCAACCCACATTCATTGCTCGGCTTTACGAAGCCGAGCTTTAGAAATGAATTGGCGCACCGAGAGGCTCAAGTGAGTAGACGTGTGATGAGGATAGTGTTTTGGACCCGAAATTGAAAAGCCAAATTTGATGATTGGCAAAGGATTGGCAGAGTGATGATTGGCAGATGATTGGTAGAGTGATTGGCAAATTTTTAATTAGCTGGAATTTGGTGTGCAAAATTGGTAGTGAGAGATACCCGATGTGGTGGGATGGCAACTCTGCCATCTCTCACAGCGGGGGCAAAGTAGCACTAGTTTTATGGGGTTGGCAGTGAAAACTAGCCCGGGAGGGTTAGGATAATGATAGGGATCTAGAGAAGATGACCTTAGGTAACGTTAAGGTTAGGTAGTGACAATGATACCTGTAGTGGGGATGCAGGTAGATTAGTTTGGATGATAATGACGTGGTATGTGCTTAGTTTAAAGGGAAGACGGGGAGCACTAAGTTAGCAGGGCAACAGGTAGTGCAGATGATGCCGTGTGTGTGGTTAAAAAGTGATTGCACAGGTGTGCAACTGGACAGGTGTATGGAGCAGTGTATGACCGAGTAGTGGTGATTGCGTGTTGTTTTGACCAAATGGTCCAGGAAGGAAGGAGGGTGCAGGTGGCACCAGGTGTGATTGCACAGGTGTGCAACTACAGGTGAATGGAGAACAGGTGTATGGAATAAATGGTCTGGAGTACATGGAGTATTGGAATGGATGGTCGTGGAGTGAGTATGGTGGAAACTGTGGAGTGGAGTGGTTGGTGCGAAGGTGTGGATGGGGGAAAGGAGGATGGACCCCATCACGAATACCCGGGGAGGGTAGTGTAAGTGTTAGGGAGAGGGTATAGGTAAATTGTGGTTGGATATTGGCATCTGTGGTGCATGGTGGAAGAATGGTGATTGAATGGGTGCATTACTGTTGTAGAAATGGCTGGGCGTGTAGCCTGTTAGTGCATGTAGTCGGTTGGGCACTCCACCACTGTGAGGATGTCGGCCAGGTGAGGCCGCAGGTGGGCTCTGGGAGCCGGTAGTTGTTGTGGATGGGGCCCGAGGATCTGGAGGACGGACACGGGTAGCCCAGTGCCAGAGGGCACCAAGTGGTGACAGAGCCAGGAGGGGCCTTCCCCAATTAGATAGGTTAGGGTGAGGAGCTAGGTAAGCTCGGGTGGCAACTGCAGTGGTGGAGGTGTGCAGGTGGGTAGGCCTGCTGGGAGAGCTACACGCCCCAGTCCTGAAATTGTGCAAGGGCACAGGGAGTTGCATCGGGGGAGTGAGACCCCAAAGTGAGGAAGCACCACAGTTTGGTCAATGGGAATTTGGTTCTTAAAACCACATAGAGTAAGATGGCCAATGGTTTGGCAGGGAAAGGCCCCGGGTAGTGCAAAAGTGTGTTAATGTCATTTAGAGGATAGTTAGGATTAAGAATCTCCTTGCACCATCTGCATCCACTCACTTGAGGTAACGATGGTACTCCACACCATGCCATGGTTGTTTTTATTATTTTTATGATGCAAATGTTTGGAATGTGAGACGCATCATGACGTGGGTGTGACATTGTGCTGGTGTTCCATCTCTCCCTCCTTATGAGGATTGATGATGAATTGGTGATGGCAAATTTTGAAGTAGTGGGAGTGAAGACGAATTTGGTATAGGGGAAATGTGGGGAAGACGTGACGATAGTGACGAATTTGTCAAGGTGTAAATTGTTGTAAATATGGGGTAGGGGCAAGGGTAGAGTAGGTGACAGGGGGGGGTGACGTACGGTAGGGACGAGCTTTTCTCCGCTCCGTCTCCATACGCACCTCGCCTTGCATTGCCTTGTTTGATGTGTACCCTTGTGACCTTACCCCTCGCTCGTCTGTCTTTTCCCCCCTTGTCTCCCACATGAGGACTGTGCGCCACTGGGCGCCGAGGGGAGCGTGCGTGAGTCCGCCATTGGGCGCCCGAAACTCTCGCAATGACAGCTGTCTGCATCGATGCACCACCTTATGGACCACATGTCTGTGGCTGAGCACCACTTATGGACCCCATGGGTTGGGGCATGGCCCCTCTGCTGGAACCGGCCATGAAGGCCCGAGATCTTGCTGGCAGACCTTGGTCACAGGGCACCTATGCCCCACAGGTGAACCACACTAGTCGGCCCTGTGGGCCATAAATAAATAAAAATTGACACGTTTTGTGCTTTTTATTAATCCAAATAGGCCGCCAGCAAAGAAGATGACAACATCAGGAAGAGAGCAATAGCCAGCAGAGGGAGCCGAAGAGCAAGACACCACCAAGGGTTTGTTGGTTTATTTTTTATTATTGAACAGTGATGACTGTGCACCGATTGGTGCTTGAGGGTGCTTTGGTGCGTTTTGGGTGCTTTCTGGTGCATCGATGCAGGGCAGACTGTCTCTCCCCCCAAAAGAACAATCACAGGTCCTGGGTTGCGTTTTGTAAATACCAGTAGTCATTGTAAATAATGCGCCCCCACCGTAAATGTTTAGTTTGAAGACCATTCCGCAATTCGGTTCGTTGTGGGCGTGAATCTGTTAGGCAGGGTGCAATGGAGCAGCGGGACATATTTATTTATGTTTTAAAACAGTCGCACTCAGGGCCAGGTTTAATGTAGAGGGAACTACACCTACGTGCCACACTAAAAGTAAAAGTAATAGGCCCGAGACGTGCCTAAGAGGAGGAGGGTGCAGTGTTGTGGATATGAGAATGGTGGCTTTTTTATTGTGTTTTTTTTATTGTATAGTACATTGTAAAAATATCGCCCTCCTTCCTCCAGTGGTGTATATAGGTCAAAGTGCGACCCGTAATTAGGCCATAAACAATCACGGTTAGCCAATCATAGATTTCCTCCTTGTTGGTAGTTATTTCCCTATTCTGTGTATTAGGCTAAGGATTTGTCTTCCATTAATTAATACTCCATTGCACCGAATTCAGACAAGGTGGATTCCCTGCACATTCCCCTTTCCTCAATTGCCAACTGCATTGAGCGGTTCGCTGAATTCTGCTGCAGCTGTGGGTTGTTGTTTTCGCTCCAAGACTCCATGAGCCACGAGGTCGTCTCGGAGCCAAAGGTGGGAGGAGTCGGCCCAGCGCGGGGGACAAGGCGTGGTCTAGCCAACGCCCCCTATAAGGGCGGGGTCGGTGAGCCCTCGTGACCAATCAGAGCCGAGGCGAGCTCACCGATGGGCGTGTCCTAGCGGCCGGCGGCTGGATCACCGGGGGGCGATAAAAAGTGCGTGCGCATGCGTCAGGACGGGTGGTTAGTAGTGGTTGTCGGTGGTGAGGGGTTGGTGGTTGGTGGCTGAAAGTACAGTTGTTGCTGAAGGAGGAAGGGTTGATGAAGAAAGAGAGTGGCGTTGGAGGAGGATGAGTTGAGTGTGGCGTTAAGTGGCATTAAAGTGGAGCTGAAGAGCCCGGAGTCCAGCACGAAGTGCCCATCTGCTCGCGGTGAACAATACGCGCCACTGCACACTAAGGCTTTCCCGCCAAGAACACGAGTCGACTCCTGGAGCGGGACCTCGACGCCTGCAGTGGCCAGGGCCTTCCCATTCCTCCTTCCAGCCAATCCACTCTGCAATTCCCCATGTGAGTCCGTCTTTTGTTTGTTCTGTACAGGGTATAAGTTAAGCCTGTGTAGATAAGCTAGAATTTTCACTGTGTCTGTCTGGTCCGTCCCTCTTTCTGTCTTTATTTTGTTATCCTTCCTTCTTCCTTGGTTTCTTTGGTCCTGTAAATAGTAATAAATAATAATCGTATTTAAAACCTTTTTTTGCCTTTGTCTTCCTCTTCTTCACAACCGTGTCGTCGTTGTCTTTTCCCTCATTGAATATCTGCGGCACGATTTGGCCAACGTTTCAGAATCGGGTCTAGTCATTGTAAAAACGGTTCGGGCCACGGCGCCATCCGCTCGGCAAATTAACATCTTATCCGCGGTCCGTAACAATATATAACAAATTGGGTTTGTTGTGATTTTCAAGTTAGCGATTCGTTTAAGAACGATGGAGGAGGGATGGAATGGATGAGAATTTAGAGCATGGAGTGATTTGGAATCATAAGAGATTGAATATTTTTTTGAAATGGAATGAGTTGAAGAGGAAATTGAAAGGAGCCTTTTAAATAAGAAGAAAAACAGCGTGTTGTAATAAACCACTGAATAAAACACTGAAGGGGATAGTTGAAACATATTTAAACAGAACTGTGAAGAACAATCTTATATTCATAAAAATACCAATGGGGAGAGGAAGCCTAGAGCGACGACCACGAGTCACTTGAACAGGGCAAAAGGTGGAAGGCAAGGGGAAAATGGGGGCGGGGCGAGACAGCACACGTGGGCAGAGGCAAAAGCACACGAGGAGAAAGGGAAACAAAAGTTTTTTTTGTTTGTTTTTTTGTTTGTTTTTGGGGGGGGGGGGGGGTGGGGGTTACAACGTTAGACATATAGTAGATGTTTGGTGAAGCTTGGTGGAGAAGGGGAAATCAAAAAAGCTAGCAAAACAGCGAAGGAAGGAACAACCTTCGACGGGGGAAGTCTGAGGCTGCAAGGCCTTGCTAGCGACGCGGCAAACAAACGATTAATTTATGAAAGATAAACACCGAGAAACTTCCAAGGGGGACACTATAAGTTCACACACCGAACGATAAATACAGTTTCGACAAAATACAATTGTGAACAGACTTAACTTTGAAAAAGTGGAGACCGTGTGGACCGTCGAAAACCCCTCAGTTTTTCAATTTTCATTGAAAAAAAAAAATCAGCTTCTAGTTTTTGATTGGTGAACCAATTCTGTGACTCAACATGCAAATTCTTATATTTTCAGGTCAAATGGATGAAAAATGACAATTTTATGTGACCCTGACCTTTGACCAAATTTTATTTACTTTCTCCATATTCTCAAAATAAAGAATTTTTGAAAATTTGATGACAAAACTCAAATGGTAAAAAGTTACGGCTCGGACGGACGGACGGACGGACACACACACACACACACACACACACACACACACACACACACACACACACACACACACACACACACAGAGGTGATTACAAAACCCCATCCCCTGCTGTTCATGGGATGGACTAATTAATACTATAGCATGAATATAACAAAATACAATGTTAAACACTCTTCACTCTTTCTCTCTCTAAACTCCTTTCAACTCTCCAATCTCCTTTAAAAGCTCCACAATTACACCATGTGACACAATAAATCTACTAGGTATTACCCTAACATCAAATTTATCCTGGAATCCACACATGACACAAATATCTAAGTCTGCCTCAAAGAAACTAGATGTCGAAAATTCTGTTCCTCTCAGTCGTTGCTTCAACTATATAAATGATTGATTCGTTCTTATATAGAGAGCTGCTCTCACATCTGGGGAGGTATAAGCTCCACATTCCAGGACAGAATTGAATCTCCCACCCACCTCAGTATGGATACAAGCGGCGTCATTCGGGTGGAAACTCAAAATCATGATTGTATTGAGATATTATCAAACCAACTGTTTCTGCCAAACCCACGATTGTGTTTACTTCCGGATCAGGAACAGTTTCGGACAGATTAAAAGTTAAAATCATAACACGTGGCTTCGCAGTTGTTTTGCCGCCATGCATTGTGGGACGGAATTATCGTAAGGGCAGCAGGGGAAGAGAAAGGGAGGGGAGGAGGAATGGGAGGGAAGGAAAGGGAGAGGAAGGAGAAGGGAGAAAAGGAGGTGAGTTGAAGGTGGGGGGCGGGTGGTTGAGGAAGGGGAAGGGGAGTGGAAGGGAAGGTTGGGTAAGGAATGGGAAGGGGAGGAATGAGGGAGTGAAGAATGGAGAAGGGGAGAGTAGGAGAGAGGGTTGCAGTTAACGTTGTAATGGTCATCATTTCTCACATTAAATTCTTCGTTTATAAGTTAATCAAAATTTATCGGATTCCCACCAAATTTGTTGGAATCCAATGTACATCCACTCCAGCAACCACCAAAACCGAAATCGAATCAGAGTGAGAATGAACAAGCAAAGTCCTAAAGAACACTTGAGAAGATCATCTAACCCATCAATCCCCATGTTGTCCTTAAAAGCCGTAAGTTGTTCAAAATTCATCGGGTTTACACTAAACTTGTTGTATCCACGGACCGAGCGAAAAGATACATTGCTTTATAATAACAGGCTGTATATGTGTGTCGTTGGTTGTTATCTTACGATAATTCACCAAATGTCTGTCCATCTGTCAGTCTGTCTGTCTGTGCCCAGGGACCGCAAAAATGGCTGAACCGATGCCAACAAAATTTTGGGTGGGTAATCCTGGGTCCCCTGGAGTAAAATAGGCTACATTGTTTTTCCAATTTCAGCTTTGGTCTCCAGCATTTTCAGGTTTGGACTCACGCCTAACATTATTGTCCCGGGTACCGCTAAAACGGCTTCACCGATTGAAATGATATACCTCCATGCCGGTGGAATTCCCACGGGTGACCCCACTAGTCTCCATAATTTGGGTTTTAGAAGGAGGAACTCAGTCCTCCAAGGACTCAAAGTATCCACCCCCGCTTCGGTGAAGGACAGTGATTCATGGGCGAAGTTGTGAAGTTGTGTTGTTCTGAGTTTAGTTCCATGGGGATCTTTTTAGCATCGTCACTGAGCCCCTTACAGCCTCCTACTGTAGCTTGTTTGTGGTAATGTTCCAGGGATGTTTTTTAAGATCTCTGTGAGGTTCTTATTTATCATTCCCATTGCCCAAATGATCACTGGTACAATGTTGGCGCTGTTCAGCTTCCAGGATCTTTTCACTTCATTCTTGAGGTCTTTGTATTTCGTTATTTTCTTGATTTCTGCATTATTTAGGCCAAAATCGCTGGGTACTGATATCTCAATCAGCTATGCGGTCCTTTCCTTTTTGTTCCTGAGTTATATGTCCAGTCGCAATGCTTTGTTTTCTATGTTCACGCTTGATGAATCATCAGGTCATATGTGAGCATTATATCCTTGTTTTCAATGATTGCTTTTGGTTCATGTTTCCATGAGTTTTGTGGAAGTGAGACATTGAAATTTCTGCAGATGTGCCAGTGGATTACTCCACATACCTTGTTGTGCCTTTGGTTGTACAGATGCTCTGACATGAGTTATTTTTACATCCCAGGAAGTGGTTCGTGATTTCTTTTTCTTCCTTGCAGAACCTAAACTTGTCCGATTTACTCAGCCCTGCCATAATTTTTTTAATCCATTGGTGTAGTTTCCTTGATCTTGGGCAATAATAATGATTTGTTCGCATTCCCAGTTGAGTTGCCCTCTTCTGAGCCCTTCCAGTGATCCTTCTCTGTCTATCCCCAATCTGTGCAACTCTTTTTCTATGTGCACTACATGACCAAACGTATATGGACACCCGAACATCACACATCTCATTCCAAAATCATGGGCATTAATGTGGAGTTGGTCCCCCCTTTTCTGCTATAAAAGCCTCCACTCTTCTGGGAAGGCTTTCCACGAGATGTTGGAACATTGCTGCATGGATTTGCTTCATTCAGCCACAAGAGCATTGTTGAGGTCGGGCACTGATGTTGGTCGATTAGGCCTGGCCAGTAGTCCGCATTCCAATTCATCCCTAAGGTGTTTGATGGGGTTGAGGTCAGGGCTCTGTGCAGGCCAGTCAAGTTCTTCCACACCGATCTCAACAATCATTTCTGTATGGGCCTCGCTTTGTGCACGGGGACATTGTCATGCTGAAACAGGAAAGGGCCTTGCCCAAACTGTTGCCACAAAGATGGAAGCACACAATCTTCCAGACTCTAGAACGTCATTGAATGCTGTCGCGTCAAGATTTCCCTTCACTTGAACTGAGGGGCCAAGCCCAAACCATGAAAAAGAGCCCAGTCCATTATTCCTCCTCCGCCAAACTTTACAGTTGGCCCTATGCATTCGGGCAGGCGGCGTTCTCCTGGCATCCGCCAAACCCAGATCCATCCGTCAGACTGCCAGATGGTGAAGCGTGATTCATCACTGCAGAGAATGTGTGTCCACTGATCCAGAGTCCAATGGCAGCGAGCTTGACACCACTCCAGCCGATGCTTGGCATTGCTCATGGTGATCTCAGGCTTGTGTGCGGCTGCTCGGCCATGGAAGCCCATTTTATGAAGCTCCTGACGAGCAGTTGTTGGGCTGATGTTGCTTCCAGAGGCAGTTTGGAACCCGGTAGTGAGTGTTGCAACCGAGGACAGACGATCTTTACACACTGCACACTTCAGCACTCGGTGGTCCCGTTCTGTGAGCTTGTGTGGCCTACCACTTCACTGCTGTGTTGTTGTTGCTCCGAGATGTTTCCCCGTCACAATAACAGCACTTACAGCAGACCAGGGCAGCTCGAGCAGGGCAGAAATTTGACGAACTGACTTGTTGGAAAGGTGGCATCCTATGACGGTGCCACGTTGACTGTCAGTGAGCTCTTCAGAACGGCCCATTCTTCTGCCAATGTTTGTTTATGGAGATTGCATGGCTCTGTGCTTCATTATATATACCTGTCAGCAATGGGTGCGGCTGAAATAGCCGAATCCACTAATTCGAAGCGGTGTCCGCATACTTTTGGTCATGTCGTGTATCTGCTGGGATATCATCTTGTATTTTTTGCAATCATTGGGGCTGTATTCATTGCCATTTCAGTTTGGTGTGTGACATCTTCCAATTGCACCTGTTTGTGGAAGTTTTTTGCAAGGTGAGTGAGAGATACCTTTTCTGGCTTCTTGCGTTCATGGTTATGCACAAATTGTATTCAGTAGTATGTAAAGCGTTTCACATACTCTGCCAATCCTATAGTCGTCGCACTGTGCACTTGATTGAGTTCCATCACTCCGCCACCTCCTTCTTTCCTTGGCAGGTACATCTTTGGGATACACTGATTTTTATAGAACGTTTTGTGGATAGTGACGTGTTTCCTTGTTTTGATATGTAGTTTTTTGACAGCTGCTTTTGGCCAGTTTACTATTCCCCAGCTTTGTTGTCGAAATCTTGTATTGTTGTATTTAGGTCGATTTTTTGTTGTCCGTTTTTGTTGAGCGAATGTGCACTGAGCACACTTATCGAGGCCAAATTCCATTTGGATGTCGTTGGAGAACCATTTCACAAATTTCAGTTGTTCTGCCAATTTTTCGTTGTTCAGTGGAAAGAGGTTTAAATCATCCATATTTCGTAGATGCATCACCTTTCTTGTTTCTCTGGATGTTCTTTTATTGGATGTTGTGGTGTATTCCTGTCATTGCTCATTAATGAGGTTACTTAGCGGGTCCAGGGCCAGGCAAAACAGGAGAGGAGAAGGCCGTCTCCTGGAAGATCCTGCGTCGTATCTTTACTCTTGGTATTTCAATCTTTCCTTCTGAGTGCTGAAGGTTTAGTGTCATCTTCCATAGATCCATGGCTTTCTCAAACGGCTTGATTATGTGGGATTTATCTTGTACATTTGCATGCATTTTATCATCCATAAATGTGGGACAATGTCAAAAGCTTTTTTTACAGTCTATCAATGCTGTGGACAATTTGTTTCTTCTCGTGCTGCAATTTTTGATTATGGCCTCGTTTAGTAATAGGTGGTCTTTTGTGCCATAACATCCTCTCTTGCATCCATTCTGTTCCGTTTCTCGGCCTCCTTGTTGTGTTAGATGGTGGCACATTGTTTCTGTGATGATTCCTGTTAAAAGTTTGTATGGTGTTGGCATACAGGTTATTGGCTGGTATTTGTGGGGTATTTGTGTCTCCTGAGATTTTAGAATGAGGAAGGTGTTACCTTCTGTGAGCCATTTACCCATTTCCTGATCCCCTTGGATAAGTTAATTGAATGCTGGAGCGTAGTGAACGTAGGGAGCATCAAATTGCTTCAACCAGAAGTTTGGGATCCCATCTGGGGCAGGGCTTTTGAGGGTTGCCATTTTGCCAGTTGTTGTCATAATTTTTCTGCATCAATTATTACTGGGGGCATTTTCTCAAGATGTTGCCTTTTCTCCTCCAGGTTTCAGATCGATTCCCCCTCCTTGTTGTGTTATTTTTGATCTTCATAAATTCCGTTCCTGAATTGTTCCAGTTCATCTTTTTCAGGAGGGGATGACACATTCTGCTCCCGTTTCCCTCGTTCACGGTGGAATCTTTTCGGGTTGTCTTCAAACATCCGGCCTTGTTTTCTCCTCATGTTAGCCTCGCCGGAGGCTTTTTATTTTCCTTGCTATCATTTAGGTTTGCAGTTTATTTTCAACAACCATGACCTCGAGGACTTTGTCTTCAATTTTGTTTTTGTATATTCTTTTCTGGATTCTCCTCTTTAGTTTTGGGCTTTGATATCCTCTTTGAAACTGCTGTATTTGTCTTGTCTCCTTTCTGAGCATCTCCCTCTGTTTCTCAAGTCGTTGCTTCCATGGTGGTGCTTGGTTTTTATTTGTGGAACCTGTTCTGTTCTTGTGGTGTTTCGTTGTTACTTTTTCCTGAATGAAGCGTGCTGCTGTAAAATTCATTGTGTTTATTTATTTCTGTGGGACTGATTTTGGTGTTATTGTTTTTAAAGATTTGTTTGTTCTGGTGATTAGTGCTTTTGTGGGTTTACTATTATGCCGTGAAATTAGTCGTGGTCTTTCTTCAGGTGGTATCAATCGCACCTCCTCTATCTTATTAGCCATCCTCTCTTCCAGATCACTTTCCTTATCATCCTCTGCCTCCTTCTTTCTGTCGCTCGTGATCCTTCTGCCCATTATCATTTGTATCTGTCTGTTTTATCGCCATAAACAGGCCTTCTCACTGCCCATCCCCTTCACTTCAGATGCAGAGCACCTTCTCCGTGGAAGGCTGTGCCATGTTCCCCCTCCTCTCAGCATTCCAGCTTTCATTATTTTTGTCATTACTGTACTGCTTAGATATTTCCTGTGAGACAGGCAGCACCATTGTAGCTTTTGTGCTTTGATGCAGGACTCTGCCTATTTATGGGAAGGTTCAGCCATCTATCTTAAAAGGACGCACCCTGACTGCATGGTGTGCCCACAGACATCACAGCTTTCTCTGTTGGGGGCCTGTGACCTTTTGCTTGGAGTTTTAAAAAAAAAATACTCTCCAACACACTCGCCCCATCGAGCATCATGAACGGGGCTTTCGTTACACCAGGAGACCTGGTAGCTCCCTCAGTTGTTCCACCATGCATTACGTCCGCCACGATTTTCCCACTCACGCTCGCTTTCTTTCTACTCTGGGTGCCGCTGCATGGACCATTTAGAATCCAGTTTGATACATTATCCTCGCCGCTTTGCTCGTGGCCGTATAGCCGGTTGTTACGAGCCATGCACGCTTCTCTGACCTTTAGCCCTGTGCAGCGATTTCCGTCTGACAAGACAACTTCGATGCTTCCATTCCTCATGGTCTCCGTACACCCACGTGAGACCTTCTGGTAGACCCTCGGCTATTCGTTCCCTGCTTTATGCCCGCCACTTTCTTTCTTCTCCGGTTGCCACCACAGGGATTGCTCATTGTTTCGTCAGAGATGATAGCATCGCCGCGGCATTCCTCGGTGTGTGTGTGTGTGTGTGTGTGTGTGTGTGTGTGTGTGTATGTGTGGGTCGGTCTTCACTTTTTCAGAAAGAAGAGACAAGTTTGTCGCAACAGTGGTTTAATAAGAATCAATCAAAACACAATTGTGGAGTGTGACCGAAATGCAGAGCTTATCACATAAGGCAGTGCAAGTCCGAGCCACACTGAAAATACTCTGAAAAGGCATGTCTTTATATACAACCAAAGTAAGATAGCAATCTCCGCTAATTCTGCAAGCTAAGCAATTTCAAACACAAAAGGGGGAAAGGCTGACCAGCAGCCCCTACCCTTGTCCTATCCTTGGAGTGCTGTGCCAGGGAAAAGTGTAGGAGAAGACGCTCGTACTGTTTTTGCAACACTCTTTAAGTTCTTATCTCCCCTTGACAGATGTTTACCAGGCCCTGGCTTTTACAAGGACAGGGATTGTGAAAGTTATCTCCAAGGACAGCTTGACCAAAGCATGAACTTTGCAAAAGTAACCATCAGTATTTTCCTGCAGCATAAGCATAAATGAATTTAGCTGTTAAAGCAAACATTAATTGGACGAGTCAAGAAAAACACAATGAAATTCATGATCCCCACATACACATATACATATCAGGTGACCTAAGTCACATGGTGTATGAGGCGTTTAAAACCTTATCCCCCACAGTTCGTTCCTCCCTTTTGTCTCTACGAGATAACGTATCGAAAGAGACAATGTGCGAACTAAATACTCGGCGGGTCGGGGCCCTCCATGGCATGCCTTGCGCTCAATGCGCTGCGCATACTCTGGGAGCGGTACCGACCCCTGGTTCTGCGGCTGTCCAACATCCAACGCATATTGTTGACCGTAATTCGCGACGAAGACGCCTGGTTCAGAGATAGCTGATGCCCGGTCGGGTTCTGAGTCCACCCTTCCTGCAGCGTAGGTGCAACCCAGTTGCCGGCCTGATGGTGGGCACTCCCCTTATGCAGGCGCGGTCCTCGCGAATCAAGGCAAACAATCGACGTCCAATGCCATCAAGCCTCGCACATGTGATTGTTCTGCGGGAGAGAGGGTGGCATATCTATTATGACAAATCTCCTTCCCCTCATTGTCTGAATCAGTGTCCGTATCCATGGTATCAGGTGCCTTGCACTGAGGGGGTAACCCGAAAATGTTTGTTACAAATGGTGGTACTCCCGGACATTTGTTGGTCATTTCGTCCTCACTGCTTGCATAAAGCTCTTAAAGGAACCTTTACTACTAAATTCAAAGGAATCCCACTCAGGATTGGCATGGTCATTGGTGCCATGCCAGGAGTCATCGACCCCCAAAGCCATATCCTCCCTTTTCTGCCAATAACATATCTAAAGCTACCCGATTCTGCATTACCATGGTTCGCATGTGTACGAATTCATCTTCTATTTTTAGTTCTGCGATTCGGGTTTCGTTTCCGATTAATCACATCAACGTAACAAAGGAAATCACAGAATTAATAATAAAAAATCAGCACAATCTTCAGAAGCGACGAACACATCAGCATCGCCCAGGGGCCCGTTCAGGTCGACGGTCATGATCATGGTCGTCGTCGGCGGTTTCTTCGTCGTCCATCCTGAAAAATACTTTCTCACGCATTGGACTAAAACCTTCATTAGTGCTCCCCAGTTCACCACCCCAATTATTTGGTAAAATAATCCCGGTGCTTCCCTTTTTCAACTTCCCGGGGAGAGTGTAGGCACATTCTGATTCCCCCATAAGCAAGTGGCCGGAGCCCTGGAGGCAGACCATCCCTTTTTGTGGTTTGACTCAGGCGGGGGCAGGCCTCTCGGCCACATGGGCAATCATTGAAGGGCGATAATTAAACTGCCGGTTACAACTCTTGTCGTTACTAAACCCCCTTTCCAGAGTGGTGACTAAACATGGGGAATCGATAGGTTGTGAGCAAAGATCATTAAGGGACAAGGGTAGCACTATCATTTGTATTCCCGTGGTGCCTGCTTGGGGAAAGTGCATGCATGACCAGCACTGAGTCCTTTTGAGGATGGCCGCCACCTCTCTTGCTAATTTCCAATGTGTTCTCATGTTTCTCACTTGAGCTTTATCCCGGGGTATGGTTTGAGTATGATTTTGGAGTTTGCTTTCAATGGGACATCTATCATTCCCCCTTTCAACCAACCTTTACACCTAAGCTCCAGGAACATGCCTTGTTCCAGGTGTGTGCGCATCCGCATCCTTAAATTGGGCGACCCCCATTTGTATCCCGGCTGCTCCTCCACCTGAAGCATGGTTACCCCCCAAAATGACATTGCACGGATCTTTTCAATACCTGTCTAAACCTACTGCCATTTAACGACGCTTCCCAAATGATGGTTCTCCATACACTATTATGGCCCCATCTGGATCTTTCACGAAAACATGGTAGAGATATTTCCTGGTGCAGCGCCATGCTGAGTTGTGGTGGCAGCAATTTTTCCTGTCTTCCCCCTTTTTGGCGGTACTAATGGATGATCCGTCAATGCTGGTGCATGTTTCTATGGTTATCAGGAGCATTATGCCTGTGGCCAAAAACATCATTACTGTGGTGTAGTGTCTGGTGCTTGGATAGCCCACTTACAGTGTGTGGCGTGGATCCAGGAGGGCTTACCCTCGCAAAAGGCAGCGGTTGGTGTAGTCAGCAATACCTGGAATGGTCCCGTCCACCTTGGTTCCAGGGCGTTCTTGCGTGTGAAGTGCTTCACGCGCACCTTGTCACCGGTTGGATGGTGTGGATAGCCATGCTTCTATTGGTTCGGGCATAATCTCTTGGATCAATCAATTTGCACAAAATTGTTGCATCCAACCGAAACCATTAGTCGAATGGTTATTCTCAACAAACCAATTTTCCTAGTCCACTTTTTCAACACTTTTTCAATTTTCATTTCAATTTAAATTCAATCCAATTTTCTCTAATTCCTCTCTCAGCATCTCATGCACCTGTTTCAGCCTCTGGCCCAATAGCTGCCCAATATCTATTATGAATCCCAATATCCCATTTAAATTATTTCAACTAGAATTACCACCAACAAACCACCATTAACCTCCCCCTGTTATTTATTTATTTTTCGTAAATAAGCAAATAATAAAAAAGAAAATAACCTGGTCTATTTATTGAAAATAAAAATAGTTCTCACATGTCTTACTGTCTGGTCAATTTTTTCACCCACTGTGACTCACTCTCGTCAATTCTCACTGTCTGAGTGCAGGTGTCCTGTTTTACTCCTTCCTCTGTTTACTCCTTCCCGGACAAGCCCCCAGTGTCTGGAGATACCCTCTGTTGACAATGGGACAATGATGTTGTCAACAACTAGGCCACAACATAAAACAGAGTTCCGCAACATCCTGGCCAATTAACATGCCCGCACTCACCACCCGACGTTCTTCTACAATGACATTGTACACGGTACCACAACAACGATTCCTTCCCCACTGCCATCCCATTCTCAACCACATTTCCAGCGAAGATGACGTCGCTATATTTCACACCTTACCTCCCTGGAACAGCTGGTGGTCCTCCGAGAGATGCATTCCGATGTTAAATCACTTCAGCACCTGTGCACTCAATTGGCCCTCCATGGAATCGCACCACAGACTTACAATCAGACAGACAGACAGACACGTCTCATCACATGACATCATACACTGGACAGAGGATTCACATAACATCATTCCATCATACCCAATTTGGTCAGTATCTCATCCCTAGTTCGCAAAAACAGAATATCTGATCCTTAACCTCTGACCCAAAATTGCAAATGATGTAACCAGCCATCACACAATGCCTAACCCTACCAAATTGCGTACAAATCCGTCCACACCTTCCTGAGACGCCCTGCTCACAGACAGACAGACAACAGAGGCGAACCACAAGCCCCAGAACCCAACCAAACTCGAACTCACTTTCAAAGGACACCACTTTTCCAGACAGGTGCAATCTAATCTACAGTATCTATATGCAAACCTCTATCTGGAGCCTCACAAAGCCAAACGTCGGGCATGTTTATTGCATTCCACGCAAACTGCAACCTTCAACCACATGAGGTGCCAGCCACCCCTCAACCACGCCGACAGTGCAGCCACCCAGACCCCTAGCAACACGTCCCAACTTTAACACAAGGTCTCCACCACGAACAACACCATCAGGTCGTGGTTAACATCTCACACCAAACCACCTTCCAACCACCGCAGGTGCACCTGATCTCACCCGTCCTCATTTCACAGCCCTTCTTGGGGGGGAATGCTCCACCATGCAGCCCAATCTCTACTTGGTGCGCACCTCCATAATCGGCAAGTTTTGATATCCCACAATACACCTGGGCACACACCCTCTCCAAGCCATGTCCTTTCACAAGCATGCCTACTCCACAAAGCACCTCGGTACATACGTTCCTGCAGCCTTATTCACATAGTACATACGCACCCACGCCGGTTGAACAACGGCTCCGGAGGGCGACTCGACGTCTACGCTGCCGCACCCCCCACGTTTCTCCACGCACTTTGCAATATTTCCTGTATTACACACCCTCTCCAAGAGGGTACCAACCCTCTTGGTACCACGACTTGGACCACGCTTCTTGCGTCTCCCTGCACCCTCCCATATGTCATCCATTTAACATGAATAACCCAGAGCTCAATCATAAACATCGGTACAGATGAGAAACTCCACTGCACACTGTACTTAGCGCTTCGTATGGAGCGCAGGATTAAAATTAAATTCAAAGCATACTGTAACAGAAGCTTTCCGGTTGGCACCGGAAATCTGTTTATTTTCCTGAGTCCCCCCGGAACAACCAACAAAACATCAACAACAACAACAACACATTGCAGAAATCAATATTCTTCTGTTCACAAATTACGTACACAATTTCAGTTTCAACCAACAATATGTTTCCTTTTGTCCCGATTTAAGTCCCTGTCATGTCGTTAAATTAACACCCAGTGGGTTGACTCTGCCTGTCATCCTTTCAAGGTTAGCAAATTAAAACAGATGTCTTCATCTTACAAATACAACAATTTTGTGGTCAGTCTCAGCCCATCTTGCCTCTGCAAGAGCTCCACATCCAGACAGGTAGACGACAATCAGTGAGACTCCACATTACAAATGCAAACATTTGATGAACCAAAATAACAACCGCTAACAATCTGCCCAGGAATTCCTGCTAACACAAGCCACCTCTAATGATCTTCAATTGAAATGCGGAACACTTGCTCTCACCTCAAAACCCCACAGCCTTTCTTGGGAGGCATGCTCTACCATGCAGCACCATCTCTACCTGGTGCACACCTTCCGCACCTGTACTCACTCAACACATCCCTCCAACTCAGCCCCCACATGTCACACGACCTAAAACCTCAACCTCCGACATTTGATTGTCCGCAACGCAGCCATCTCATCAAGCCAACTGCTTCGAAGCTCCCTCATGTCTCTGCTCCATCGCACCTCCGAAATGCACCACGCACCCCATCCACACATCATTCCCACGGCACAATGAACACAAATACACACGTCAATGACAAAAATTCGATTTAAATTCAAATATGAGATCGCCAATCAGCCTGACGCAAACAATTCAACGCGATGACGTCATGCCGTCTTTGATCCAGTGCGCACTTTCGTGCTTCCATACAAGTTTTAATATCCACATAGACATTCATTCATTCATGTTCCTCTCACACCATTCAAAGGAAAGGGGATTTGAGGACAGGGTGGAAAGGGTGAGGGTAGGGAGGGTGGTGCCTGGAGCCCGGGGACAGGACCCAAGTCTTGGGAGGGTAGGCATCTGGTAACTACCTCCCCTACCACGGGGTCTTGATCCTGAACCAGCGGCACCAGTCGCTGGTTCGCTTGCTTGACTATTTACTTAATTGTCCTCTGTCCTTGTAGCTTCAATACGACAGCTTTAATGCTTCAATTTTCAATATTTCAAGAACCACTCCAATCCTTCCTACCTGTGCTTTTACCTGGCCCCTTGCTGTGAGAGCCTACTTATTTTCTCTTCAGGTTCACCTGTCCTGTTTGTTTCTACCTGGATTTCTGTTTTCCTGTGCTTTATCTGCTTCCTTCCTCTGCTCTTGAAGTTTCAGCATTTCTCCTGCCTGCCAGGCTTCTCCTACCTGGTACCTGTGCTCTTCCTTTTCGGAGTTCATCCGAGCTACCATCAACTGCTCTTCCTTTTCGGAGTTCTTCCGAACCTCGGAGTTCATCCGAGCTACCAGCCCTACACCTTCCTTTTTGGAGTTCTTCCGAACCTCGGAGTTCATCCGAGCTACCATCAACTCTTCCTTTTCGGAGTTCTTCCGAACCTCGGAGTTCATCCGAGCTACCATCAACTTCTGACTTGATTGCGCCATAATGCAAATGACCCTTCTTCCGGCCAAGGATTACTCAGATCCTTGGTTAACTCAGCCCATTGTTACATATTTAGGTGAATGTATGTAAATTACCATTCAGGTTGCTTATCCGTGTGTATTATATTAAGGGTTGTTGTGATGGGAGGGTCAGGAGCCCTTCGGAACCAGTGGCCGGAAACGGAAGTGGCCGGAAACGGAAGAAGAAAAGACGAGGAGAGAAAAGGACGGAGCTTCTTCTTCCTCGCCCCGCGACGACGAGAAGGTGGAATCGACCTTACGCTGCGCGGAAAACGCGCCGTTGCGAAACGTCTGGCGAGAGGAGTTACCTGGGCGGTAAATACCTTTTGACACGTCCAGTCACCGTGAGTTCGTGCACGAAACCAAGCGTCCGGGACAGTTTGCCCCGTCTACAAAGACGCGTACGGGTCCGCACGTTGGGCCTCGCTCGCGTCGGAAGCCGCGCTGGGTTTGCCCCGTGGCTTGGCAAGGAGGTGCGCTGCAGCCGCGGCCCCAGTCCGAGACGGCACGTTTAGAGCACGTCCGCCCGGGGCTCGTTCAACCGCCCGGGTGCGGAGAGGAGAGACATTGACCACGGAGGGAGTCAGGAGTGGGGCTCACGTGAGGAATGTATAAGATTAAGATGGCCATCTTAGAGTTTGTGTAGATGAGTTCACATGGTTGTAATATTGATTGTGCATTGTTGATGGTTGTTGATTGCTCAGTGAATATATTATTGATTATTCCGGATCCTTGGTGTGGGGTTTCTTCTTGACCGGAATTCATATTGATTGCGTTACGAAAGCGTATAAACCATATATCTTTCTGGCGGGGTCCCTCCCACGGTCCGGGGGTCACCAAGACCAGGTAGTTACCGGGAGGACCACGTAACAGAATTGGGGGCTCGTCCAAATTACGATTTGCGGTTTCGCAATTGGGTCTACGTCCGGGATCTAAAAGTGTATAAAATAATAAAATAATAATATTTTTGGTAATTAAAATTTATTAATTAATTATTAATTGGTAATATTTTTTTTTGAGAAATTGGGGAAAGTCTTGGGGTGAAGGTTAACAGGTGTTAACGATAGGCACCATGGCGTTTGTGGCACAGAACTTTGGGGTAACCCCGAGTGAGGCACAGTTCCGAGCGTTGCTAAAGTCGGATCTCTTGAAATTGGCCAAACATTTTAACTTGGAGGTCCGAACTAATTTGAGGAAGGCAGAGTTGCAGGCCACGGTGATACAATCTATGGTGGGATTAGGAACATGGGACGAGTTAGCCTGGGAGTGGCTACCCGAAGAACCAGAAGACGTTGAGCTCCGGAAACTGGAGTTGCAATTACGGAGCCAGGAACGGATAAAAGAAGAGGAAAGGAAAGCAGAAAAGGAAAGAGCAGAAGAAGAAAGGAAAGCAGAAGAGAGAAGAGAAGAGAAACAAGCACAAGAAAGGAGAGTGGAACGAGAACTCCAGGAAAGGTTAGCAGAAGAAGAAAGGAAAGCAGAAAAGGAAAGAGCAGAAGAAGAAAGGAAAGCAGAAAAAGAAAGAGCAGAAGAAGAAAGGAAAGCAGAAAAGGAAAGAGCAGAAGAAGAAAGGAAAGCAGAAAAGGAAAGAGCAGAAGAGGAAAGGAAAGCAGAAGAGAGGAGAGAAGAGAAGCAAGCAGAGGAAAGGAGAGTGGAACGAGAACTCCAGGAAAGAAGAGAAAAGGAACAAGCAGAGGAAAGGAGAGCTGCAAGGGACCTCGAAGCAGAGGAGAGAAAAGCGGAAAGGGAATTAAAGGAACGTGACATGCAGCTTCAGCAAGAAATCAAATTCAAGGAGCTGGAGTTAATGAGAGAACGGGGAGAGGCACCACCCTTGCTGACGGGGTCGACACCTAACCAGAAAACCTGGGATGTGGGCAGACATGTGAGGCTGGTTCCACCGTTCAGTGAAAAAGAAGTCGCGAAATTTTTTCCACACTTTGAGAAAGTGGCTCGACAATTAAACTGGCCGGAGGAGGCATGGACCATACTCGTGCAAAGTGTGCTGGTGGGGAAAGCTCAGGAAATTTATTCGGCGCTACCAATGGACCAATGTGCAGATTATGAGGTACTGAAGAAGCACATCCTCAAAGCCTATGAGTTGGTTCCGGAAGCTTACAGGCAAAAATTCAGGAATGCCAGGAAGAGGGAGAGTGAGACCCATGTGGAGTTTGCCAGAGTGAAAGAAAACATGTTTGATCGGTGGTGTGAGTCAAAAGGAGTCGGGAAAGACTTCGAGACATTGCGGGACTTGATCCTGGTGGAGGAATTCCAGCAGTGTGTCCACGAGGACATCAAAGTGTACCTGCAGGAAAAGAAGGTACCAAAGTTGTGGGACGCAGCCACCATGGCAGATGATTATGCCTTAACCCACCGAATAGGGGTCCACGAACCTAACTCCTCGCCTAGATCTCCGCAGGGGAGGTGGGGAACAGCAGGTGCGGAGAACGACCATACATGGCGGCGGCCTCGAGATGATTATGGGGACAACTATGATACCCCACCGGTTCGAAATCAGAGGGATGCGGGCCCAAGACAAACTTATAGTTCGGGGGGCCCGAGGCAGACCCCGAGTTTTTCCTCCGGGCCTACTTGCGCGTTTTGCAAAAAACCTGGACACTTGATGTCCAGTTGTTACCTCATGAAAAGGGACAACCCAGAGCGGAGTCCGACTATTACAACTCCGAATGCGATGGCTAGCGTAAGAAATCGCCATCAAGAGGGTTACCAACCATTTATTTCCGAGGGGTTTGTGTCACTGGATGGAGCCTCGACTAACCGGAGACCGGTTAGGATATTGAGAGACACAGGGGCCCATCAATCTTTAATGCTTGAAGGCATTTTGCCATGGTCCGAGGAGACGGCAACGGGGGATAGTGTTCGTTTACAGGGGATCGGGGGCGGTGTTAGTGCTCCCCTTCAGGTCATCCAGTTGGAGTCCGATTTGGGGTCAGGACCGGTCACCGTCGGTTTACAAGCCACGTTTCCTGTAGAGGGTGTATCTGTGGTTCTCGGGAATGATTTGGCCGGGGGTCAAGTTTATGGTAACCTGAGGGTTGATAAAGAGCCCAGCAGGGAAAATAACACCACACCAGCTCGGGATGGTGACAAAAGTGCCAAGTTATTTGTAGGGGGACTGAACTTCAAAACAGAGGAAGAAGTTCTGACCTCTGTCTTCAACAGATATGGGCCGCTGGTGGAAGTGCGGTTGGTAAGAGACTGGGAAACGCAACAGTCAAGAGGGTTCGGCTTTGTCACGTTTGCCAGCACAAAAGACGCCAGAGAGGCAGAGAAGAATTGGAATGGCAAGGATTTGGAGGGTCGGACCATAACAGTAGGGAAGGCATTTCGTAGGCGTCGAGAGGTCTACAGGAGAGGACAACTGGGCGGTAGTTTTGGTGGTGGCCGCAGTCAATATTATTATGGAGGCTCCCTGAGTTACGGCCGCTCCCGAAGGAAGAATGGGCAAAGTAGTGGCCGAGAAGAAGACCGGTATTCAGGGGACTACAGGGACCAGTGGTCCCACCCTAATTATTAGGGACGTTCTGAGAAGTTGAAGCACTGAAGGCGGCGGAGCCGCCGAGCCAAGATTCCTACACGAATTAACCGTGAACGCCGTTCCTAAAGGCGTCCATGTAGTGAACTTTCCTGCACGGACTAACCGTGAACTCCACGTTCCTCAAGGCGCCCATGTAGAGAACTTTCCTGCACGGACTAACCGTGAACTCCACGTTCCTCAAGGCGCCCATGTAGAGAACTTTCCTGCACGGACTAACCGTGAACTCCGCGTTCCTAAAGGCATCCATGTAGTGAATACTCGGCTTGGCCTCCCGGAAAAGTGCTATCGAGTGGCTTAACTGGCTTTATTTTTAAGTGATAACTGTGCCCGGGGGGAACTGATAATGTGGGGGGGTTGAGTGATCTGGTTTGTTTCTCCAAATTGGCCGGCAAAGAAAGTTTTCGCTGGGTTCAAACTTTCTTTCTTGAAGGGGGGGAGTGTTACATATTTAGGTGAATGTATGTAAATTACCATTCAGGTTGCTTATCCGTGTGTATTATATTAAGGGTTGTTGTGATGGGAGGGTCAGGAGCCCTTCGGAACCAGTGGCCGGAAACGGAAGTGGCCGGAAACGGAAGAAGAAAAGACGAGGAGAGAAAAGGACGGAGCTTCTTCTTCCTCGCCCCGCGACGACGAGAAGGTGGAATCGACCTTACGCTGCGCGGAAAACGCGCCGTTGCGAAACGTCTGGCGAGAGGAGTTACCTGGGCGGTAAATACCTTTTGACACGTCCAGTCACCGTGAGTTCGTGCACGAAACCAAGCGTCCGGGACAGTTTGCCCCGTCTACAAAGACGCGTACGGGTCCGCACGTTGGGCCTCGCTCGCGTCGGAAGCCGCGCTGGGTTTGCCCCGTGGCTTGGCAAGGAGGTGCGCTGCAGCCGCGGCCCCAGTCCGAGACGGCACGTTTAGAGCACGTCCGCCCGGGGCTCGTTCAACCGCCCGGGTGCGGAGAGGAGAGACATTGACCACGGAGGGAGTCAGGAGTGGGGCTCACGTGAGGAATGTATAAGATTAAGATGGCCATCTTAGAGTTTGTGTAGATGAGTTCACATGGTTGTAATATTGATTGTGCATTGTTGATGGTTGTTGATTGCTCAGTGAATATATTATTGATTATTCCGGATCCTTGGTGTGGGGTTTCTTCTTGACCGGAATTCATATTGATTGCGTTACGAAAGCGTATAAACCATATATCTTTCTGGCGGGGTCCCTCCCACGGTCCGGGGGTCACCAAGACCAGGTAGTTACCGGGAGGACCACGTAACACCATGCTTTCCCCGGTTGCACGGTAGCATATCCATGCTCCCTTTTCATATAACTAGGGCATGCCCGTACTATATCTATATCTAAAATTATATCCCCCCCCCTCTATTTACATGAAATGGTTTGGTCCAAAGCGAACGGCTTGCGGAGTTTGGTAAAGAAATCGCCATAGCGTGCCCAAACGCGCAGGAAAGCGAAAGAATCGCAAATTTAAGGAAATGCCCGTACTTCCGTAAGGAAGGGAAAAAAAATGAAAAGGAAAAACATTCCAAACCGCGAGGGAAAACAACACGGCACGTCGACACAACAACGTGTCCTGTGATTGGCCGTACGTGGCTGCCAGTAGCTGCCCCCCAAAAAAAGCTTTCACCGTCCGGCGACTGAATTTAAGGGGAAAAATAAAACGCTCTTCGCTTAAAACAACGCCCTTCGCTCTGACTGAATTGGGACAATGTTTTTATGTTTTTAATTGAATTACTATCCGTAATGGCGCACGCTCTCACGGGAGCTCCGGAAGGTCGTATATCGCAGTTACGATGAATCGCAAATTAGTTTTTATTAGTTTTAAAACATAGTTTAACGCCAACATAGCACCAACATAGTTTGCAAACGTGAAATAAATGAATACGCTCTCAAATGTGCCTTCCGAGGCAGAGTCTGTTCGCCACGTTCGGCACACGTGATAGCTCGCTGCTCTCTGATTGGTTGAATCGTTTTTTGGACATAGCTCGGTAACTACTTCTGCGATTAATTTAAAACCTTGAAAAGGCACATCCTCGGGTGCCCAGCAATATACCTGGCAAGTTTCAAGTATATCGGACCGGTAGTTGTCGAGAAACAGCGGTCACAGACAAACATACAAACATACAAACAAACATACACACAGAGATTAGTGGAATTATAGATAGATACGCCGGGGTATTCTTTAGGGGTTCTCCCTCTTTTCCTGGTTTATTTCCCATCTTCCTTTCATAGGCTGATCCTTCCTGGGATTACACAGGTTCTTAGATCAGGGATGTCACCCTGTCCTCACTACCCCCTTTCCTCCGGAATCCTTATTACCCCTTACCCTCGGGCGCCCTCCTTGCTTGATTCGTTAACCCACTGGTGCTTCGCTTAAATTTGGTTCGGGATACACGCTCAGGCACCGTCGATGGAGGTCCGCCACATCCAAGGGAGGGGAAGAGGCTTTTCAATTTAGATGTGCAAATATGCTTACCTCAGCCAATTGTTGCTGGCGCCAACCTCCCCCTTCCCGTCCCGAGGAGCCCTCCTCGAACCTGTGGCTGGATGTATCCCACTTCTGACACCATCTGAGGGTCGGTCTTCAGTTTATAGGAAAGAAGAGACAAGTTGTAGCAACAGTGGTTTAATAAGAATCAATCAAAACACAATTGTGGAGTGTGACCGAAATGCAGAGCTTATCACGTAAGGCAGTGCAAGTCCGAGCCACACTGAAAATACTCTGAAAAGGCATGTCTTTATAATATACAACCAAAGTAAGATAGCAATCTCCGCTAATTCTGCAAGCTAAGCAATTTCAAACACAAAAGGGGGAAAGGTTGACCAGCAGCCCCTACCCTTGTCCCATCCATGGAGTGCTGTGCCATGGAGTCCCATCCCATCCATGGAGTGCTGTGCCAGGGAAAAGTGTAGGAGAAGACGCTCGTACTGTTATTGCAACATTCTTTAAGTTCTTATCTCCCCTTGGCAGATGTTTACCAAGCCCTGGCTTTTACAAGGACAGGGATTGTGAAAGTTATCTCCAAGGGCAGCTTGACCAAAGCATGAACTTTGCAAATGTAACCATCAGTATTTTCCTGCAGCATAAGCAGAAATGAATTTAGCTGTTAAAGCAAACATTAATTGGACGAGTCAAGAAAAACACAATTAAATGCACGATCCCCACATACACATATACATATTGGGTGGCCTAAGTCACATGGTGTATGAGGCGTTTAAAACCTTATCCCCCACATATGTTTGTTCGTGTGTATGTGTGCATGTATGTATGTATGTCCGTGTGTATGTAAGTATGTGTGTGTGTTGACAAAGTCGCCGGAGGCATTATGTTTTCAGGTTGTCCGTCCGGCTGTCCGCCCGTCCGTGATAGGTTTTCGTCACCGTGATAACTTGAGAACTGCGAAAGGGATCTTCGTCAAACCTGGCACAAGTATGTATCATGAGGTAAAGATGAACCGATTAGATTTTGGGGTCAAGAGGTCAAAGGTCAAAGTCTGTAATATGTCTATATCTTGAGAATGGCTGAAGTGATCCAATTCAAACTTAGTACAGGTATGTATAATGATGATTAACTTATTAGATTTTGTGGTCAAAGCTCAAATCTGTAATGGGTCTATAACTTGAGAACGGCTGAAGTGATCCAATTCAAAGTTGGTACAGGTATGTATAATATTGTAAAGATTAAGTGATTCGATTTTGGGGTCAAAGGTCAATGGTCAAATCTGTAATAGGTCTATAACTTGAGAACGGCTGAAGTGATCTAAATCAAACTTGGTACAGATTTATATAATGTTGTAAAGATTACCTTTTTAGATTTTGTGGTCAAAGATCAAATCTGTGATGGGTCTATAACTTGAGAACGGCTGAAGTGATCTAATTCAAAGTTGGTGCAGGTATGTACAATGATGTAAAGATTAAATGATTGGAAGTTGGGGTCAAGAGGTCAAAGTCTGTAATAGGTCTATAACTCGAGAATGGCTGAAGGGATCTAATTCAAACTGGGTACAGATATGTGTGATGATGGAAAGATCAACTGATTAGATTTTGGGGGGCCCGAGGTCAAAGGCCAAAGGTCAGAGGTCATGTCAGGTAAAAATGTGCCAACTTGGGCACAGCTGAATGAATTTAAATCAAACATGATACAAGGATTATAATGATGTAATAATGTGGGCGGAGGCATATCAGTCGTGTCATGATGGAGAAGAGTGCCGTTCTAGTTCATAAATTGAAATGAGTTTGTGAATCTTTTTGGGAAAACTTAAGCTTGAATTCCATTGTAAAGATATGTGTGCACAAAATAATTCAATTTAAAAGTAATTAAATAATGCAACAATCACAGAACAGAACATGGTTCACAAGGTCGTTGTGAAGATAGCCCTCAGCGATTGAGGCAGTGTTCTGTTGTTTATACACTGCCCAAACAACTATGTGGCATTCTCTCAAGCAGTGTTTTTACCACAGAGGTTACACAGGTCCTTGCTATTTTTTCAGCTATTTTCTCTCAAAATTGCGAGTTGGACAGGCGACTGGGACGGATTTTTGTGAAGTCAGTGAGAGCATGATGGAGGAGCGGAACGTGTGAAATATTCCGCTGTTTCAGTGTGGGAATGCCCATTTTGCTTTTATGAGCAGGAGAGGGAAGAAGGGAGGGAGAGAGAGTAAAGATTGGACAGATTTGGAAGGGGGGATTGTGGAGTTGTGGTGGGGAGGGGGTTGAAGGCTTGAATTGGGGGAGTGGATTGATGCGTTAGGGCTGGTAGTGGGAGGACCCAGTGTTGGGGGAAGAAAAAGCAAAAAAGGGACAGAGTTGGAAGTAGGAGGTTAAGTCTTTGTGGGGGGAAGACTTTCAGTGGGGAGGGGGCAGTTGAGAAGTTGTCAGAATTGCATGTGTTAGTTTATTCAGTAAAAACGTCATTGGCCACAGGTGTGTGTGTGTGTGTGTGTGTCAATGTAAGCAGGTGACACAAACATCCTCCAGGTAAGGTGCTTGTGTGTTTTAAGGCAGGATGATTGAATGAAAGACTTTTTGCAAATGGTGTTCGGGTCCCAGTCCTGTTCCCGATTCATAAATTATCTCCCTTCTTATCCATCTTGCCCACCTGCATCTCATTCCTCCCCACACCCATTGTTGGTCCTCGTCTGCCTCAATCTCTTCCACGAGCCTTGGCTATGTATAAAAAGGTAAAATAAAAAGTGTTTCATGAGCTCACATGATTTGCGGAAGGATTTCACACAAATTTTGCATTTGCATGAACATTCTCTTTGTTGGTAATCTTCTTGATCTCCATTGTGATTTCCACGTGTTTTTTCAGGTGGCATGACCGATTGAAAGATTCTCTTCAAAATGTGCATTTGTACGGTCATTCTCTGTTGTGAATTCTCATGTGTTGTTTAAGGGTGCATGAATGTTTAAAAGATTTTCCACAACTTGTGCATTTGTATGGGCGTTCACCATTGTGAATAGTCATGTGTATTTTCAGGCTGTATGACCGATTAAAACATTTTCCACAACTTGTGCATTTGTATGGGCGTTCACCATTGTGAATTTGCATGTGTATTTTTAGGTGGCATGACTGATTAAAAGATTTTCCACAACTTGTGCATTTGTATGGGCGTTCACCACTGTGAATTTTCATGTGCCTTTTAAGGGTGGATGAATGTTTAAAAGATTTTCCACAACTTGTGCATTCGTATGGGCGTTCACCATTGTGAATTGTCATGTGTGATTTAAGGTTGGATGAATGTTTAAAAGATTTTCCACAACTTGTGCATTTGTATGGGCGTTCATCAGTGTGAATCATCATGTGTTGTGTGAGGGTGGATGACAGATTAAAAGATTTTCCACAACTTGTGCATTCATATGGGCGTTCATCATTGTGAATTTTCATGTGCCTTTTAAGGGTGGATGAATGTTTAAAAGATTTTCCACAACTTGTGCATTCGTATGGGCGTTCACCATTGTGAATTCTCATGTGTGATTTAAGGTTGGATGAATATTTAAAAGATTTTCCACAACTTGTGCATTTGTATGGGCATTCATCAGTGTGAATCATCATGTGTTGTTTGAGGGTGGATGACTGATTAAAAGATTTTCCACAACTTGTGCATTTGTATGGGCGTTCATCATCGTGAATTTTCATGTGCCTTTTCAGGGTGTATGAATGTTTAAAAGATTTTCCACAACTTGTGCATTCGTGTGGGCGTTTATCATTGTGAATTTTCATGTGCCTTTTCAGGGTGTATGAATGTTTAAAAGATTTTCCACAACTTGTGCATTTGTATGGGCGTTCATCATTGTGAAATTGTATGTGTGATTTAAGGTGGGATGACCGATTAAAAGATTTTCCACAACTTGTGCATTTGTATGGGCGTTCATCATTGTGAAATTGTATGTGTGATTTAAGGTCGCATGACCGATTAAAAGATTTTCCACAACTTGTGCATTTGTATGGGCGTTCATCATTGTGAATTTGTATGTGTCTTTTAAGGTGGAATGAACGTTTAAAAGATTTTCCACAACTTATACATTTGTATGGGCGTTCATCATTGTCTCCTTTGTGAACCTGGTGAACATTTTTACGTGCAAACAATTCATTTTTCGTTTTGTTGTGTTTGTAAAAAGTCTCATTTGTTTCAGTTGGCGAGTCCTGCGGGCCTGGGTCTATGCTGTTCATAAAAGTAGGTGCAGTCTCCCTTGCAGATTCAATGGATCCACCTGTAAATACAACATCGAGTGACATGTAAAAAGAAAACAACATCTAATATTGCTCAACACTCGTGATATAATTCTGACAAATGTACACAAACATGTACATATTGTTACGTTTGTGGGGATAGGGTATATAATACCACAGTGGAAATAGGATTGCATCGTAATAGTATGGACTGTGTACGGGTGAGAGACATCTCAATGTATTAAGGAGGGAAAACTGTGAGCTTAAGATCGTTTACGTGTCACCACACGGGAGGGTGGCGTTGTGTTGACTCGGTTGGATCTAAGATTAGTTCTCTCCCAGTATGTGATTACCCTCGGTGGTTTTTCCTTTTGCTTTTACAATTATAAGATGCCGGCCATATAAACGCACATATTTAACCAATAACAACAACAACAATCGCCGACAGTGTCCGGACATTACGATCGACAAGTAAACCCCGCCCCACCAACCGACTAAGCAACAAGGCCACACCCCCAGAGTGGGACGAGGTGCGTGGAAACTATCGTAACCGGCAGACCACAACCCAAGCTTCGTCATTCGATAATCTCGCAGTTCACTCTCAAATATCCTGTGCCAAGGATCGTGGTCCAATCCCATGAGAACGTGTGTTGGTGTGTATGTGTGTCGCAACCAATGACAACCTGTCTTATTGTTTTGCAGCACGTTGGAGTTCAGTTAGCCTTGTAGTTAAGCGTTTGGATGTTTGGCCCACATAATTGGCTTCACAATCTTCACATTGTATGTTGTAGCTGACATTCTTTCTGTCACATTTGTTCACGTGGTCTTTTGGCTTTGACAGCTGCGCTCGTAAAGAAACACATCCTTTACAATATGAATCCTGAGCTGCAAATCATTCGACATGTATCATGTATATATGGACGTATGTGCAGGGTGTTTCAAAAAGATTGATACAACTTTGATTTCCTGCCATTTCTTTGTTTTTTTTACCGATACCGTTTTCCTTTTCGGGGTTGGATGGTGTTATTGTGATATTTGTTCCCTGTGATTTTTAGCTCTGTAACTCAACGATGCCATTGACAGTGGAGCAGAAGACAAAAGTGATGGCTCTGTGGCACCAGACGAAATCATATGTAGACACCCATTCTGCCTGCCGGTTCTGCTGGGAATACGACCTCAGAACACGTGATGGATCCACAAATTGTGCCATTCAACGTATTGTGAAACATTTTGAGCACATTGTACAGTGCACAACCAGAGCAAGGGCAACAGTGGCCTCGCTTAATATACATAATCTGTCCGCATTAATATACTCTTGTTGTATTCGTATTCGTTTCTTAGATCCTGCTTGATTCAAGTTTAATAAAGCCCGATATTGACCAAAAAGGCTTTTCCATCTGTTACGTGCTCCTCCCCAAACCCCCTGGTCACAGTGTACCTCCGAGCCCCGAGAGGAGTCACTGCAGAAAGATGTGTTATTCTGTGTCAAAAATCAATGGTGAAACCACACCAATTGTTACCAACAAACAAATATTGTATTAAGGTCACACAAGAATAAGAACACAAAAACAACAGTAATCAATTGTACAACCAATATATATTTCCTATGATGGTACGATCAGGTTCATACAATACAACTCACTGTGCTCCAAGTGAGCGAAAAGAAGAACATTCCCAATGTCTATTCCCGGCTTCAAGCCAAAGTTGGTTCCGGCTTCAAGCCAAAGTCGATCCACTCCAGTGATCATCCGTACGATGTCGTATCGAGACTAGAATCCCGTTGGGTTGGCAGTCACAGTCCCACTGCCAAAGCTGCGTAAAGGTGCCCTCAAGGCGACTGGAAAATCACCCCCTCGGTTTTGGACGTTCCACGGCTCCCACTCAGCGAACCGCAGATTTCCAACTCAAAGGCCAGGTTGCACACACACACACACACACACACACACACACACACACACACACACACACACACACACACACACACACACACACACACACACACACACACACACACACACACACACCAGATTAACGTCTGAATGCGGTGAAAATGGTTGAAGCGGTGAAAAACCTTGAGCGAAGCGCAAAGAGCGCGAGTCAAAATGGCCGACGGCCCATTCTCAAGGCGTAACGGCACTACGATGATTCTCCTCGGATTCGACCGCAAAACCTGACACGCAGGTTGATCTGTCACAGCGATAACAACTCTGTCGCAGGAATCCCTTTCCTGGGAAACCCGAAAGTTCACTCGTGACTATCGTTCGCCAATCGTTCGCTCCACACCTCAAAGCAACTGGGCTTGTTGTCCGACTCACTAGCTCCGCCTTCCCTTTCTCCTCGTTGTCGTCCGGTTCCAGTTTCATTTAAAACATTAACTTTTTTACCTTTTGAAAATAGTGATATCTATTTCCCTTAAACGACAACAATAATAGTAAATGGAATCAAAAATGTTTACAGTGGATGAAAACCACAACAATGGAAGTGACGAATCCATAACACTTCCCCCTACTCAAGAAAGAAAGTTTGAACATAGTGAAAACTTTCTTTGCAGGCAAAAACTCTTTTAACAAACAAAAGCAAAACTCACACCCAAATTATCAATTCACATGAACAACAATAATTAATATTCCCCAAAATAAAGCAACAAAACTTCCAAACAACCCACAGAAATTTCCAAAGTGCGTTCACTCTGGACAAAGCATCAGCAACGACATTGTCCCTGCCCTTTACATGCTCAATTTCCAAGTTGAACTCCTGCAAAGCCAAAGTCCATCTCATCAACCTCTGATTTTTATTTTTCATTTTTTGAATGAAGGTTGAGGGGCTGTGATCAAAAATCCAAAGCAAAGCAAATCTATAGCACTTTTTGAAGGAGGCCGAGCTGAGAGCCAGGTTTCATCGTGGTTGGGTGGTGAGGCCTGGAAGTATTCACTGCATGGACGCATTTAGGAACGTGGAGTTCACGGGTTAATCCGTGTAGGAATCTTGGCTCGGCTGCTCCTGAGCACTCAGTGCTTCCAACTCTTCTCTTGATCATAAAAATCATAATCACGGTGTTGGAGTCGGGTGCTGTAGTCACGTGAGTAGCGGTCCCCATCTCGGCTACCACCGTAATAGTCATCCCGTCGAGAGTTGCCAAAACAGCACTGCTGCTGCTGCTGGGAGCCTCCGTAGTAATCACGACTGCGGCCGCCACCAAAACTACGATTCCCACCCCGGGAGCCACAGCCACCCCTGAAACTACCTCCACGTTTTCCTCCTCTGTAGCCCCCTCGACACCCATGGCCTGCCTTCTCCACTGTTATGGTCCGACCATCCAAATCCTTGCCATTCAAATCCTTTTCTGCATTTTTGACGTCCTTTGCGTTTTCAAATGTGACAAAGCCAAACCCTCTCGACTTTTGCGTCTCCTGTCTTTTATCAGCAGCACTTCCAAGAGTGGTCCATATTTGCCAAAGATAGAGTCCAGAACATCTTCTCTTGTGTCAAAGTTCAGTCCACCTACAAAGAGCTTGCCAACATTGCCTCCATCCATGACTTGAGTGTACGGACACTTCGTTTCAGGGTACTCGACAAGAAGTGCCTGTGCAAAGCGTGATGTCACTACCTTCTCCTTCTCTTCAGAGCGCTTCCTCCCCATAGCACGAGTCACGGCACAGGATGGAAAGATACCCGGAATCTCCTGCTCTAACTGTGCGGTGTTATTTTCCATACGAGGCTTTTCAACAAACATCGGATTACCAGAAACTCGACCACCGGCCAAATCATTTCCGATAACAAAAGAGATTCCCTTTGCAGGAAGAGTGGCTTGTAAACCTTCGGTGACCGGTCCTGACACCAAATCAGACTTCAATTGGATGACATGAAGTGGAGCTTTAACATAGCCACCAACCCCTTGTAAAAGAACACTAACACCAGTTGCCGTCTTCTCTGACAATGGCAAAATGCCCTCAAGCATCAAAGATTGATGTGCTCCTGTGTCCCTCAATACCCTAACAGGTCTCTGGTTCGTTAAGTCTCTATCCAGTGACACAAACCCCTCTGAAATAAAAGGTTTGTAACCCTCTTGAACAAGGTCGGTCTGTGATGACGTAACTTTGGCATGGGAACCTTCACAAGGCACTGTCCTCGAAGGACGATTTCTCGCATTTGCCAATGCATTCGGAGTTCTACTAGTCTGACTCCGCTTCTGATTTTTCCTTTTTTGGGTGTAACATTGGGACATCAAATGCCCAGGTTTCTTGCAAAAAGCGCAAGTAGGCCCGGAGGAAAAACTCGGTCTGCCTCGGGCCCCCAGGAAGATAAGTCCGTCTTGGAACTGTAGTCTTCTGATCCATAAAAGTCACGGTATCAGATTTGTCCCCAGCGTCATCTCTAGGCCACCTCCATGAATTTTCGTTCTCCGCCCCTGATTTACCATAACTCCCCTGGCTAACTCTAGTCGGGAAGTTAGGTTTGTCGAACCCCATCCTGTGTGTCAAGGCATAGTCATCTGCCACTGTTGCTGCCTCATACAACTCCTGTACTTTCTTTTCATCCAGATGTACTTTAATGTCCACGTGGACACACTGTTTGAATTCCTCCACCAAGATCAATTGTCGCAACAGGTTGAAGTCTTTCCCAATCCCCTTCAAGTCACACCACCGATCAAACATGGTTTCCTTCATTCTTGCACACTCCACATGGGTCTCACTCTCCCTCTTCCTGGCATTTGCCGGTAAGCTTCAGGGACCAATTCATAGGCTTTGAGAATGGTTTTCTTCACTATCTCATAATCTGCACATTGGTCAATCGGTAAAGCCGAAAATATATCCTGAGCTTTACCCACCAGAACACTTTGCACTAACATAGTCCAGGACCCCACAGGCCATTTTAGCATTTGAGCCACTTTCTCAAAGTGTAAAAAAAAAAAAACTTGGCTACCTCCTTTTCATTGAAGGGTGGAACCAGCCTCACATGCCTACCAACATCCCAAGTGTTATGACTAGTTGTCGAACTAGCCAGCATCGATACCACTTCTCTCTGTTCTCCCATGAATTCCAGCTCCTTGAGTTTTAGTTCCTTCTGATACTCCATGTCACGTTCCTTTAACTCCCTTTCGGCTCTTCTTTCCTCTGCTCTTCTTCAGCTCTCCTTTCCTCTGCTCTTCTCGAGTTCTTTTTCAGCTCTCCTTTCCTCTGCTTTTAACCTTTCCTTGCTCTGCAGCTGCATCTCCATTTTCCGGAGCTCCACATTTTCTTTTTCCTCAGGTAACCAATCCAAGGCTACCTCTTTCCATGTTCCTTGTCCCATCAGAGATTCTACCACCAATGTCTGCATCTCTGCTTTCTTCATATTAACTCGGACCTCCAAATTGAAATGTTTGGCCAATATCAAGAGTTCCGATCTTTTTAACGCTTGCAACTGTGCCTCAATAGGGGACGCCGCAAACTTTTCTGCATCAAACACCATGGTGACTATTAGTTAGCACCTGTTAACCTTCACACAAAAATTTCAAATATTATATTTTTCAAAAATTTGGGAATTTGGGGAATGTTAGGGAATTCTATCCCGGACGAGTGTTAGGGAATTTTATCCCGGACGAGGACGTTAGGGAATTCTATCCCAGACGAGTTTTGTGAATTTTGTCAGCAAAGACGAGCCCCCAATTTCTCTTAGCAAAGACGAGCCCCCAATTTCTGTTACATGCTCCTCCCCAAACCCCCTGGTCACGGTGTACCTCCGAGCCCCGAGAGGAGTCACGGCAGAAAGATGTGTTATTCTGTGTCAAAAATCAATGGTGAAACCACACCAATTGTCACCAACAAACAAATATTGTATTAAGGTCACACAAGAATAACAACACAAAAACAATAGTAATCAATTGTACAACCAATATATATTTCCTATGATGGTACGATCAGGTTCATACAATACAACTCACTGTGCTCCAAGTGAGCAAAAAGAAGAACATTCCCAATGTCTCTATTCCCGGCTTCAAGCCAAAGTCGATTCCGGCTTCAAGCCAAAGTTGATCCACTCCAGTGATCGTCCGTACGATGTCGTATCGAGACTAGAATCCCGTTGGGTTGGCAGTCACAGTCCCGCTGCGAAAGCTGCATAGAGGCGCCCTCAAGGCGACTGTGAAATCACACCCTCGGGTATGGACGTTCCACGGCTCCCACTCGGCGAACCGCAGATTTCCAACTCAAAAGCCATGTTGCACACACACACACACCAGATCAACGTCTGAATGCGGTGAGAATGGTTGAAGCGATGAAAAACCTTGAGCGAAGTGCAAAACAAACGAGTCAAAATGGCCGACGGCCCGTTCTTGATGAGTAACGGCACGACGATGATTCTCCTCGGAATCAACCGTAAAACCTGACACACAGGTTGATCTGTCACAACGATAACAACTCTGTCGCAGGAATCCCTTTCCTGGGAAACCCAAAAGTTCACTCGTGACTCTCGTTCGCCAATCGTTCGCTCCAGACCTCAAAGCAACTGGGCTTCTTCTCCGACTCACTAGCTCCGCCTTCCCTTTCTCCTCGTTGTCGTCCGGTTCCGGTTTCATTTAAAACAATAACTTTTTTACCGATTGAAAATGGTAATATCTATTTCCCTTAAACGACAACAATAATAGTACATGGAATCAAAAATGTTCAGTGGATGAAAACCACAACAACGGAAGTGACGAATCCGTAACACATCATTCATTCGACGTGGATCCGAACACTGTGAATGCCGGCGAAGAGCAGACTCACTGGATGTGTCTTCAGACGATACCTTTGGGCTTATGAGTTCGATGAAGTTACGGAGGCAGATAAGCTTGACGTGCTCATTAGCCCCGTGTCCACATCCGTCTATCGATATTTCGCCCATTGCGCGAGCTATACCAACGCTTGCGAGGCTCTAAAGACTTTGTACGTCAAGCCTTGTGGAACAATCTACGCTCGCCATTTACTTTCTACCCACCGACAAGATCCGGGAGAGACTTTGGAGCAATTTGTGCAAGCTTTGAGACACCTGAGTAGAGATTGCAACTTTCAGATTGGTACGTTGCAGGAACTTCAAGATGATTTCATGCGTGATGCTTTTCTCACTGGTCTGCAATCGCCTCATATACGACAACGGCTATTGTAGAATGACTTGGTGAATCTTCATGATGCGTATGAACAAGCTCGTACCTTGCAACTCGCTCAGACGCGTACGGGCGATCTTACCGACCTGTGAATGCTTCGACGTCAGAGGGATGACGAGGGGAGATGCAGACACTCACTCAATCTGAGGATACTCTGATCAACAGTCTCCGCAACACGACCCCCACTCCAGAAATCGGAAGGAATGGTCGATGGTGAGCCATCGTCCGCAGTGGAGTCAACTCCCAAGTTAATGACGACCACATCAGCTCCTACCAAATGTTATTTCTGCGGATATCGGAGACATCTGCATATCCAGTGTCCAGCATGAAATGCCACATGTAATGACTGTGGCAAGAAAGGACATTATGCCAAGGTGTGTCGAGCTGTCAAAACGGTCGGACCCATTTCTGCTGGTATGCAATTGGAAGCCATTACCCTCTCCGCTATTTCGTCCTACAGTCTTGCTAAAGCGGTGGTCAAGATCACGGTGAATGGGGAGGTCACCGATGCGCTGATCGACACGGGGAGTTCGGACAGCTACGTGAATGCTGTGTTGGTGAAGCGCCATGCTTGGCCGATCCTCCCCATGGGAAAAAGTGTGTATGGCATTATCTTTACATCAAGAGATATGGGGATATTGTGTTGTGGAACGAGGAACTAATGAGACGAAGTACCAGAACGTGAAACCGATGGTTCTGAGAGACTTACGTGCTGATATACACTTGGGTCATGATTTTTTGCGAAGGCATGCCGATTTAAATATGCAATTTGGGGGTCCTAACCCTACCTTCTCAGTCCATAGTCTGGCAGAAGTAGTAGTCGATCCACCATCGTCGTTTGCCAACTTAACTGAGGGTTGTAACCTGATCGCTGTGAAGTCAAGATGACTTACCCAGGAGCATGCAAAGTTTGTTGCGATGGAGACCAGGAACTTCTCACCGAAGGTATCATCAAACCGAGCAAATCGCCATGGCTGGCCCAGGTATTGGCGACGACCAGTGCTAATCACAGGAAACGGATGGTGATAAACTATTCCCAAACTATTAATCGTTTTACGCAATGAGACGCGTACCCATTGCCACGTATGGACGAGATGGCAGGAGAAGTGGCTAAATGCCATACACACTTTTTCCCATGGGGAGGATCGGCCAAGCATGGCGCTTCACCAACACAGCATTCACGTAGCTGTCCGAACTCCGCGTGTCGATCAGTGCATCGGCGACCTCCCCATTCACCGTGATCTTGACCACTGATTTAGCAAGACCGTCGGACGAAATAGCGGAGAGGGTAATGGCTTCCAAAGCCAGTCGCCGACTGGGCATCCTCCGTCGTGTGAAGTCCTTCTTTGGCACACCTGAGCTCCTCACCACATACAAGGCTTCCATCCACAGCTCAATGGAATATTGTTCCCCCCTCTGGGCTGGTGCTCCTGCCTCACACCTAGCTCGGCTTCACGCTGTTGAGGCCAAAGCTTTCAGAATCATTGGAATCTCCTACGATGAAGTTAACTCCGAGGGCCTTTCACTCACTCACCTTAGGCAGGTTGGTGGTCTTTCTGTCTTCTACCGACTCCTCTCCAGCCTTGCTCCCCCTGCTCTCTCTGTGCTCTGTCCCCCCCAATATTGTTTCAGGTCGCACAAGATCTGCCTGCAACCCTCTTATGGTTAAACTGCCAAAATCTAGGCTCTCTGCTCACCTTCACTCTTTCATTCCCCTTTTCTCCCATCTCTGGAACAAACTCCCCCACTCCCTTCAATCCCACTCCTCCCTCCAGGTCTTTAAAACAGCAGTTCACCACCATCTCTTATCTTCCCCCATCCAAAACCTTGATCTTTTCTACCCCTGCTAATTCACCCCAGAGTCCTTGCAGTGTTCATACGTTTTATACCTCCCCCACCTCCCCCCAAGTCCTCCCGATGTCCCTGCTCTCAAATGTTGTGTTTGTGTCCTTCACCCTCTCTCCCCATCTTGTCTGCCGCTCCCCTTGTTTTTTTGTGTTTTGTGTGACGGTTTGACTTTTTGTGTGATTAATGTTCGCTCTTTCACGAGCCTCGATCTTGTATCCAAAAAAAAAAGTTTTCAGTGCATTGGATTTGCACAGTGCATGTCATCAAATTTCGATCCGAGAGTCTGACAAGGCGTCAGGAAGGGCATCCGGCCATAAAAACATTGCCTCAAGCAGGGAGCAATGATTGTCATGGGGCCCGCAAGGCTAACCCCCGATCTAGCGGGGAAAATGGCCTTAAAACGATCATTCATTCATTCATTCAGTCTGATAAGCTGTGCAAGGCATTCGAGTCTGGTCAGCGACTATCAGTTCCATCGTATACCCTTCAGGGTAACAAACGGAGTCACGTGCTACCAACGAGCCATCAATGAGAAAGCATCTCGAGAGAATCTCAAAGATACCTTTGTTTACGTGGAAAAGGTCACAGTATATGGACGAACACAGGAGCACAACAATAACTTGAAACGATTCATGGAGGTAGCTCGCAAGTACAAACTCACTCAATGCTGACAAATGCACGTTCTCGGCTAAAACTATAAATCTCTTGGGATATACCATTTCAGACGGCTCGATTCGCCCTGACATGTCCTGTTTGCAACTGTTTTTTTTTTTTTGCATACATAATTGAGGCTTGTGAAAGAGCTAACATTTATCACACAAACAAATCAAACAGACAAACAAACAAAGTACATAAAAGGGGGAGCGGTAGACAAGATGGGGAGAGAAGGGGAAGCACGCAAACACAACATTTGAGAGCAGGGTCATTGGGAATGTGTGGGAGGGAGAGGGCTTGGGGGGAGGTGGCGTGGGAAGGGGTGGGGAGGGGGGTGGGAGAAGTATAAACACAAGGACACCAAGGACTTCCAGGAAAGAAGTTGGTATTTCAAAAAAGTGGATTTGGGGTGAAATTAGCAGGGGTAGAAAAGATCAAGGTTTTGGATGGGGGAAGATAAGAGATGCTGGTGAGCAGCTGTTTTAAAGACCTGGAGGGAGGAGTGGGATTGTAGAGAGTGAGGGAGTTTGTTCCAGAGGCAGGAGAAAAGAGGAATGAAGGAGTGAAGGTGAGCAGCGAGTCTTGATTTTGGCAGTTTAACCATAAGAGGGTTGCAGGCAGATCTTGTACGACCTGTAGGAATATTTGGGGGACAGAGCCCAGAGAGAGCTGGAGGAGCAAGGCCGGAGAGGAGTCGGTGGAAGACAGAAAGACCACCAACCTGCCTGCGGCGAGTAAGTGAAACGCCCTCGGAGGTAGATTCATCACGGGAGATTCCAATGATTCTGAACGCTTTGGTTTCAACAGCGTGAAGACGAGCTAGGTGTGAGGCAGGAGCACCAGCCCAGAGGGGAGAGTAGTATTCCATTGAGCTGCGGATGAAAGCCTTATATGTGGTGAGGAGCTCAGGTGTGCCAAGGAAGGACTTCACACGATGGAGGATGCCCAGTCGGCGACTGGCTTTGGAGGCCAGATTTGAAATGCGGTTTTCCCAGGAAAGATCATGGCAGATAGCGAGACCTTTTGTCGCAGACAACCGAGTGGTGCTGTGAAACAGCCTCCTCCCCCGGGATCACTTTTGTGGCCCGGAGGTGCCCCCTATCTCGCCTTTGCACCATCAGGTAGTCAACGGTTGTCGTTGACCCACCTGACGTGTGTGTATGTAACAAGCTTATTATCCCCTTTCTGGAACTGAGTATGACAAATCAACAAATCAGCTCCATCAGCAAACTCCAAAATACTTTCACCTTCTCCATTTCTCACACCATATCCGTAACCCCCATGAACTCCCTCAAAACCGTCCATACTCCTTCCCACATGTCCATTTAGTTCTCCTCCTACCACAACAACTTCCTCATCTTTCACGTTTTCCATCAGCTTCTCTATCGCACACCAGAACTTGTCCTTCTCTTCATCGCTCCAACCAAACTGCGGAGCATATCCCGAGATGACGTTCACCAAGAGCTTTCCAATCATCATCAACCTATCACTCACTCATCACACTCACCACACTGTCTACAAACTCCTCATAAAACAGGACACCAACACCATTCACGCCCTCCAGGCACCTTTGCCACACAAACTTGTATTTCTGTCCCTGCCTCCCCTTCACCATTCTCACACCACTTCCCTTCCATCTCGTCACTTGCACATGTCGGAAACATGATTTTATTATATATCCTTTTACTTGTATGCTCTGATAAACATTATTTGTATTTAATAAGATTGTTTGCTTCACCACTATATGATTGGAATTACTTCACATGGCTTGGACCATGCTTTACTGCCCAACTGTATGGCAGAGCTGAGAAACTGCTCAAACCACATTCTACACATTCCCTTCCCTTGAAGAGAGGCCTGGATAAAATCTCCTTTGAAATGATAAGGGTTTGGGAATGACAAGGTCTTGCTCCCACATTATTCCCTCACATTCAGCACTGCCCCAGGATAGGATCACGGTGGGAGGCTGTTGAGCCCACTTTTGTCGTTTATCTAAGTTCACCTCTTTAGCGGAGGCTTTTTCTATTTTTCTGTCGATATAAAGACACACCCTTTGTCGAGTTCTTTTAGAGGTCTTGGGATGCATGCTGTTCTTGTCGCTGTATGAGCCAAAGCCTATCCACAGCTGTGTGGTCTTTCAATAAACTACTTGTTACTCCTTGAACTCAAGTTGTGGATCCAGGTTCGATTCCCAACAACTGGTGTCAGAAGTGGGATTCAGCTCAAGGCAAGATCAGAGAAGCAGGCTCTGCAAGACGGAGAGGGGAGGCTGGCGCCAGCACTGATTTGTCTAAGGTGAGAATTTTATGCCAAAGGGTTGTTGTGAAAATTAACCAAGTCCACAACTTTGTCCCATAGGTCGGTTTAATCTCAATCAGATCTTTGGTATCATCCTGTAAAATACAATCATGCAATAGATATCAGGATCTTGGCATCATATAGGAATGATCGATAATATTAGTCAATGCAAGCAAGCCTGGAATATGTGCGGGTACGTACCATACAAGACTACATGTCATTGTAAAATGTCACAGGAGTGGCTCAGCGTCGCGGACGTCCGAGGTCTTATAGACGCCCCTCTGCGGTTTAAGTGGGCATCACTCCTGGGTTCAACTTTGATATACATTTTCACTACATTCTCCCCGCCGTTAGAAATACACTGCCGCTAGGCAGGAAGCAAGCGTGCGTCAGCATTAATTGATTGGGGATGTTATTCCATGACAGTCGGTCCATCCGTAGCGGTCAGGGTGGCGAATTACTCTGCCAGCACGGGTTCGGAAACTACCGGGTATGACATCCCCAAGCCCAGAGTCCCCTGCTTCGGAGTAGCCGCTGGAGGCAGGTGTCGGAGGGGGCACCTCGGTGCCTTCAGGCAGGGGTGTATCTGGCGAAGGGAGGGACGGCAGATGTTCCCTAGGCGCACTCGTAGCCTGGTTAGCAATCATTTCCCAGATATAGATGTACCGAGGAGGAAATCCCAAACAAGCAGATATCAAACAAGCAAGCAGTGTTCATTCCAGGGTGAAGACGTTGAGCCCGTGGGTCGCAATAGTCTTACAGTGGGGTCGTCGGCACAGTAGCTAGATTGGATAATGTGTACCTTGTCGAAGAGCGAATTGCCATTTGTCGCAATGCAGCACATTACAGTAAGATGTGCCGATGTGTAAGATGTGTAAACAGCACATTACAGTAAGCCTCCACGTCGGCCCGTACCCGAATAGGCCCCCAAGGGTTCATGGTCGATCCATGTTAGGTCCATGCCATGGATTAATAGCGAGGTCAGGAGGGAGAGAGAATCGATGAGAGCCATTCAGAGCCATAACGAGAGTTACCCGAAACCGGCAGCGGCCCCCTTTTGAAATCCATCGCCCATCGCTCCCACGGTCTAGCAGCCCTGACCGGCGTCCCCATGGGAGGGTTGTAAACCGGTCATTTGCCGACCCGGCGAACGCCCTCAACCGAGTGTGGCAGATTATGACTACGCACAAAATGATCGAAACGCGCCTCCCCAGGACGTTACTTAGTGTCGTGCAAAGCACGCAGAACCTCCGCGATTCATACTCCTCTGTTCATCTCGAAACGCAGACGGCATATCTCTCCGTTCATATCTCGTCCCGTCCCGATAGACGGCACATCGCACGGATGCGATGTCACGTGTACCCGAACCTAAATTGTCCTTCCGGTACCTTAGTTAGAGGTAAAGCTCGGCGGAACGAAGAAGATCGGCTATACCGGATTTGCCAAACATCCATCAATTCAACGAATGGCTCAGATCTAGCCGGATCATCCATCCATTCAATGCTGCCATTGAATGGCTCGGATCTATCTGGATCGCTCCATGCAACGACGACATTGAGTACCGCAATGTCCCGGATGGATTGTCCATCCATGGATTTTCCGATCGACAAACCGAGAGAACCCCCCCTCACTCATCCATCCACCCCCCCCCCCCCCCCCACTTCCGAGATTGCAGCTGCGTGCTGCGTACCAAAGTCGAGCGACCTTCACAGTCTGGGTCAGAGGGAAATGGAAACAGGCAGCGGCCGGGCGAGGCGTCTCGCAGTCTCGAAACGTGTCGTGGAAACGAGCCAAGAGCTCTGTCCTAGAAACAACAAGCCCAGAGTCAAGGGCGAACAGGCGGGACGATGCCTCTGTGGCTTGCTCAGGAGACAAGGGAGTCGGGCGCCACGCTCAATGTTACCATTTCATGAGGTCACCGTGTTCTCCCAAATGCACCCCCAAATGCCCATTGGTCCTATCGAATAACGGCATGAGTCCCCGTTGAGTGCGAGATGCCCCGAAGGCCTATGGTCTCAGCGGATAACGGCATGAGTCCTCGTTGTTGGCTAGACGCCCCGAAGGCCTATGGTCTCAGCGGATAACGGCATGAGTCCTCGTTGTTGGCTAGATGCCCCGAAGGCCTATGGTCTCAGCGAATAACGGCATAAGTCCTCGTTGTTGGCTAGACGCCCCAAAGGCCTATGGTCTCAGCGAATAACGGCATGAGTCCCCGTTGAGTGCTAGACCTGGCGTCGGCGCGACCTCTAGGTACCGCCACGTTATGACATGCACGTTTGTGCTGGGGCGGTCAGGTTGAGTATTTCCGCTATCTGTGGAGTTTACCAAGGTACATGGAAACTTGAGTAGACGAACCCGATGACGAGAGCACGTGAAGCATCGCAATTACGTTAATGGTGTCGTAGGGCAAACCCGTGATTAGTCGGTGACGTCATCAATTTGTTCGGGCGCGTGCGGGCGGGTTTGACGGCGATTCGCCCCGTCCTCGGATTCCTGGTGCGGAGTTCCAGCTGAGCGGTATCCCCGCTCGGAGCAAACGAGCGGGCCCGAGATTGGGGTACTGAATACGAACCCGGTCGACGAGTGGATCATTTTAACTAGGGCGCACTGCGTTCGAGGGAAAACCGAAAGTTGAACTTGGCCTGTCGAACCAGCGCGGCACGCCGAGTCGAGTGGGCGAGCACGCTGGGCAGCGATAAATTGCACGTCCTGAAGTAGCGTCACGTTTGGTAGCTTTTGGGCCGTGTTTGTCCGGAGTTAGACGCGGGGAATAGCGTCAACAGTGCAGTAGCCATTCCGCTATCACCCGAGCAAAGAGGATGGTGGGCGAGACCCATCGCCATGGAGGCGATCATCCGAATACATCGTGCTATGGTATATGATCATCTAGTCATCTGAATACATCGTGCTATGGTATATGATCATCTAGCTTGATACGACATTCCCCTGCAGTGCCCGAGTGCCGTGAAAGTCTATGAAGATCCCGCTCGACGTCCTTAGAAACTGCCGCCAGACGAGGCTCGCTGCCTGTCCGTTAATCGAGACAGAGATGACGGCGCCGACAAGCCGAACATCCGTGCTGTGGCGAGTCCTCGAGTGGTGCCAAACGAGCCTCATGCGTTGAGGCGACTCCGGGCAGCGGAGTTCACCGGCCTCGTTGAGTAGCCACGCGTAGGTGGGATTCCGACCAGCAGCAATCGGGGCCGCCGGCCTCGCAGAGTACGGCCTGCGAGGGGAATCGCATGTGATTCGCGTGTCGGTGGGGTTCCATCCTGCGATGGGTGCAGCGCACGCGATTCGCACGTAGGAGGTGATTCCAACGAGCAGTGATCGGAATTGCCAGCCTCTCAGAGTAGTGCCCGCGATGGGTGCAGCGTGCGGCTTCACGTAGGAGGTGATTCCGACGAGCAGCGATCGGTCGGGTAGGCCGGCCGAATGAGGCATGACAGACATGGGAGTCGTGAACACTCGCGTGGGAATCTCATCTCGGGCCGAGGCACGCAAATCTAGGATGATTCTTTCAGACGAAGCCGTTAGCGTTTCCCGCAACCGAGGCTAGACTCGTACCTTCGGCTCCAAGCACGTCCGTCGACCCGACGGGGTTTCAGCCGCAGGACGTTTCCCAGTAGCATCGTTCTCCAGGCGTCTTGCTGGAGTTCGTCATGCTTGCTCTGGCGTTCGGTCCTCGGGAGAGCAGTTCGTGCTTTGACGATGCGGTTCCGGAACAAAATGCTTGCGAGGTTCCGATGCATCCGGTCCCTTTGTGGCAGACCGGCAGCGAGAGTAGCCGGAGCTCCGTGGCTGGAGCTAGCTCGACGGGTCCTCCGCTGGGCATTCTTCTCCGAGGTGGGCATCGCAGGAGCGTGGAGAAAGTCGGGAAACACTCACCTGGGATCTGCGATCATCCGGCCAACGCCAGTCTTGTGTCCTGCCATTTCCGCAGATCTTGATTGAGATTAAGTGTTGTGAAAATTAACCAAGTCCACAACTTTGTCCCATAGGTCGGTTTAATCTCAATCAGATCTTTGGTATCATCCTGTAAAATACAATCATGCAATAGATATCAGGATCTTGGCATCATATAGGAATGATCGATAATATTAGTCAATGCAAGCAAGCCTGGAATATGTGCGGGTACGTACCATACAAGACTACATGTCATAGTAAAATGTCACAGGAGTGGCTCAGCGTCGCGGACGTCCGAGGTCTTATAGACGCCCCTCTGCGGTTTAAGTGGGCATCACTCCTGGGTTCAACTTTGATATACATTTTCACGACAAGGGTTATTCCAAATTTGGGCCTCTCTCTCTCTCCCAGATTTTTGCCCGCTTCTTTGCTACCGCCTGTGCCTGTATCATGAACAAATTGTAAGCGAAGGCTGTTTTAGCCTTGGAGTAATGGGCCGATTCATTCTTGATCTACCAGGGATAACGTTAAGGGGTAGATCTATCAAGGGTAACGCTATGGGGTAACGTTACGGTTAGCAAGGAGAGGGGGATAGTGAGGTTAGGCAGCCATAGGCAATGCCGGTAACCAATAACTTTCCAGAAAGGATCAGCCCAGAGCAATAACATGGGAAACAGATTGGGAAAGGAGGGGGAGCCCCTCAGAAATACCCCGGCATTTTGCATGTTTAAGAAACATTATTATGCTGCTGTAAGACCAGGGAAAGCATTGGCTGAGCTAACAAAGGATTTGAGTGATGCATGGCCAGAGGAGGGATCATTTGCGCTTGACGAATTGGAAGCGCTGTATGGAGCTCTAGATAAGCTAGAGAAGGAAAAGAAACACTTCCCACCCGATTATTGGAAGGTGTACGGGTGGTGGAAGGAGGAAGCAATGAAACGACAGGCAGCCTCAAAACAGGCTAGCCTGGCAGGAGAAGTGCTGAAACTTCAAGGGCAAAGAAAACAAGCAGATAAAGTACAGGATAGAACAATTAAGGAAATAGTCAAGCAAGCGAACCAGCGACTAATGCCGCTGGTTCAGGATCCGGATCAAGACCCGCGGAAGGGGAGGTAGTTATCAGGCCTCTACCCTCCCAAGACCTGAGCCCTGTCCCCGGGCCCCAGGGACCACCTTTCCTACCCCCGCCCCTGTTCCCCCAGGGGTTAGACCCCCAGAGAATTAGACCAGCCGTTCCCCAGGTTCACCTTAGCCCGGGTAATCCACTTAAAGGACAAGGGGCTAACGGGGCGGACAGCGGAACGGACACCCCCGGGTTCCCACTTCCGATAGGACCAGGAGGACTATACCCCTCGTTGGTAGGGCTCACTGAAATGGAGGACCTACAGCCTACAGTCGGGATGTGTCCCCTAAAAACCGTAGGAATAAGAGCGGGGAGACCCGTTAACGTCAGGGTACCCTGGAGAGAATCAGATTTGACGGCCATGCAAGAGCGGGTGAGAGCCTTGCTGGCAGATCAGCCCAGTCAAATACCTGAATTTATGTGAATGTGGATACAAAATTCAAACTCAGATTGGCGGGACGTCTGTCATATGGGAAAAGCTATATTGCCCATGCGGGTGTGGGACCAGGCGAAAATACACGCACGCTGGCCAAATGCAGCACCACCCCCGACCCAAACCCTTGCCGATTGGAACGCCAGTGTTGACCGACTGCTGGCTGGGGTATACACCGCACTGATGCCAGCCGCGGGGCCAGACTGGAATAAAATATATGGCCTAAAACAGAAACATGGCGAAGCAGCGATGGACTGGAGAGAAAGGGTAGAGAGGGCAGTGTTAAAGTGGGGAGGACTGGGCCAGGTACGGGCGCAAGATTTCCCTCGCGCTGTAGTGAACAACTTTATGGGATGAGACCGGCCGGAAGGAATGAGACCGGCAATTAAGAAACGCATCCAAGTAGCCATAATTGGGTGGAGAAATACACCGACCGACCAACTAGTCGAGGCAGCCGAACAAATGTGGCGACTGTGACGATAAGAAGGCTGATGTAAAGGAGGACATATTGCAAATGTTAGTCCAGGAGAAACGGGCCCAACTTAATCAAATTAAGAAGGGAAATCGAGATCATGTCCGTGCCCAGAATCGGAGCACCAAGGTAGATCCCAACGAAGAATGGGGCTGCGATAATGAAAACGAAAATGACATTGATGACAACGACGATGGACAAGTCGACATGCGGACACAGGGGCCCCCTCCCCAAAATTGGAACACACAGGGGCCCCCTCCCCAAAATTGGAACACCCAGGGGCCCCCTCCCCAGAATTGGACCGTACAAGGACCCCCCTCCCAGAACTGGTATCCACAGGGACCTCCTCCCCAGAGCTATGGGCCTTCCCCAAATTACTGGAACCCTAACGGGACGAGTGGGAATTGGCCGCCACAATGGGGACAGCAGAACCAACAGCCAGTTAGGCGTCCAAAACGACCGGGTCCGCGTAACAACAGCGGACACCCCGCACCCTCAGCTCCACCGATTCCGCAAGGGGCGTGCTTTCTTTGCGGACAGATGGGACATTGGAAACGCGACTGTCGAAAGTTCCGTCAGGGGCCCCCGCCACAAGGAAATCAAGTAGCCTATTGACGGGACGGCTGCGGGTCGCCCAAGGAATGCCCCCTTTTGACTATGATACCGACAAAGGAGCCGACCTTGACTCTGGACGTGGACGGACAACAACTAGATTTTCTTGTTGATACGGGGGCGACTCGCAGTACTATTAATGAAGACCAATTGCCATCCTTGCGCCCCACACATAAGAACGTTCAAATAATGGGCGTTTCGGGCTTGCCCCAAGCGCTTCCTATTTCAGAGGAAGTGAGAGTGGTGTGCGGCCCGCTAGAGGCTAAACATGCTTTCCTAATGACCACCACCGCCCCGCCAAACTTGTTGGGACGGGATTTACTTTGCCGTTTGGGCTGTCAAATTTCATGCACAGAACATGGAGTTTTTGTAGATGTCGCGGAATCCAAATGCGACCTGTTAATGGCGGCATTGTCTGGCCCCGGCCCCACCGCATATTGGTGGAGCCTGGACGAAGGGGCTTTGGCCACTTGGACACACGTCATAGATGCAGTGTGCTCCGGAAGCGAGGGGTTGCGAGATTGGCCATGACTACATCGAATTACAATGGACATAAAGGACAATCCACCCCACTGCACGGCTTATTACGATGCGAGGGGTGATAACGAAGACTACAGAGAAAGGGTAAAGGGGTCGATAGGTAAGCGTTCGGACTTACGCTTATCAAATATATGGATTGGACGGGAGGGAATAGGCATCGAGGTCGCCCTAACCGTGGGTCAGCGTGCGTTGTCTCAATACCCCGCAGGAGTCGACGCCCATGTCACCCTCACCACCACCAAAGGATGGCCGCCGGAAAGTGTAGGCTGGATGGTGGGGCACTTACAAGAAACTCCATGCAATGGCCATTGTATGGTAGGCCATTGGACATTGAGGTCGCTCGCCAATGACGAAGGGTATTTGATTACCCTTAGGAGACAGAACAGAGAAGGAAAATTTGAAGAGGCAGACCTGCCCCCAAAGGGCACCCATGTTGTGCGAGTGGTATCTAAGAGCCCGGGCGAGTCCGATGACCTTTTGGAGGAGGTTCCGGCCGACTTGTGGTCCCAACATGACAACCATGTCGGGCGAATTCGCGATGCCGAACCTCTGGTAATACCAGTACAACCTGGGATGCCCCTCCCAAACGTGAGACAATATAAACTGCGGCACGAGGCCGATGTGGGCATAGAGCCAGTGATTAAATCCTTGGTGAAACAGAAAATAATTGTAGAAACTAACAGCCAATGCAACACACCAATTTTGCCAGTAAAGAAACCGATGCAAGACAAATGGAGATTCGTACAGGATCTGAGGGAAGTGAACAAAGTAATACGAGGCATACACCCAGTAGTACCAAATGCGGAAGGCCTTATGACATCTATCCCACCGGACGCGACACACTTCACTGTTATTGATCTATGTTCCGCCTTTTTCTCCATACCTATTGTACCCGAGCCAAAATATTTGTTCGCCTTCACCTACAGAGGGCGCCAGTACACCTGGACGGTGTTATCCCATGGGTTCTCTGACAGCCCCACCCTGTTCTCCCGAGCGTTGCACCGTGACCTAGCGGACGTGGAGATCGGTGTTGTTGCAATACATTGATTTGTTAATTTGTTCCCCCTCCAAAGAAGCTTGTGAGGAGGACTCTATGGCCTTGCTAAAGGCCTTGGCGGCCGAGGGCCACAAGGTAGGACAGAAAAAGCTCCAATTCATACGGAAGGTCGTAACCTACTTGGGTCATGCCATTTCGCATGGGAAACGAGAACTGGACGCCGGACGAGTGACTGCTATCATGGAGATGCCACGGCCGTACACACAACGGGAAATGTTGCGCTTCCTAGGTATGACGGGATACTGCCGTACTTGGATAATTGATTATGCGCTGCTTGCTAAACCACTGTACGAAGCTACCAAATCAGAAGAGCCAACCCATTTGGTTTGGACGGATGACTTGATGCGCTGTTTCGAGAGTCGGAAAAAGGCATTGGTTACGGCACCGACTTTTGGACTCCCCGATTATGCGAAACCATTCACCCTTTACACTCATGCAGTAGGAGGTTTTGCCCAGTCCGTATTGACACAGACTCATGGGGACAAGGAGCGACCGGTAGCCTACTTCAGTAAAAAGCTAGACCCGGTCGAGCAGGGGTTTCCGGTGTGCCTGTAAGCCATGGCAGTGGCCAGGTACGCAGTGGAAAGGACAGCGGACATTGTAATGGGACACCCGGTAACGTTACGGGTGCCACATTGCGTCACTTCGCTGTTACTACAGCGGAAAACACAACACTTGTCTTCCACCAGATTAATGCAATACGAAACCGCACTGATCACTGCAGCCAACATCACTGTTGAACGTTGCACTACACTCAATCCGGCCTCACTGATGCCCACCCCAGAGGAGGGTGAACCCCATGTATGTGTCGATGTAGTGCAGCAAGTCTCCACGGTGCGTCCTGATTTAAAGGACGTTCCCCTCGATGACCCCGATTGTGTATATTATGTCGATGGATCAGCTAAACGTGGTTGGTATGGCTCTTTGCTATCCGGGTATGCGGTGTGCACTGATAACGAGACAGTGGAAAGCGGACGCCTTCCACCCACCTTTTCTGCCCAGCACCCTAACTGCACCCTAACTAGAGCATGTGACTTGGCGGCAGGCCTTGCCGTCAACATTTATACAGATTCAGCCTACGCGCACGGGGTAGTCCATGACAAAGGGGCAATCTGGAAGATGCGAGGCTTCCTCACATCTGCAGGTTCGGTTATAAAGAACGGCAAATTGGTCGAAAGGCTACTCCAAAGCATTTTGCTTCCCCGCGCTATCGCGGTGATTAAATGTCGCGGCCACCAAAAAGCGGACACTGACGTTGCTCGGGGCAACGCCAGGGCGGACGCAGCGGCAGGAAAGGCAGCCAACCAACACGTAGGACGGAACATGCCGGTGGTGACGCGAGCAAAAGGGGCGCTCGCACAGAGTGCCAATGTCCCCAGTGTGCGAAATTAACGCCAGCCCGACAGCCCGTGGCTGGTAACTTTTGTCACGGGCTGGTATCTTTATTGAGTTGCCAGCCCGGTGGTCTGGATAGATTTTGCCCTGCACTTTCGTTTAAAATCGACTTTTTTCTGTTGAAAATGCATGTTTCCCTCAAATTAATACTTTTTTCTGCATTTGCAAATTGTTTTTGTTGATATCCGGGGTCTGACATTCGACGCCATTTACATTTTATTTCGTGGTATTTGATTGGATGTGCCATTCGAGCAAGAGCCAATGAGGATACGCCTTATATACGGTTTGCTGTTTAGTACGAAACAAACTCCGTTGGTCAAACGGAACGGAGCTAAATTAATATATGAAACGGAACTAATATGCCGTATGCGGGAGATTTATGAATGACTAAAGATGTAGTATACTTTATTCATATAGTTCCCACCAATAAGAAGATTTCAAAATGCTTTCCTTGGTGGTATGACAGCAGACAAGTTACATTTCATGACACGCCATTCCGTTTCACGCACGAGGTCTGTTTCGTAGTTTGATATGACCAGAAATTGTGTATGTATCTGCTTCTTCTTCTTCACTGTCGAAGTCGGGAAACCCTGATCAGTCTCTGCAACAATGTGGTGATTTATACCGGGAGTTGACGATCCGGCAGAAAAGAAACGACAATTGGAAACAACAGCCGCTCAAAGGCAAGAAACGAAACAGAAATATGAGCAAAAGAGAGAACGGAAGTGGATCCCAGCATGGGTTACCCAGTTCCCTTGGGTACGCTATGACAAGTCACACAAGAAGATGTACTGCACACCATGTCAGAGTAAGTTTGGTGTGTTAGATGCGAAAAAGGTGCAGAAAACCAAGTATGCAAAATATCTTGGCTGCTGCTGTTGCAGGTGGTGAACCTGAGGGAGCTGGTCTGCCGGAGCCAATATCAGCAGCTGACAAACAGTCGGATTAATGAGTCCGGCCTTGACACTGACTGCGAAGACGTGGTTCTGGATGACACTGAGGACTTACAGGCTGCCGTGGAAGATATGTAAAACTAACAAGAAATGTGATAGATCATAGACCGACTCCTAGACCTCAAGTTTTTCTCAACTTTGTATTACTTTAACTCACCATAAAGTTATCAACTGTGACTGTCCTGCACATGTTGATCGATCTATGCACAAACTTTTAATAAAATTTCCTCACTTTTCTGACAATAAAACGTATTTGGTGTCATGAAAATATTATTCACTAGTGTTTTTAAATTTAATTATTCGAGAAGACCTATAGTTGCTATTAGGTTTTTAGGGAGTTTATTCCTGAACACTTCTAAAATGCACCAATTTGAGTCCTTATTTTCATCTCAGTTCTTCGGGCTGGTAACTTTTTCTTCGGGCTGGTAACTCTCAAAAGTTACCAGCCCAAATGGCTGGTAACTCTCAAAAGTTACCAGCCCAAATGGCTGGTAACTATATGCCCCAATTTCACAAACTGAATGTCCCGACCTCAGGGCCAACAGCCGCACCAACTAACGACGACGTTTTAAAGCTTCAGAACGCAGCAACCGTGGCCGAACACGACGATTGGATAAAACGAGGGCCAGGCGCCGCAGACCGAATGAGATGTGGACCCTTTACGGAAAACCAATAGCACCCAAGGAACTACTGCCTTGGCTGGCACGCATGGCACATCAAAATGGCCATGTGTGCCAGAGTGGGGTGATGGAACAGATAAACTATTGTTGCGAATATGGAATTTGGCCTCCATATCCGCTTGTAAATATTCCCCCTATTTCCCCAATACTCCCCAACTATCCCCAATCCCCCATTCCCTAGTCCCATTGTCTGTAAACAACACTCTGTAGAACCGACCTTCCCCTTTTTCCCCCATTAAATGTCGTGCCCAGGTCCACCGCACCACACGTAGACCACTTTCGGACATCTTGCTAGTTATTCTTAGTCTATGTCAGTTAAGGCCTCGTTTCCATTAATTATGACTCTTCGTTGCACCAGAATGTGATTATATGGCACCAGTAGTGAGTTTAGGACCTTTCCCATACCTCCTCCCATCTTCTTCCCCGTCTACAACAACAGAGGGGCGCTGCGCGGGGGGGGAGTGTGCGTCCTCCCACCGGCTCGGTTAGCCGCCATCGACAATGCGCTCCAGACAATGCGCTCCAGACCATGCGCTCCACGGGGTTACCACAAAGGGGCTCCTTGTCAGCTCCTCGTCAAGGGCGGAGCCTGGTAAACCCCCCGCACGCACCCAATGAGAAGCAACGTGCCGATTCCACGAGGCGGAGCTAACGAGCCGAGGGCGTGTCCCTCCCCGCCGGATATACGCGGCCCCGCGCCGGATGTGACGTCAGAAGATGCGCCCCCAGCTTGAGACGACAAGACGCCACCTCGAGCGCTGTAAAACCTCCCGCATCTCTGGACCGGACCGAGTCGATTCTGCCTCGAGCCCAGGTGCACCTGGAGCCATCGATACCTGCCTTCCTTGCCATCAATCCCCGTGTGAGTCAGCCTTTTGTCCCGTTTATTTGTCGTCTGTCAGGGAATAAGATAAGTGTGTTTAAGTGCCCACCTTTCTGTGCTGTCCCTCTCGTCCCTGTAATCTGACCTTCCGTAACAATATAATCTCCTCCGGAGGTCTTGAGAACTGAACCCTTGGAGTCGTGTCATTTAATCCCAGCCGTGTGTCCTTTTCCTTTATTGCCCCAGCATAGCGCGACTAGTCAACGTTCGAGTATAATCTTGTGCAGACGTGGTCATCCCAAAACCGCTCGGTGAATAACATCTAACCGCGATCGGGAACAATTGGTGTCGAGGAGTGGAATTCGAACCCGGGACTAAATTTATTAGGCCCAAATTTGTAACAAGTAGAATCGATTCGGAGCGCGTTTCCCGCGCGTTATTAGGCCCAAATTTGTAACAAGTAGAATCGATTCGGAGCGCGTTTCCCGCGCGAAATTATAACGGCGAAATTTGAATTTGTTTTACGAAAATAAAAAAATAAAAAACCGAATTTTGAAAGTCGCGCTATGGCGGATCAAGACAGCTGGGGTCCGGTAGAGGAGAGAGAGGTAGGGTCGATCCAGGACCAAAATGAGGGACGGGAGGAGAGCGAAGCAGTGAGGGCGGCAGGTTCGCAAAATAGCGCCGTCACGCACGAAGTAGCGGGCGCGCAAAATGGCGCCTCGCTGGTCACCGCGCCCGCGACCGTGGCAGCGCCCCCGGTGGATTTGAACTTGTTTTTTATGCAAATGAAGGCCCTTATGGACAAGAATAATGAAGAAATGGAAAGCAGAATAATGATGGGAATGAGGGCTGATAGTGAGCGGATGGGAAACCGGATGGATGCTCAGAGTGAGCAATTGGGGGTAATGAGGGACGAAGCGAGGGCTCGGAGTGAGCGATTGGGGGTAATGGGAAACCAAATGGGGGTAATGAGGGACGAAGCGAGGGGTACCAGTGAGGGATTAGACAATAATTTTAAGGGATTAGACATGAAATTTGGGAAATTAGACGATAGATTAGGGGAAATACAGGAAGGGTTAACGGGGGTAGAAAACAGAATGGCCGCTCAAGAGAATCAAATGGAAGGGATGCAAAAAGGGTTAGAGGGGTTAGAAAACACCATGGAAGGCAAATTGAGGGACATGAGGGACCAAGCGGAAAGGGAAGTTAAACAAATGGAGCAGCAGATAGAGGGGGTCAGAATGGGGGTAGAAACCAAACTGGATGCTCACAGGGAGGAGATGGAGCAGATGAGGGTGGCATCTGGGCAGGAGATGCAAGTGATGGGAGAGGAGATCAGAAGAGGAGTGAGTGAGGAGGTCGGAGGAGTGCGCGAGGAGGTGAGGCACTATAAGGAGCACATGGAGAAGGAGGTGAGAAAGGGGACTGTAAAGTTACAGGGGGGCATAGAGGTCCTGACGCAGGAGGTGGAACAGCTGACGGAGGGACAAAAAGAACTAACGGAGCAGGTTCAAAGGAACACTGCGGTATTAGGAGGGTTAAAAGTGACACAGAAAGAACTAAAAGACGACTTGATAGCGACGAAGAGGGAATGTCAGATGGTACGTGAGGGACTGACGAGGTTGGACGAGGTGGTAGAGGTAATGGAGACGAAGGACCGGCAGGTGAGGACGCACATGGAAACGGTCAAGGTAGCCTTGGAGGACGAGCTTGAGGAGACGTACCGGGGAATAAAAGAGGTGAAGCACAAATTAGAAGAAGTGGAAGAAGGGATGAGCGAAATTAAGAAGCGACGGAGAGGGGATAAGAAAGAGATAAAAGAGGAGATAAAAGAATTGGTCCAAAGTCTGTGTTTGGATCGTGATGATGTGCTCATTAACCGGATGAGGGATTCGCAGGTGATGGAGGAGAAGCGAAGAGGGAGAGGACCCGGTGTAAGTGGTGACCAATATGGTCGTGCGTATGATGCGCCAGGGGATTTAAGAAGCTTGGGGGTCGAGATGGACCCGGGTGTTCGTGAGAGGCCGTGGGTGAAGTGTGCGACAGGTCTGGTGTGCGAAAAAGGAGGTGTGCGAGAAAGTCCGACTCTGGGGTGTGTGAGGAAAAAGTGTGTGCCAAGGAGTGAGGGTGCTGGCGAGAGTGAGTCGGTCGTAGCGTGTGTGCGAGGGAGCACATGGAAGCGCGGTGTGGTGAGTGTTACAGAGGGTGTGACGGGAGAGTGTGCGCAGGAGTGTGCGCGAGAAAGGTGTGTGACGGACAAGTGCATGGGGAAAGAGTGCGCTGTCAAAGGCAAGGAAGAATGCACGCCTGTGGTGAGTGTTACAGAGGGTGTAACGGGAGAGTGTGCGCGAGAAAGGTGTGTGACGGGCAGGTGCACGAGGAAAGAGTGCGCTGTCAAGAGTAAGGGTGAGTGCGCTGTCAAGAATGGAGGTGAGAGTAGTGAGAGTGACAAGGAGAGTGAGTTAGCTGTGACAGGTGAGCGAGGATGTACACCTGGGATGGAAGGATGCACACCTGGAATGGTAGAGCGTGAGTGGGAATGCACGCTGGAGTTGGTGGTGAGGCACGTGGTTGGGTGTGCGAATGAGGGCACACCTGTGATTGTCACAGAGGAGGTGACTGAGGAGGGGGCGTGAAGCGGTGTATTGGTGAGGTGTGCGACCAACGAATGTGTGCCAAAGTGTTCGGTGGTCAGGTGTGTGACCAAGGCTGTGAGTGGAATGGGTGTACCTGGGTGTGTAAGGAAAGGTACGAGGAGCATGGGCACGGCGGGATGTGTGAGCAAGGAACGGGCTGCGGGGTGTAAGCGTCCAGGTGAAGCATCGACGTTAGACGGGATAGAGTTTAGAACGACTTATAGCCGAATCGGGCCCTCGGTGCGTGCTGGGCCTCGCTTTGAACGGCCGCGTCCGTGCTCCACGAGGCGGAGCGGGCAGCCCGATAGGAAGGGTCGTTATGGCAACCACGTTTTGTTGAGATGTGCCGGCAGGTCGAGATCGGGACATTGGATGGCTCCACGCCGAGGTGATGCGTGGGATCTCGGCCCGGGTAAGCCCCCGTCCCTGCACCGAGTGCCGGACGCATCCAGCCGCTGGCACAAAACAACCAGCATCCATTGCTTGGCTTTACGAAGCCGGGCTTCGGACAGGGATTGGCGCACCGAGAGGTATTAGTGAGTCGACTGGGTGATGGGGTTAGTGTTTTGGACCCAAAATTGGAGAAAAACAAAATTTGATGATTGGCAAGGGATTGGCAGTAGTGATTGGCAGATGATGGGCAGTGATTGGCAAATTTTTAATTTGTTGAAATTTGATGTGCAAAATTGGTAGTGAGAGACCCCCGATGTGGTGGGATGGCATCCCTGCCACCCTTCCCATGTGGTGGGGCAAAGGAGCAATAGTTTATGGGGTGTATGGCAGTGAAAACTAGCCCGGGTGGGTTAGGTTATATTGTAGGGATCTAGAAGAGATTGACATTAGGTAACGTTAAGTTTAGTTAGTGACTGATACCTGTAGTGGGGACGCAGGTAGATTAGTGTGGATGATAATGACGTGGGAGCGCAATAGTTTAAAGGGACGACTGGGAAGCGCAAGTTACAGAAGGGAGTAGTTAGCTGAGATGATGCCGTGTGTGTGAGGATGGAACAGGTGTGATTGCACAGGTGTGCAACTGGACAGGTGTGTGGAGCAGTGTATGAGTAGTGAGTGTGTGGATCAGCGTGAATGCGCTTGGGGAGAGAAGGGTGCAGGTGGCACCAAGTGTGAGAGCACAGGTGTGCAAGTACAGGTGTGTGGAGAGAGTTGGAGTAAGTGGTACGGAGTGGTGTGCATGGTGCGAAGGTGTGGATGGGGGAAGAGTGGACCCCTTTCACGAATACCCGGGGCGGGTAGTGTAAGTGTTAGGTAGAGGGTATAGGTAAGTTGTGGTTGGATATTGGCATTTGTGGTGCGGTTGCAGAATGGTGTTGTGAATGGGTGCATTAGTGTTGTGGAAATGGCGGGGCGTGTAGCCTGTTAGTGTGTGTAGTTGGTTGGGCACTCCACCACTGTGAGGATGTCGGCCAGGTGAGGCCGCAGGTGGGCTCTGGGAGCCGGTAGAGTTGTGGATGGGGCCCGAGGATCCGGAGGATGGACCCGGGTAGCCCAGTGCCAGAGAGGGCACCGAGTGGGGAGAGTGCCAGAGGGCCTTCCCCTGGTAGTTAGGTTAGGGTAAGGAGCAGGTAAGCTCGGAGGCAACTGCAGTGGTGGAGGTGTGCAGGTGGGTAGACCCACTGGGAGAGGTACACGTCGCAGCCCAGAAATTGTACGAGGGCACCGGGAGATGAATCGGGGGAGTGAGACCCCAAATTGAAGAGCACCACAGTTTGGCCAATGGGAATTGGTTTTTAGAACCCATAGTGTAAGAGGGCCAATGGGTTGGCCGGAGAAAGACCCCGGGTAGTGTAAAGTTGTTAAAGTCATTTAGGAAATAGTTAGGATTGATGAACCTGTCGCACCATACGCAGCCACTTACCTGTGGTGATGATGATGACTCCACACCTGTGTTTTCTTTGTTTGTTGCAGGAAATGAGATTGCTGTGTGGATTGGTGAGACGCATCACGACGTGGATGAGACATTGGGGTGATTCCATCTCTCCCTCCTTAGGAGGGACTGATGATGAATTGGTAATGGCAAATTTTGATGTTGAGTTGGAGATGGCAAATTTTGATGAGAGTTGAAAATGGCAAATTTGATTGGTTAGGAGGGAGAGAAGACGAATTTGGTATATGGGAGGAATGGGGAAGACAGTAGGGATGTTTGTTGATTTGTAAAATAGATGTTTATGGGTAGTGTTGTGTTTGGTGGATACAGTAAGGGGTAAGGGAGGGGCCATGTAGGTTACCTGGTGGGGGGGGGGGCGTACGATAGGAACGTACCTGTCTCACCTGGTTCCCATGTGCCCCCAGTGTGCATCACCTTGTATTGCGTGCACTTTTGCGCCCTTACCACCTTACTCACTTGTCTGCTTCTTTTGTCTGCCACCTCCGAGGATCTGGCTTTGGGGTAGAGAGAGAGGAGAGGGAGGTGCTGGCTTCGCAGTTGTGGGCCTGCACTTTCGCTGCTTGCTGTTTGGATCGATACACCATACGGACCGCAATGTTTGTGGCCACCCACAATGGACCGCAGTTCTTTTGCGGCCAAGCACCACCCATGGATGGACCTATGGGTCAACGTGGCACCTCTGCCATACAGGTGAACCACTTATAGTTGACACCACTGAAGGCCACAATACGGAAATGGACGCGGTTGGCGCCTTTCTTTATTTTTCTAAGGAAGTAAGAAGGCCAAGTGCACCACACGAAGGCAAGACCAGCGGCAGAACATCGGCCGGCTGCGACACCACCGGTGATTTATAAACGCTTTATTGGTGCACCGGATGGTGCTCACTGTGTGATGGGGTGGTGCTTGATGCTTGGAAAGGGTGCTCTGCACATTATTAAAGGCCGTAGGCCACAGAGCACTCGTGGGTTGGTGTATCGATGCTGGCAAGCGTGCTCTCTCTCTATGCATAACATCTGCATGTGTTCCTCCAAAAACAGGTCCTGGATCGTAGTGTAAATATCAGCGTAGTCTTGTAAATAATGCTCCCTACCGGCTGTATGTTTAGTTTGAGAATTCTTTCCGGATTCGGTTATCCTGTGGGTGTGTTTCTGAGAGGAGAAGGGTGCAACGTCGCAGGGGGACATATTTACTCATTTGTGAATATCTGTAAAACTGTCGCACTCAGGGTAGAGTTAATAGTAGAGGGAACTACATTGCGTGCCACACTAAAGTAGGTAAAAATTTATCGGGTCGGGACACCCCGAGGGTAGAGAAGGGTGCAATGTTGCGAATATGGAATTTGGCCTCCATATCCGCTTGTAAATATTCCCCCTATTTCCCCAATACTCACCAACTATCCCCAATCCCCCATTCCCTAGTCCCATTGTCTGTAAACAACACTCTGTAGAACCGACCTTCCCCTTTTTCCCCCATTAAATGTCGTGCCCAGGTCCACCGCACCACACGTAGACCACTTTCGGACATCTTGCTAGTTATTCTTAGTCTATGTCAGTTAAGGCCTCGTTTCCATTAATTATGACTCTTCGTTGCACCAGAATGTGATTATATGGCACCAGTAGTGAGTTTAGGACCTTTCCCATACCTCCTCCCATCTTCTTCCCCGTCTACAACAACAGAGGGGCGCTGCGCGGGGGGGAGTGTGCGTCCTCCCACCGGCTCGGTTAGCCGCCATCGACAATGCGCTCCAGACAATGCGCTCCAGACCATGCGCTCCACGGGGTTACCACAAAGGGGCTCCTTGTCAGCTCCTCGTCAAGGGCGGAGCCTGGTAAACCCCCCGCACGCACCCAATGAGAAGCAACGTGCCGATTCCACGAGGCGGAGCTAACGAGCCGAGGGCGTGTCCCTCCCCGCCGGATATACGCGGCCCCGCGCCGGATGTGACGTCAGAAGATGCGCCCCCAGCTTGAGACGACAAGACGCCACCTCGAGCGCTGTAAAACCTCCCGCATCTCTGGACCGGACCGAGTCGATTCTGCCTCGAGCCCAGGTGCACCTGGAGCCATCGATACCTGCCTTCCTTGCCATCAATCCCCGTGTGAGTCAGCCTTTTGTCCCGTTTATTTGTCGTCTGTCAGGGAATAAGATAAGTGTGTTTAAGTGCCCACCTTTCTGTGCTGTCCCTCTCGTCCCTGTAATCTGACCTTCCGTAACAATATAATCTCCTCCGGAGGTCTTGAGAACTCAACCCTTGGAGTCGTGTCATTTAATCCCAGCCGTGTGTCCTTTTCCTTTATTGCCCCAGCATAGCGCGACTAGTCAACGTTCGAGTATAATCTTGTGCAGACGTGGTCATCCCAAAACCGCTCGGTGAATAACATCTAAGCCACGTCTGTAACACTATACTTGGGCGGCACCGGGACTGTCACGAATCGCATCAGATGTGTGCCGGTCATGTGTGGTTTGCCAACAACACAATAGGGGGGCACCACCGAGGCACCCACACAACGCGGGCCATCCTCAACCCATCGGGCCATTTTTTCCATATCCAGTTCGATTTTATAAACATGGAACCGAACATGTCATTTCGCTACGTTTTGGTAATCGTGGATATGTTCACAAAATGGGTCGAGGCCTACCCATGCGTTAAGTCAGACGCCCCGAAAGTAGCTAAGCGCCTCGTGCGGGATTTCATGTGCCGATTTGGCATTCCCCAGAAAATTTCGTCAGACCAAGGGGGCCACTTCACGGGAGAGGTGATTAAGGGTATCCTAAAGGCATTGGGCGTGAAACAATCTTTCCATTGCATTTACCACCCACAATCAGCGGGACTTGTGGAAAGCACGAACGGGACCCTGAAACTCAAGTTAGCAAAGATCTATGCAGATACAGGTTTGAAGTGGCCGGAAGCTCTCCCACTTGCATTAATGAGCACTCGTTCCACCCCTGGTCGCACCATGGGTCTCTCCCCCGACGAGATATTGATGGGACGACCTATGAGTTTGCCTGTTTCAGCCCCGGTGGACATGTCCAAACTTGATTTGCCTGTGATGGATGACATGCTTTTAAAGTTTTGCATAGGATTGTCCAACGTGGTGCGCAGCATCCACGCTCGAGTACGAGAGGCGTTACCTGAACCAACAGGCCACGCCATCCACAACTTCCAAACCGGCGACTATGTGCTCGTGAAGCACTTCACCCGCAAGAACGCCCTGGAACCAAGGTGGACGGGACCATTCCAGGTATTGCTGACTACACCAACTGCTGTCTTTTGTGAGGGCAAGCCCTCCTGGATCCACGCCATGCACTGTAAGTTGGCTGTCCAAGCACCAGACACTACACCACAGCAACCACAGTAACGATGGGTCTAATCATAGGTATGATGCTATTGATAGCGACAGCATCTATGGGGAGCACGATATGGGCTCCACCAAGAGGGAGCTCCGATTACAATAGGTGTGAAAACAAAACACGACATCTCCGTAACATGGGGACAAAAGGTATCGTTACCATGTTTCGAGCAGAAAGCCCTGCACACAAATTGGGTAAGTGTAAGATGGTTAGCACTGTTGGCAGGGCCTGGACGTACACGCGTGGTATTACGAAAACAACGAGAGTTCCAGGAGGACGGGCAAGCTAGCGTCAAGACTTGAGCCCGACCAGGATACAAGTGGGGAACCCCTGATTTTAAGCTACAAACACGCACACACCTAGATAAAGGCATGACTATGCAGATTCAGTGTAGTGTCTGGACTCCTGGCGTGGCTCATGATGAAACCAAATACACACCATGCATCGAATACATACTCACGCCGCACCCCCAGGACAAGGCCCCCAAAAAGGGTGCAAACACATATTGGAAGGTAGCAAGAGAGGTGGCAACAATTCAGAATAGGACTCACTGCTGGTCATGCATGCACTTTCCCCAAGCAGGCAGCGCTGGAATACAAATGATAGTGCTACCCCTGTCCCTTAACGATCTTTGCTCACAACCTATCGATTCCCCATGTTTAGTCACCACTCTGAAAAGAGAGGGGGTTGGCAACGGCAAGAGTTGTAATCGGCAGTTTAATTATCGCCCTTCAATGATTGCCCATGTGGCCGAGAGGCCTGCCCCCGTCTGGGTCAAACCACAGAAAGGGATGGTCTGCCTCCAGGGCTCCGGCCACTTGCTTATGGGGGAATCAGAATGTGCCTACACTCTCCCCGGGAAGCTGGAAAAAGGGAGCACCAGGATTACACTACGAATAGTACTGCAAGATAAACACAACCACAATATAATGGCTATATCATTTTCTAGGGGGGTTAGTAGGACTAATGGGGTGACAACGGGAATCCAGTGCTTATCCACCCACCTAGTCCCACCCCATGAGACATGTTCATATGCGACGATAAGGCATACCCCTATTTACCAAATAATTGGGGTGGCACATGTTATCTTGGCTCGGTCCTTCCCGACGTCGAGATACTGGTTGACTGAGATCCAAGTTCCCTGGACAGGCGACATCGGTCAGTATGGAACAAAAACGGAACCACTAAACTACACGGAGCCATATGGGAAAAGGTGATAGGTTTCTTCTTCCCAGGAGCGGGCACATTTATGGATAGTTTTCGGATAGATAAGTTGGCTTTGGCTCTAGAAAAGGTGGCTAACAACACCGCTACAGCCCATGATGTACTATTGGACACAGTAGTTCATATGCACACAATGGTAATGCAGAATCGGGTGGCTCTGGATATGCTTCGAGCAGAGAAAGGAGGGGTATGTGGGATAGTAGAAGGAAAATGTTGCACGTACATACCAGACCCATCCAAAGGGGTGTCAGCCGCAATAGTGAAATTGAGAAAAACTAGCCACGTATTGACTGTCGACCGAATTGCATGTGAGAACTCTTTTAAGGTTAGCTGGCTTACTGATTGGTTTTCAGGATGGACAGGTACCAGAGTAAAATGGTTGTTGACCGCACTGGCGGTGATAATCGGGGTGGTGATCTGGGGAGCACTAATGAAGGCTTTAGTCCTCCTATGCGTGAGAAAGTATTTTTCAGGATGGACGACGAAGAAACCGCCGACGACGACCATGATCTTGACCGTCGACCTGAACGAGCCCCTGGGCAAGGCTGATGTGTTCGTCGCTTCTGAAGATTGTCACGATTTTGCTGCTAGAAACTGTGATGCTTTTGTTGCAAATCCCCTGCGGAATTGGCTAATGCTTCTTATGTATTACAAGCACACAGCTGCACATCTCTGCTCGATCCGACTATGGAACTGATTGCGATGCTGGGTCTGGCTGTCGAAGGACCCGACATGGATACTCTGGATCCCGAAGCTGAGTACGCGTCCATGAACGACTTCCACACCAAGGAAGTTTCTCTCTTTACTTTGAATTGTGATGCTCTGTACCCTGACCAGGAACACATGACACAAGATACTGACGACATTATGTATTCCCCAGAACAACAGCATGTACAGGCTCTCATGAACATGGACCTCGATTCACTTCGAAGATCCGCAAGGACTGCGTTTGTGCGAGAACGGGGAGCCCTTCGATAGGGGGGAATTTCAGCTGCACCTACGCTGCGCCAAGGGTGGGTTGGAAGACCCCCCGGGCACGCATCCCCAACCGGCCCAGATGCCTTCGTTGTGGATCCGAAACGTTAATGGACCTTCATGTTCTGGACTTTCATGTTACAAATCACGCACAATCGTGACACACCTTCCAAGTGTGCATGCGTGGCGCTTTGGGCGCGTGGCATGCCCTTGGAAGGGTGCACAGACAATCCTCTATTGCTTACAACAAAGCCCGTTGTGGCCACATACACCACTATTATTTTGCTTGCTAATAAAGCCCGATGTGGCAGATTGTCTCGTTAGATCCATTGTCCCTACGCGACAAAAGGAGGGTTATGTCGGAAACATGATTTTATTATATATCCTTTTACTTGTGTGCTCTGATAAACATTATTTGTATTTAATAAGATTGTTTGCTTCACCACTATATGATTGGAATTATTTCACATGGCTTCGACCATGCTTTCCTGCCCAACTGGATGGCAGAGCTGACAAACTGCTCAAACCCCATTCTACACATTCCCTTCCCTTGAAGAGAGGCCTGGATAAAATCTCCTTTGAAATGATAAGGGTTTGGGAATGACAAGGTCTTGCTCCCACATTATTCCCTCACATTCAGCACTGCCCCAGGATAGGATCATGGTCGGAGGCTGTTGAGCCCACTTTTGTCCTTTGTCTAAGTTCACCTCTTTAGCGGAGGCTTTTTCTATTTTTCTGTCTGTATAAAGACACACCCTTTGTCGAGTTCTTTTCGAGGTCTTGGGACGCATGCTGTTCTTGTCGCTGTATGTGCCAAAGCCTGTCCACAGCTGTGTGGTCTTTCAATAAACTACTTGTTACTCCTTGAACTCAAGTTGTGGATCCAGGTTCGATTCCCAACACACAACATATGTCCACTCTTCTTCTGACCAATACTTCCACCACTTCTCCTGATCTCCCTGTCATTGTCCCGACATTCCATGTCCCAAACCTCAGAAACCGATCTCCACTTCGGACTGTACCCTGCCCATATGTATTTGTAATTGTCATTGTAGTGAAATCTAGCCAACAACACTTCATTCAAAAATCGACTACAAGGTGTACAATTCCATTGCACAATTCGCAACGTACGACCTCTCGATCGCAGAGCTCAAACGGTTGTACATAAAGGAAAAGTGCCCGGTGTATGCACGATATTTGCTGCTAACGCGACATCAGCAACCCAACGAGCCGATGGACCACTATGCCCAGGAGCTCCGGCAGCTCTTGCTGGACAGCACCAGGGAGCCACGGACTCACGTGCAGTCTCAGGATGATCTTCTTTTAGACGCCTATATTGCTGGGGTCTCCTCCCAGGAACTAAGGCTCAAGCTCCTGGAGAAGACCGACCTGACATTCGCTACGGCACTCGAGCAAGGAAAGGTATACACCGAAGCGCGGATGCAATCGAACACCTATGATCGCACGCGCCTCTTGGCGGGAACTACGCTACACGCACGGCCGGAGAGTGCTACCGCCGAGGACACGGACCTGCTCGCGGAACTCCGGGATGCTCCAGAGGAAGACCCAGTCCTGACGGCTGCCGCTACGGCCAGACCCAAGGCCTTACGCGGGGCCGCCTGCTATTTCTGTGGGGGACCACGTCATCCCCGGCCCGTGTGTCCGGCTCGGGACGCAATATGCCATTTGTGCTCGCAAAAGGGACATTACGCGAAAGTGTGCCGGAAACCCGCACGCGGCTCGCGGCCGCGCGCGACCTTGAATGGGCTCATTGCGGAGCCTACGAGCCGAGCCCGAAACCCGGCGCCTTACCCGGCTTCGAAGGGCAGGGCCCCTCTCTGCGGGCCCCTGGGCGCTCAGACGAACTTGGCGGGCGTCACCGGACAGCCACCACAGTCTCATCCTCAATCGGGCACGGCGTACGCGTCCTTGACCAGACTCCAGGCCACGCGAGGGGCTTTGGAGCCTCGCCAAGCCCCAGCGGTACGTTCTTGTCGTGTCGCTCATGAGCTAACCGGTGGCCCTCACCCCGAAAAAGGCGATTTCGAATACTACGGAGGCCTTTTCCTGCCAAAAGTGTCAAAAGGCGTTTTCAAATACTACGGAGGCCTTTTTCTGCCAAAAGTGTCCAAAGGCGTTTTCACATACTACAGAGGCTTTTCCCCATCAAAATTGTCAGATTTTGAATCGCGAAACACCGGAATGCATGGGAAAGCCCTCTGATGGCATTAACCGATTCCCCATGGACAACGAATACTCTGGCCACGACCGCAAAACTGCTGCGCATAGGATCCACCCGCGAGGCTCGTCCGACCCACTCGGGGGGTTCAGTCCCACTCCCAGCAGGCTCGTCCGGCCTGGCTCAAGCCCTTATTCCCGTCATGGTCGAAGGCCATTGTGTTCGGGCCTTGGTGGATACAGGGTCTATGGATAGTTTTATCGACCAGTGCTCAGGCATGGATGGTGGGTCTGGAGGTCTACGAGACGGATCTTCATGGCTTCCCAGGGGCTTCGACTCAGCACGAAGGGGGAATGCCAATTGAAACTCGTGCTAAAGGGACGGGTTTTTCCTGATGTACACCTTATGGTTTTACCTGCTTTATGTGCTGATATTCTGTTAGGACACGATTTTCTTCAGCGGCATGGACGTCTGGAAATGGAGTTTGGTGGGCCTGACACGCTTGTTGTGGGGGCGGCGGACGCGCTTGCTGTGTGCCCTAGCGAAAATGGACATCCAGCCGCTTTCGCTGTTCCCCAATCTAACCTCCGACTGTACCCCTGTCGCGGTAAAATCACGGCGCTACTCTCGCGCAGACATGCAATTCATTGCGGACGAAACGGCTCAGCTCTTGAAAGACGGTATCATAGAACCTAGCCGGTCGCCGTGGCGAGCCCAGGTCTTGGTGGTGCGAAGCGAGGCCCACGGCAGATGCATGGTAATCGACTATTCCCAAACGATTAACCGCTTTACACAGCTGGATGCCTACCCCCTTCCGGGGATGGACGCGCTGGTGCAACAGGTGTCCCAGTATTCGGTCTATAGCACTCTCGATCTCCGTAGTGCGTACCATCAGATCCCTATCTCTAGGGCGGATCGTATCTATACCGCTTTTGAGTCGGGGCAGCGGTTGTACCAGTTTACTCGATTGCCTTTTGGGGTAACGAACGGGGTCGCCTGTTTCCAGAGGGCCAAGGATGACCTCATTGCGAGGGAGCACTTAACCGATGTTTCGTCTCCCTCGACAATCTTACGGTTTGTGGGTATGACCAAGGGCACCATGATGCTAATCTGAAGCGCTTCCTCGAGGTCGCGCAGAGGTATCACTTAACTATGAACGAGGATAAGTGCCAATACTCCCTACGCAAGATAGATCTTCTGGGGTACACCGTGACCCATGGCTCTGTCGCTCCGGATAAGGAGCGTCTGCGACCTTTGCTCGACATGGCCCCTCCCTGCGATCGGGCATCTCTGAAGCGCGCCCTCGGGCTATTCGCCCATCTATCTATAATTCCACTAATCTCTGTGTGTATGTTTGTTTGTATGTTTGTATGTTTGTCTGTGACCGCTGTTTCTCGACAACTACCGGTCCGATATACTTGAAACTTGCCAGGTATATTGCTGGGGACCCGAGGATGTGCCTTTTCAAGGTTTTAAATTAATCGCAGAAGTAGTTACCGAGCTATGTCCAAAAAACCAAAAAACGATTCAACCAATCAGAGAGCAGCGAGCTATCACGTGTGCCGAACGTGGCGAACAGACTCTGCCTCGGATGGCACATTTGAGAGCGTATTCATTTATTTCACGTTTGCAAACTATGTTGGCGCTATGTTGGCGTTAAACTATGTTTTAAAACTAATAAAAACTAATTTGCGATTCATCGTAACTGCGATATACGACCTTCCGGAGCTCCCGTGAGAGCGTGCGCCATTACGGATAGTAATTCAATTAAAAACATAAAAACATTGTCCCAATTCAGTCAGAGCGAAGGGCGTTGTTTTAAGCGAAGAGCGTTTTATTTTTCCCCTTAAATTCAGTCGCCGGACGGTGAAAGCTTTTTTTTGGGGGCTGCTACTGGCAGCCACGTACGGCCAATCACAGGACACGTTGTTGTGTCGACGTGCCGTGTTGTTTTCCCTCGCGGTTTGGAATGTTTTTCCTTTTCATTTTTTTTCTCTTCCTTACGGAAGTACGGGCATTTCCTTAAATTTGCGATTCTTTCGCTTTCATGCGCGTTTGGGCACGCTATGGCGATTTCTTTACCAAACTCCGCAAGCCGTTCGCTTTGGACCAAACCATTTCATGTAAATAGAGGGGGGGGGGGGGGGGATTGTCACCGTACTCGCAAGCCGTTCGCTTTGGACCAAACCATTTCATGTAAATAGAGGGGGGGGATATAATTTTAGATATAGATATAGTACGGGCATGCCCTAGTTACTCCAAATGGGTACAAAATTTCTCGCCGAAACTTCACCCCCTCGTGGCCTGCGACACCTTCCCACTGAGTTCGGCCGCATTGACGGCCTTTGGAGGCCTTAAGGCCGACATCGCCCGTGCCGCCATGGCGACAATCGACGAGAGCGGATCTTTCGTCCTCGAAAGTGATGCCTCGGATCAGGCCATCGCAGCGACCCTCTCCCAAGGAGGGCATCCGGTGGCTTTATTTTCACGGACTCTTACCACCGCTGAGCGGAGACACTCGTCCGTCGAAAAGAAATCATATGCGATCGTCGGGTCTATTCGGCGATGGCGCCCGTACTTACTCGGGCGGTGCTTCCAAATCATCACGGACCAGCAAAGCGTTGCGTTCATGTACGACACCTTACACGCCCAGCGCATTAAGAATGAGAAAATCACTCGCTGGCGTATCAAACTCGCCGACTTCTGTTACACCATCAAATACCGCCCGGGGAAGGATAACCGGGCCGCCGATGCCTTATAAAGACCGGCTACATTCGCGGGTATCACCTCTTTGGAGGGCCTACGTGTGCTGCATGCCACTGCGGGCCATCCAGGCGTAATGCGTTTCGCTCATTTTGTGTGGCGTGGCAATCTCCCATACTCGATTGACGATATCTGCCGTATCTGTCGTGACTGCGCTATATGCGCGGAAATCAAACCGCGTTTCTATAACCCTCCCATGGGGACTCTGGTTAGGGCTACGAGGCCGTGGGAACGCTTGGCGATGGATTTCAAGGGCCCATTGCCGGTGTCGAGCAGCTCTCGCTATCTGCTCACTATCGTCGATGAGTACTCGCGATTCCCCTTCGCTTATACGTGCGTGGACATGACTGCTGCCACGGTGATGCGATGCTTACAGAACTTGTTCTCAATGTTCGGGTACCCGGCCTATGTACATACCGACCAGGGTGCGGTCTTCTTGTCTCAGGAGGTGCGCGGCTATCTGCTCCAAAATAACATTGCTTCTAGTTACACCATGCCGTGCAGCCCCCAGGCCAATGGGCAGATCGAACGCTTCAACGGGATTATCTGGAGGGCCGTCATGCTCAACCTCCGGACCCTCGATAAATGGGCTTGGTCGCTACCTGCGGCGTTGAACTCGATCAGGGCTCTCCTGTGTACGGCAACCAACCAAACTCCCCACGAGCGACTTTTCCACCACCCCAGGAGCACGGGGTGTATACGGTCTTTACCCAGTTGGCTCGCTGGGCCCGGGCCGGCCTACCTTAAATGGGTGGTTCGCGCGAGCAAGTACGACCCCCTAGTGGACAAAGTGCAGATTCTCCAGGCTAATCCTGAGCATGTTCGTGTGATGACGGCTGATGGCCGTGAGTCTACTGTCTCCGTACGTCATCTTGCCCCATGCGGGGTCGCCGACCCGAGTAGGGAATCGGACGAACCGATCGAACCCATCTATGAGACTATGGACTCTCCCGACGCTCCCATCGCCGAAAGTCTACCGACCCTCCCCTCACCGCGTCTACCCGGGCCCGACGACTTGGCGTTACCCCCTTACTCACCTGACCCTGGTGGCGCCTCCGACGCCGGGGACACTGGGATACGTGATGGATGCCATACCCGGGGAATTTCGGACACGTGCTGGCAGAGAAATTCGCCGCCTGGACCGGTACAGTTGGGTCGACTGATACCCTGTTCCGCACCCTGTTTGTGCTGACGCTCGCTCGCTTCTAGCCGCTCTGCCGTATAATTCTAACGGGGGGGGGGGGGGGGGGGGGAGAAAGTTAGTGAAATCGTATTCGTACTGAACCCGGGGTGATGCTCGCTGCTCGTTGACACCGCTAGGGGCGTGGCTATAAGACCCGCTGCTGCGGACGGTGCTCCGAGACTTCTCCTGTGACATGTTACATCTGGTAGACTCGAAAACGGTACGCCAGCATAGAATATTAAGCTTGCTTGCATTGAATGTTAAGAATGGTCCCATGTGATGCCACATCTTATTCCTATTGCATTTCCTGTATTACAGAATGATGTCATGATCTAAAATGGAATTAAACCACCAGTTGGACTAAGTTGTGTGGACCTGATTGGTTTTCCACAACAGTCATGGTTCTCTTTTTGAGGCAATGTTTTTATGGCCGGATGCCCTTCCTGACGCCAACCCTCTTAGTCGCCTCTTCCAACACGCAGGGATACGGTGTACCTATTCTAACCAGGGCACACAATGAGATAAAGCTTTGTAGTCCATTGTATAATTTAAATAAACATGAATGCAAATTTCGCAAGTGGAAAAAGTAAGTACACCCTTGGCTCTAATAGGTGGTATTGCCCCCCTTGGCAGAAACAACCTCAAGTAGGCGTATCTTATAACTGTCTACCAGTTTCTGACATCGACTGGGAGAAATTTTTGCCCACTCCTACATGCAGAATTCTTTCAGTTGTGCAATGTTTGAGGGGTTTCTTGCTTGCACAGCTCGTTTCAACTCCCCCCACAACATCTCGATGGGATTTAGATCCGGGCTTTGACTTGGCCATTCCAGAGCCCTCCATTTCTTTCTTTTCAGCCATTCCTTGGTAGATTTACTGGTAAGTTTAGGGTCATTGTCATCTGGCAAGGTCCACCTTCGGTTGAGTTTCAACTTTCCGACAGATGGCCTCACATTATCCTCAAGCACCCTCTGGTACAATGAAGAATTCATACTGGATTTTCTGATGGTGAGCTGCCCAGGCCCTGATGCAGCAAAACTGCCCCAAACCATATTTCCACCACCATGCTTTGGAGTTGGTATCAGGTTCTTGTGGTCAAATGCTGTCTTTGGTTTTTGCCAAACATGTCTTCTGGCACTGTGGCCAAATAGCTCTACCTTTGACTCACCTGGCCAGAGCACATTGCTCCAGAAGTGCTGGTCTTTGCCTAGATGTTCATTGGCAAACTTTAGTCTTGCCCTGATGTTCCTTCTGGACAGCAAAGGTTTCCTCCTGGCACACCTCCCATGTAGATCAAATTTGTGCAGCCTCCTTCGCATGGTAGACTCGTGCACTTTGACATCAACAGTGGCAAGAGCAACCTGCAGCTCCCGTGATGACATTCTGGGGTTCTTAGAGACCTCTTTCAGCATCTTGCAGTCTGCTCTCGGGCTAAACTTCCTGGGGCAGCCTGGCCTGAACAAGTTGGCAGTTGTTTGGAATCTTCTCCACTTGTAGATGATCTTCCGGACAGTCGAATGATTGATTTCAAATTGTTTGGAGATCTTTTTAAATCCCTTCCCAGACTCGTAGGCATCTATAACCTTCTTTCTGAAGGCCTCAGAGAGCTATTTTGATCTCGGCATGGTGACGCCGCACACTTCAACAACAAAGAGCAAACCAAACTAAATGTCTGAGGTTTAAATAAGCCAGGTTTCTCCAAGTTCCTCTCCAACGATGTTCTAATCATTTGCACCTGAGCTGGTGCACCTGATTCTAATTTTAGGTGTTTGAAGTAGTGATAAATGTAGGGGTGTACTTACTTTTTCCACATGCGAAATTTGCATTTATGTTAATTCAAATTATACAATTGACTACAAAGTGTAAATGTTTCATGATATTTGTTATATTATCTCACCTTTATCTATCAATATTGTTGAAATGAAGATCAAATAGCTGTATGTTGAAATATGTTGAGAAAGTCAAAACTTTACATGGGGTGTACTTACTTTTTCACATGACTGTATGTCATCATGAAGCTGCTCAAATATAAATCCATCATTAATGGCCAACAAATCATCAATAAACCTGAAGATGTTTCCGCATCTTCGTGCAGTTGTTAATTTATTCCTGCACATGTTCTGGACCCAATCAAACTCGTACATGTGCAGAAACAAATTTGCAAACAAAGGGGCCGGATCTTAACCCATGGGTATGCCCACGGTTTGCTGGAGTATCTTGTTGCCAAATGTAAAGAAACTGTTGTTTCGCAGAAATCGAATACTTTCTTGGAGTTTACTTTTTGAAAAACTGGAAGAATATTGATTATCCTTTACAGACCAGTGTGCTCTATTTTGATACACATTAATGTATACTTTATTACCTCCTGCAAATGCTTTATCTATTGCTCTGTCCAATGCGGTTACTAGCTTGTCATGTGGAATGTTTGTGTACAATGTGGAAAAATCAAAAGTTGAAAGACATTTTGCCTTACCCTTGTTGTTAATGTTATGGATACTGTCGATTACCGGTTTGGAATTGTCAATGATGCAGAATTTCTTAATACCAGAATAAAACGTCACTTTTTCATGGTCGTTTTAAAAACATTTCTAGATTAGTTTCATTGCCGCTGTAATACTGCCCGACAAAGGTTTCAAACTACATTCTCTACTTGCGATGATGAACCTCATCTTTCAAGGGAGTTTGTGCATTTTTGGGATCCAGTAAATGAATGGTAACTTACAGTGTTTATCCGGAACTAACAGTCTTCTCACCGTTGAGTGATTTGTATGGTGTTGTATCAAGTCTGTTTTGTTGTCGTTACTTATTTTTTAGGTCTTTGAAATTCCCGTGTCTAGGCCCAATTCTTCCAAAAGTGTTTGAAGAAAGAATGTTTTACATTCAAATGCAATATTATTATTTGCTTTGTCAATTGGAGCAATAACATATTGTGTTTGAAGCTGCCTTAAGCAATCACGTGCCTCTGGATTGTTTAAAATTGCCTTCGGATTATTGATTCGAACTTTTCTTTTCAAATCAACAACTCTCCTTTTCACATGTTTCTCTACCTCCTCTCTACTACATAATAAAGCCATTTGTGTGTTTGGTACTTTATGTTTATCAATTTGTTCTCTCATCCACTCACCCAGTCCCATCATTGTAAGTTCCATTGCTTTATTCCAGTTTATTCTTTTATTTTCTCTATAATTTGGTCCTTTTGTAAGTAATGCACGTAATCTTTTATATTTCACTATTCTGAGATCACCTGTGATGACGTGTTTATGATGTGGATCTTTGAATGCGGAATGTTCACAATTACAATGATGTGTGTTATTTAACCATTCCTCTAAGTCTACAGATTGTACAGTGTCCTTGGAGTTGAAGATCTTTCCCCGAATTGAATTTCCTAAAGTGTGCACAACTCTTGGTCGCTCTCTCTGTTGTATTGTTTCTGGAAGTTTACTCCACACTTCCTTATGTTGAAGTATTTTCTCGATATTTATCATTTCCACCCCTTTGTTATCAAACATAATTTTGATGATATCATTGTCTTTTCTGCGATTCACGTTTTTAGGTTTCTCTTTGTACATTTTATGATCAATCATGTCCAGAATTGCTTCCGTGTGTTGGATTGAGAGTTCCTCTTGATCGTCCCCTTCCATTAATCCCCACACCCACACACATCCCCCCTACCCCCATCCACACACCCACACCCAAAAAACACACACACACACCCCCACCCCTAACATACACACACACACCCCCACCCCTAACACACACACACACACCCCCACCCCAACACACACACACACACCCCCACCCCAACACACACACACAACCCCCCCCCCCTACCCACACACACACACCCAAGACACATCCCCCCCCCCCCCCCACACCCAAGACACATCCCCCCACACACATATCCTCACACACACATATCCCCACACACACATATCCCGACACCCCCACCCGTCCTATCTCGAGGCTTCATGTTGTGGTGCGTCTACCTACGAGGGGGATTATGCTTTATTCCAAAACCGTTACATGTATGTGTGTGTGTGTGTGTGTATATATATATATATATATATATATATATATATATATATATATATATATATATATATATATACACACAGTGATCCCTCGTTTATCGCGGGGGTTACGTTCCAGAACCCCCCGCGATAGACGAAAATCCGCGAAGTAGCGACCATATTATTATTTTATTATTTATATAAATTTTAAAGCTTTATGACCCTCCCCACACTCTTATTAACCTTTCCCATACTCTTATAAACCTTTCCCATACTCTTATAAACACTTCCTATACTCTTAAACACTTTTTACACTCTTAAACATACGTAATTTTAACAACATATAAAATTCTAATGGGTACTCACCATTGAAGATACTGTAGCGACCCATGGGTTCCCCAAGCAAGACCAGCATTAGAATCTCCTTGCTCCAGCCGGTGACGTCACCAGCGGGGATCCCCGGCGCCAGAGTGGCTGGTCACGTGACCGCCAAAGCGTGCATGCGGGTATAATCAGCTACACCTGTTGATCACGTGACCACCGAAGCACACCACGCTTGAGAGGTGTGGCTTTCGGTTTCTGGTTGTGCTTTATAATGCAGCCCGATAAACGGGCTTTTCACTTTTCAGTGTTCCCGAGTTGGTTTTGAGAATAAATATCTTCTCGGACGAGTTTGTGTCTTGCCCGTCATTTCGTCCGTATCAAGCAAGAGCCCTGGCTCTTCAATACTACAACTTGCGTGATGAAGAAGATGATGAATTAGCTGTGCAGTACTGATGACGATGAAGGTGATGACGATGATGAATGTACTGCACAGCCAGAAAGAGCATCACAGTTACCCATTACGTGGGTAACTAGCGCAAGTGGAAGCTGCCGCATCTGCGTTTTCCATACGCACGACTCTTTGTCTCTTTGTCTACTCTTCTACTGTACACTATGTACAGTATTTTATTTCTTGTAATATGTTTTAATTACTGTATTTTTCTTATTTTTTTAGGTTTTTAAATTTTTTAGGCTAGAAAATGCTTATTTTACCACAAAAATATTTAAAATAATAGTATATAAAAATACATTTATACCGCAAAATCCCGCGATATAGCGAAAAATCTGCGATATAATTTTACATATACTAGCGAGAAAAACCCGCGATGTACCGAAGCCGCGAAAAGTGAACCGCGATATAGCGAGGGATGACTGTATATATATATATATATATATGTCAGGTCGCAGATCTGTTAATGCTTAATTGCCCTGTTATGGATGCCGTCAGACTAATATGTTATGTTATGAATGCTGTTTAAAAATGCTATTTCATAAAGTTAGAAAAGGTTGCCGCTTCGTTTTAGTTTAAAATGAGAAAAAGCTCGCTTCATCCGTGCTGAACGTCTGGCCTCATTGTATACGATGTGCCCCTTGACGGCTGGATAAGCTTAAGTCATAAAACTTCTCTCTCTCCCAGATGGCGCCTCAAACCGCGGGCAGGAGAATGAATAAAATGCGCGCGGAATGTGTAAACTTCACGTAGGATGCTTGGACCGCAGACATATAACCTTTGATAAACGGCCAAAACATTAATTATATTTCGTATAATCACCGCGGCGCTTGAGTTACAATAAATATGCTTTGAATTTATGTTTAAATGAGAAATGTGAACTGAAGGTGCTTTTAACACCTGGGACTCATCAGAACAACCTCATTTACTTTACGGTCTTATCGGAACCAAGAATGCAATTCCCCTTTCAGTGAGTTACATTTTCTGTCACCTCGGAGCCCTGAAAACACATCTGGTCCGGATCCTAACGGTGCGTGCTCCACTCCCCCAAGATGAAAGAACGGATGACGGTGGGGGCTAGGGATAATGGTGGGAGGAACTCTCGCCAGTTCCTTTGTTCTCTCGGAGATTTTCTGATAAACGTGTCCCTATTTAAGCGGACTGTGATTCAATGCATTTTCAGGAAGGCTAGACGTGGCATGAAGCTGGTTCGTGCTGTAGACGTCTCAGTCTCCTCCAGATCTGTATAAGTGGTATTTTAATAAAGTTTCGTCATTCTCAATCTCAAACTGTTGGTGAACTTCTGTTACGATCGCTGAAGAGTTGTTCTCAACATTTTTGGTGCCATGACTCGGATGTAACAGGACAGTGACAGTCGAGGCGAATCCTGAACGACCCGAGGGGGGCTGCCTGAGGCCGGGACGCCGGCACGCTGATTTGTTTAAGGTGAGCATTGTTTTTCTTATCAGAGGGCTATTTTTCCAAATTCGTACCCCCCTCCTCGAACGGGCACAGTTCGTCTCCCCTGTCACCTGTACTGCCTGCACTCCGAACAGAAATTGTAAATAAAGGCTAATTTTCAAGCCTTGAATGGCGAGCCTTTGTTAAATTTACCAGGATAACGTTAGGAGGGTAACAGGTAACGCTAAGGGTAGAATTTGCGCAGGATATCAGTAAGGATAACGTTCAGTAAGGATAACGTTCAGTAAGGATAACGTTTCAGTTAGCAAGGAGGGGAAATGTGAGGTCGGACAGTCATTAAGAGCTGAGCCGGTGACCAAGAACTTTCCAGGAAGGAACAGCCCAGAGACAAGATGGGGTATGCCATTGCATGCCAGGGAAAGAAGGGCTGTGGCTAACTTAGAGGGCCAAAGGAACATGGCCAGGAAAAGGGAAATGCGCAGGTACCAGGTAGGCTTGACAAGAAGGTAGTGACAACTACGAGGTCAAGCCAGGAAGCTCGAGACTGGGCTTTAGACAAGAGGGCAGGAAAGTTGCTGAAGCTGTGGGGACAGAGGAAGCAAGCAACAGAGGTCCAGATAGAAACAGGCCAGGACCAGGTGAACAAGAGAAAATAAATAGGCTCACAGCAAGGGGCCAGGTAACCACAGGTAAGAAGGACAGAAGTGGTTTTTGAAATATTGAAATTTTAAGCATTATAGCTATGGTTATTGAAGCTACAAGGACAGAGGACAATTAAGTAAGCAGTTAAGCAAGTAAATCAGCGGTTGATGCCGCTGGACCAGATGCCAGACCAAGACCCCCCCACCCCCCCCCAAGACCTGAGCTCAGTCCCGGGGCTCTAGGCAACACCCCAACACCCCCGCCCTGCCTTCCCTTTCCACCTCAACCCACCCCGTCCAACCCGTCCCAAAAATCCTTTTCCTTGAATGAGAGACGTAATATGAATGAACAAAGATTGTACATGGGAGTGGCTGGAGAAAGGCATGATTTGAGTCGATCTGATTTTCGCGCGAAGTCTGGGAGACTCACTGGTATACGAATGAGGAATGAATGTATATTGGGATATTAATTGACGTGTGCATCTGGCCAATGTATTTGTCTGTATGACATATGCAAAGCAGAGGGTTTCGGTGTGAAGCTTTGTAAGTGGTCTGCTTGACGTGCGGAAATCCAGGCCGGGAATGTCGATTTTAGCGTCTATCCGAGGGACCAGGTGAGGTCCTTAACTGAGTCCGGATTTTCATTTGTTTGGGAGTGTTTGGGAGCGATTTGATACAAATCGGGTCAGGAGAGCACTCGGAATGCCCTTGTCGACCTATTGTTGACCGGGGTATACACCGCACTGATGCCAACCGACCAATTAGTTGAAGCGGCCGAGCAATGTAACATGGGCGACGATAAGATGGCCGATGTGAAGGACGGCATGTTGTAAATGCTTGTCCAGGAACCCACGAGGGCCCCCTCCCCAAAACTGGAACATGCAGGGGCCCCCTCCACAGCCGCAGAATTGGGCCGTGCAAACTGGACTGTGGCCGTGACAGCTGACTGTTTTGACAGCTGAATGTTTTGACAGCTCAATGTTTTGACAGCTGACTGTTTGACAGGTGCCAAACTCATTTGAAAGGACTCATGTCCCAACGTGAGGTAAACCCCGCCGTGAACGCGAATAGAACGGCGTGGCGTCGCCGCGTTGAGTTGGTTGTGCCAGGTCGATCGGCGATCTCTGAATTTAAATCGGATTTTTGTCGTGTGTATTGTGAATTTTAGCGTCTATCCGAGGATCCTGGCGATGTTCGTTTAATTAAAGTGTGGTACGAACCTGTGGTTTCCGCCGTGCGGCTCCGTGGAAGTTTGGGTAGAGTTATTGTGCGTTCGGGCAGGAGCCGAGCGAGCCGCGAGTCACGTGTGCGCTGTATGGGGGGCTCTCGGTTTTGGGCAGTTGTTGTTGTAGTTGTGGTTGGATGGGAAATAAGAGCAGGGGTTTTGAGTTTGTTGAATTGGGTTCGGAGCATGGGATTTGCTCAGAGTGCAGGTGATAACCTGCCTACTCAAAAGGGATGTGCCCCGCACGGTGGGAGGTCCGTGAATGGTTGGCAAAGGGTTTCTTGAATTTAATGGCAGGAATTATGTGATTAATGATTATATTGTGTATTGCTGGTGTGAAATTATGTAATGGTGTGAAATGCGGTCAGAGAAAGAAATACACACCTTTGATCTGAAGGGAGAGCGGAGGTTGTGGTTGTGTTTGTCTGTCTGTGGAGTTATATTTCAGGATATATATATTTTTTTTTCCAGGATATTTCAGGATTATATTTCAGGATGAGGCATGGATTTTAAGGAGGAGGTGTGTGCCCCGAGAAGATTGTGGGTCGCAAATTGGGCACTCTGGGTGGGCACTGGAGCTGCAGTTGTGTGTGCGCGCAGGAGAGTGCAGTTGTGTGGGCGCGAGGAGGTGTGTTGATGAAGTGTGCAAACGAGGAGGGATGTGCGAAAGGTGTGCACCAGGTAGTAAGGGCGCTGCATTGTAGAGCATGTCTCCCACGGAAGTTCCTGGGCGGATTGTGACGGTTGTTTGATTCATAGGATGTTAGCATTTTGCAATGTGGAGCCTCAATAATGGTCATTTGTCTGTCCGGATGTGGAGTTCTCGCAGGGTCGGGAATGTCGCCAGACTTGTATTATTTGTGGGATGAAAGCGCTGGTTACCCCAAGTCGACGTTTGTACCGCCTTTCTCCGTTTGAAGTTTGACCTTTTAAAGTTAATTTGACCTTTGTTCGAGATATGCAAGGGAAAGAGGTCAGAGGTAATTCACTAACCTTGGAAGAACGACAGGCTGTCAGTCTACTGGGTGTTGCTTTAACGGCAGGATATAGAACTTAAATCTGGAGAGAATATCGGGACATATACTGTATGTACGTAATTAGTGAACAGAGAATATCGGGACATATACTGTTGGTTAAACTGAAATCATGTACGTAATTAGTGAACAGAGGATATTGAGTTCTGTTTTTGTTGTTGTGATTGTCGTTGACGTCTCGATTCAGGGGACTCAAGAAATAAACAGATTTCCGGTGCCGACCGGAAGTGTCAGGTACAGTACGCTTTGAATTTAATTTAACCGAGTCGAGTACAGTGACGTGTTTGATCGAGCTCTGGGGACAGTCATGTTAAATGGAGGACATTTGGGAGGATGAAGAGATGCAAGTAACATGGACTAAGTTGTGGTATCAAGAGGTGGGTGCCTAGGTGTATTGTGGTTATTATAACTTGCTGATTATGGGGGGCGCACCGAGTACAGATCGGGTTGCATGGTGGAGCATGCATGCATGGAGCGTGGAGTGCAGTGAAATGCAGTGAACATGCCCGACTTTTGGCTTTGCGAGGCTCAAGATAGAAGTTGGCATTTCGATACTGTGGATTATATTGTGCCTGTCTGAAGAGGTGATGTCCTGTGCTGAGGCTGGTGACACGCCTCTGTTATTTGTCTGTCGGTCTGATTGTAAGTCTGTGGTACTATGGAGGGCTAATTGAGTGCTCAGGCGTCATTGTTCCATGGAGGTAAGGTGTGAAATATAGCATAAATAAGCTATAGGTAATGGAAATATGGCAGTGTAAGCTCGCCGAGGAAGAGTTGCCGGTAGTGGAGGACGTGGCAGATTAGTGGATTAAACATCAGAAAGCACAGGTCTCAGAAGGGAGTAGTCAGCTTCGATGATGCAACAGTGTATGAGTGAGTAATTGTGATGTGTTTAAGTGTAAGAGGCGGTGGAGATGGAAGGAGGTGATGAAAGCGTGGATGAGGGTTTCTGCAGCCGTGAAGGAAAGGGATGGACAGAGACGGGCGATGTTTTTAAGGTGAAAGAAGGCTGTCTTTATGATCTGTTTAGGGTATTTGTCAAAGGAGAGGGTTTGGTCAATGAGGATGCCAAGATTCCGGATGTGAGGGAAGGTGGATACTGGGAAACCATCTATGTTGAGGGCAGAGTTATGGGTGGTTGAGGTCGTTGTCGGTTGTTGCTGATCTGAAGCCAGGATCTTATTTCAGTGATGCAGTTTGTCAGGATAGAGTGGGTTGTGGTGATTGAGCCATTGTAGATGTCATCAAACTTGCTTTGGATGAATGAAAGAAAGGAGATGCAGTTGTCTACTGTAAATGACAGGTGGTATGTGTTATCGTTGTTGTCTTGGAAGTTCAGTTGTTGACATAGTCCGGAGTGTTCTAATTTGCACAGGGAATGACAATTGGGATGACAATTGAAAAGAAAAAATTGAGTAAGTTACAAATTTTGTTTTGTTGATCTAGGGACAAGCTAGTTTGATGGGTACCCTGGGGTCTTCAGCGTGTCTATGTGTTTGTCTGTCTGTTACACCGGACTCTTGAATGGGTTTTCATGAGATGAATTTCAGACATAACAACAGTGAGAATCTATTTTGAGCGAATCACAGTGGGTGAGAAAAACATTGTGTGTGACCAGACACCAGAACTGACCAGAATTGGAATTGGAATTAGACCAGGTTATTTCTATTATTTGTTTATTCGTGAAAATAAATAAATAATAGGGGGAGGTTCATGGAGGTTAATGGTGGTTTGTTTGTGGTAATTCTAGTTGAAACTCTAGCTGAAAAAATTTTCGTTTAATTTTTATTTTTTATTTATTATTGATGTAGGAAACAGGCAAATGGGATGCTGCGAGAAGGATTAGAGAAAATTGGATTGAATTTAAAATCGAATATTGGATAAAATTGGATCCACTTGGAAAAAGTGGATTAGGAAATTGGTGACCAGGTGTTCCACCAGAGGAAAAAGACCAGGTGTTCGTGGAGCACTTCACCTGCAAGAACGCCTTGGAACCAAGGTGGAAGGGACCAGTCCAGGTGTTGCTGACTACACCAACGGCAGTCTTTTGCGAGGGCAAGACCTCGTGGATCCACGCCACGCACTGTAAGTTGGCCATACAAGCACCAGACACTACACCACAACAACCACAGTAAGGATGGGCCTAATCATAGGTACGATACTATTGATAGCAACAGCAGCTAGGGGAAGCTCCGATCCCAATAGATGCGAAAACGGAACCCGACACCTCACGGTAACATGGGGACAAAGAGTATCACTACCATGTTTCGAACAGAAAACCCTGTACACAAATTGGGTAGCCGTAAGATGGCTAGCACTGTCGGCAGGGCCTGGACGCGTTGGCATTGTACTACGAAAGATACGAGAGTTCCGGGAAGACGGGCAAGCTAGCATTAAGACCTTGGCCCAACCAGGATACCAATGGGGAACCCCTGATTTTAAGCTACAAACACGCACACGCCTAGAGAAAGGCATGACTATGCAGGTCCGGTGCAGCGTCTGGACCCCTGGCGCGGCCGGTGGTGAAAAGAACTACATACGATGCAACGAATACATACTCACGCCGCAACCCCAGGATAAGGCCCCAAAGAAGGGTGAAAACACATATTGGAAAGTGGCCAGGGAGGTGGCAACAATTCAAAATAGGACACACTGCTGGTCGTGCATGCACTTTCCCCAAGCAGGCACCACAGGAATACACATGATAGTGCTACCTTTGTCCCTCAATGACCTCTGCTCACAACCTATCGATTCCCCATGTTTAGTCACCACGCTGGAAAGAGAAGGGGTTGACAACGGCAAGAGTTGCAATCGACAATTTAATTATCGCCCGTCAATGATTGCCCATGTGGCCGAGAGGCCTGCCCCCGTCTGGGTCAAACCACAGAAAGGGACGGTCTGCCTCCAGGGTTCCGGCCACTTGCGTATGGGAGAATCAGAATGCGCCTACACTCTCCCCGGGAAGCTGGGACAAGGGAGCTCGGGGATTACATTACGAATAGTACTGCAAGATAAACACAACCACAACATAACGGCTATAACATTCTCTAGGGGGGTTAGTAGAATTAATGGGGTGGTAAAGGGACTCCAGTGCTTATCCACCCACCTGGTCCCACCCCATGGGACAATGTTTATATGCGGCGACAAGGCTTACCCCTATTTACCAAATAATTGGGGGGGCACATGTTATCTGGGTTCAGTCCTTCCTGACGTTGAGATACTGGATGAGCTAGACCCAAAGTCCTTGGACAGGCGTTATAAGAGGTCAGTCATGAACGAAGATGGAACCACTAAACTACACGGGAGCCTATGGGAAAAGGTGTTAGGTTTCTTCTTCCCAGGTGCGGGCACAGCCATGAACAGCTTCCGGATAGACAAATTGGCTTTGGCCCTAGAAAAGGTGGCAAACGACAACGCTACGGCTCATGATACACTATTGGACACGGTAATTCACATGCGTACAATGGTGATGCAGAATCGGGTGGCTTTGGACATGCTCCTGGCAGAGAAAGGAGGGGTATGCGGAATAATAGAGGGAAAATGTTGCACTTACATACCTGATCCATCTGAAGGAGTGTCAGCCGCAATAGCGAGACTAAGGGAAACTAGCCACGCCCTGACGATCGATCGGATCGCGCGCGAGAATTCTTATAAATTTAGCTGGCTCACTGACTGGTTCCGGGGATGGACGGGCACCATAGTGAAGTGGTTATTGACCGCACTGGCTGTGATAATCGGGGTAGTAATTTGGGGGGCACTAATGAAATCTCTAGTCCTCCTTTGTATGAGAAAGTATTTTACAGGATGGAAAGTGAAGAAGCCGCCGACAACGACTATGGTTCTGACCACAAAGGCCGTCGACCTGAATGGGCCCTTCAACAAGGCAGTTGTGACCAGCGCTCCAGAAAATTGTATTGAATTTTGTGGTGACTGTGATACTTGTGTTGATCCCATGTGGGAACTGGCTGCTGCCTGTAATGATGTCTGTGATGACTGTGATACTTGTGCTGTAAACCCCTTGTGTGTACTGGCTAACGCCTCTTATGTATTACAAGCTGACAGCTGTACACCCCCTTCCGACCCAACTATGGATCTGATTGCGACGCTGGGTCTGGCAGTCGAGGGACCCGACGTGGATATCCTAGACCCGCAAGCCGACCAGGCGCCCATGGGAGACTTTGACATAAAGGAAGTCCCTCTCTTTGCTTCATATGTTTTAAGTTCAAATGCTTCAAGTGAATCGGATTTTTACGCTCTGTACCCTGACCAGGAAAATGAGACACAAGATACTGACGACATTATGTATTCCCCAGAACAGCAGCACGTGAGAGATCTCATGGGCATGATCGTTGATTAACTTCGAAGATCTGCAAGGACCGCATCTGCAAAGGGTGGGGTGAGCAAGTTCCGCAGGGGAGGTGGTGGCCCCCTGGCGGGGCAGAACCTCATCTGGACCAGACGCCTTCGTTGTGGATCCGAAACGTTAATGGACTTTCATGTTCTGAGCCCTCAGGCTCCAAGCACGCACCACACGACACGTTCCCCAAATGCACGGGCGAGGCGCTATGTGCGCACGGTATGCCCTTGGGAGATACCCGCATTACACGATTGTCTTTCAATAAAGCCCGATGTGGCACGTTGTCTCTTGAGATACCTTGTCTCGACGAGACAAGAGGAAGCGATGTCAGGTCGCAGATCTGTTAATGCTTAATTGCCCTGTTATGGATGCCGTCAGACTAATATGTTATGTTATGAATGCTGTTTAAAAATGCTATTTCATAAAGTTAAGAAAAGGTTGCCGCTTCGTTTTAGTTTAAAATGAGAAAAAGCTCGCTTCATCCGTGCTGAACGTCTGGCCTCATTGTATACGATGTGCCCCTTGACGGCTGGATAAGCTTAAGTCATAAAACTTCTCTCTCTCCCAGATGGCGCCTCAAACCGCGGGCAGGAGAATGAATAAAATGCGCGCGGAATGTGTAAACTTCACGTAGGATGCTTGGACCGCAGACATATAACCTTTGATAAACGGCCAAAACATTAATTATATTTCGTATAATCACCGCGGCGCTTGAGTTACAATAAATATGCTTTGAATTTATGTTTAAATGAGAAATGTGAACTGAAGGTGCTTTTAACACCTGGGACTCATCAGAACAACCTCATTTACTTTACGGTCTTATCGGAACCAAGAATGCAATTCCCCTTTCAGTGAGTTACATTTTCTGTCACCTCGGAGCCCTGAAAACACATCTGGTCCGGATCCTAACGGTGCGTGTTCCACTCCCCCAAGATGAAAGAACGGATGACGGTGGGGGCTAGGGATAACGGTGGGAGGAACTCTCGCCAGTTCCTTTGTTCTCTCGGAGATTTTCTGATAAACGTGTCCCTATTTAAGCGGACTGTGAATCAATGCATTTTCAGGAAGGCTAGACGTGGCATGAAGCTGGTTCGTGCTGTAGACGTCTCAGTCTCCTCCAGATCTGTATAAGTGGTATTTTAATAAAGTTTCGTCATTCTCAATCTCAAACTGTTGGTGAACTTCTGTTACGATCGCTGAAGAGTTGTTCTCAACATATATATATATATATATATATATATATATATATATATATATATATATATATATATATATATATATATATATATATACATATACATATATATATATACATATACATATATATATATATATATATACATATACATATATATATATATATATATATATATAAATATAATCAACGACATAACAGCGTGACGAGCGCTGTCCCGATCTCCTGTGGACCGAAGTCCTAGACCAAAGCGTCACCTCCGACCCGCCCGCCACTCTGTCAACAGACAGAGATTTATTCATTGGTCCCCATTGGCTAAACATCAAGCAGAGCCGCCAATCCAGATTCCGGGCTTATTAACCTGTTTTGGGGCCACAGGAAAGGCCTGCCTTTTTTGCTTGTGAAAAAAGGTAAAAAGTTAAAGATTTGAACAGCCTTGGATGTGCACCTTGACCCCATGGCCAAGGCACGTCAACAAGGCTGTCCCAATAACATTACACATGCGCCTCAACCCCAAGGGGGAAGCACATGGTCATTCAAACGCATGCATCATGCCCCCGGAGGGCCACAATGCATGGTCATACAATTGGGACCACTCCTCTTAATAGGAGTAAGACCCCTTAATCCACCAGCAGGGCATTACTCCTGCCAGGTCCGATTTGCATGCAGGTCTACAACCTGTTTTGGGGCCACAGGAAAGGCCTGCCTTTTTTGCTTGTGAAAAAAGGTAAAAAGTCAACCATTTGAACAGCCTTGGACGTGCACCTTGACCCCATGGTCAAGGCACAACGTCAACAAGGCTGTCCCAATAACATTACACATGCGCCTCAACCCCAAGTGGGAAGCACATGGTCATTCAAACGCATGCATCATGCCCCCGAAGGGCCACAATGCATGGTCATACAATTGGGACCACTCCTCTTAATAGGAGTAAGACCCCTTAATCCACCAGCAGGGCATTACTCCTGCCAGGTCCGATTTGCATGCAGGTCTACCGCTGTTTTGGGGCCACAGCTAAGGCCTGCCTTTTTTGCTTGTGAAAAAAGGTAAAAAGTCAAACATTTGAACAGCCTCGGACGTGCACCTTGACCCCATGGTCAAGGCACAACGTCAACAAGGCTGTCCCAATAACAATACACATGCGCCTCAACCCCAAAGGGGAAGCGCATGGTCATTCAAACACATGCATCATGCCCCCGAGGGGCCACAATGCATGGTCATTCAATTGGGACCACTCCTCTCAATAGGAGTAAGACCCCTTAATCCACCGGCAGGGCATTACTCCTGCCAGGTCCGATTTACATGCAGTTATTTGTACCTGTTTTGGGGCCACAGGGAAGCCCTGCCTTTTTTACTATGAAAAAAGGTAAAAAGTCAAACATTTGAACAGCCTTGGACGTGCACCTTGACCCCATGGTCAAGGCACAACGTCAACAAGGCTGTCCCCATAACAATACACATGCGCCTCTACCCCGAGGGGGAAGCGCATGGTCATTCAAACGCATGCATCATGCCCCCCAAAGGGCCACAATGCATGGTCATACAGTTGGGACCACTCCTCTTAATAGGAGTGAGACCCCTTAATCCACCGACAGGGCATTACTCCTGCCAGGTCAGATTTGCATGCAGTTTTTTTCCCCTGTATTGGGGGCCACAGGGAAGCCCTGCCTTTTTTACTATGAAAAAAGGTAAAAAGTCAAACATTTGAACAGCCCGTTTTAGGGCCCCGGACAGGGCCTGCCTTTTTTACAAGAAAAAAGGTAAAAAGTCAAACATTTGAACAGCCTTGGACGTGCACCTTGACCCCATGGTCAAGGCACATCGTCAACAAGGCTGTCCCCATAACAATACACATGCGCCTCAACCCCGAGGGGGAAGCGCATGGTCATTCAAACGCATGCATCATGCCCCCCGAAGGGCCACAATGCATGGTCATACAATTGGGACCACTCCTCTTAATAGGAGTGAGACCCCTTAATCCACCGGCAGGGAATTACTCCTGCCAGGTCCGATTTGCATGCAGTTCTACGCACAGGGCGGCACACTGCGAAAAATCTAACCAATGAGGACCAAAATCGTCTATTAAGTTGATCAAGGCACCTCCTAGCTTTAATGGTGAGCACCAGCCACGAATTATGTCTCACACGGTAAATACCGCATAACCCGCAAGCCAATGATGTTTAGCCAATGGGGACCAATGAATAAATCTCTGTCTGTTCACAGAGTGGCCGGGCTGAGGCCTCCGGGTCGGAGGTGATGCTTTGGTCTAGGACTTCGGTCCACAGGAGATCGGGACAGCGCTCGTCATGCTGTTATGTCGTTGATTATTATCCCCACCGATCGCACCGCACCCCCTGGTTTTGGTTTGCACTGGCGGGAACGATGGTCTGTGTGGAAGACAGGCTGTTGGTTCCTTGCGGGTTATGGGGTATTTACCGTGTGAGACATAATTTTTTATTTTATTTTTTTTGTATACAAGATCGAGGCTCGTGAAAGAGCGAACATTAATCACACAGAAAGACAAACCGACACATAAAACATATAACATCGGGAGCGGTAGACAAGATGGGGAGAGAGGGGGAAGGACACAAACACAACATTTGAGAGCAGGGACCGAGAGACATGGAGACATCTGAGATCTGAGAGAGGGCGAGGGCTTTGGGGGGGAGGCATGGGAAGGGGAGGGTGGGGTGGGAGAGGTATAAAACATATGGACACTGCCAGGACTTCCAGGAAAGAAGTTGGAATTTCAAACAAGGTGGATCTGGGGTGAATTAGCGGGGGTAGAAAAGATCAAGGTTTTGGATGGGGGAAGATAAGAGATGGTGATGAACAGCTGTTTTAAAGACCTGGAGGGAGGAGTGGGATTGAAGGGAGTGAGGGAGTTTGTTCCAGAGGCGGGAGAAAAGAGGAATGAAAGAGTGAAGCTGAGCAGAGAGCCGAGATTTCGGCAGTTTAACCATCAGAGGGTTGCTGGCAGATCTTGTGCGACCTGTAGGAATATTTGAGGGACAGAGCACAGAGAGAGCTGGGGGTGCAAGGCCAGAGAGGAGTCGGTAGAAGACAGAAAGACCACCTACCTGCCTGCGGTGAGTGAGTGAAAGGCCCTCAGAGATAGCTTCATCGCGGGAGATTCCAATAATTCTGAAAGCTTTGGTTTCAACAGCGTGAAGCCGAGCTAGGTGTGAGGCAGGAGCACTGGCCCATAGGGGAGAACAGTATTCCATTGAGCTGCGGATGAAAGCCTTGTATGTGGTGAGGAGCTCAGGTGTGCCGAGGAAGGACTTCGCACGACGGAGGATGCCCAGTCAGCGACTGGCTTTGGAGGCCAGCTTGGAAATGTGGTTTTCCCAAGAAAGATCATGGCAGATAGAGAGACCCAAAAGCTTGAGCGACAGAACTTCTTGGAGAGGATTATTGAGAAAGTAGATGGGAGGGTTGTCCAGTCGATCTTTTCGGAGAGACATAGTAAGAGTGTGAGATTTGTCAGGATTGAAAGACATGTTCCACTTGTTTGACCAGTCTGTGATTTTGTCCAAGTCTTCAGAGAGTGAGGAGGCTGCAGACTGCCGATCTGAGGGAAGAGGAATGGAGTGGCAGAGAGTGGAGTCATCAGCAAAGAGATAGAGAGGATTTTCAAGAGAGTCAGAGAGATCATTGATGAAGACCAGAAAAAGCACGGGGCCCAGAACACTGCCTTGGGGAACTCCAGCCTGAATAGGAAGAGGAGATGAGAGAAACCCATTCAGGGCCACACGTTGACGACGACTAGAGAGGAAGTCCGCCAGCCATGCGTGGAGATTTCCATGGATACCAAAGGAGGAGAGTTTGGTGAGCAGAGCGGGGTGCCAGACCGTGTCGAAGGCACGTGATATGTCGAGGGAGACAGCTCTAATTTCCTGTTTGGCATTGAGGACCTCCATCCATTGTTGAGACAGCAGAAGCAGCATGTCCAGAGTAGAGTGACCTGGTCTGAAACCAAATTGATGATCAGAGATCAAGCCATTGGAGAAGAGGAAAGATTTCATATCCGAAGCAATGATGGATGCCATGACTTTGCTGATAATTGGGAGAAGGCTGATTGGTCTGTCGTTGCTAGGATCTGTTTTTGCACCTTTTTTGTGCAAAGCGGTGATGTTGGCTGATTTCCAAGCAGATGGCAGTTGACCTTGAGCAAAAGAGAGGGTGAAGAGAACAGAGAGAGGGTGAGATAGAGCGGCAGAGCAGGATTTTAGGACCCGTGGGCTGATGCCGTCGGGTCCAGTTGCAGAATCAGAGTCGAGGGTTGACAGAAACTTTTCCACCTTGTCAGGAGGAAAGGACACGGAGTCCAGGAGCAGCAGGGTACGACTGGGTATGGTGGGTACAGAGAGGGATGGGTTTGGGACACAAGATTTAGAGGAAAACAGAGTTGAGGCATTCAGCTTTTTCACGTGCGGAGTCAGCTGTGTAGCCGTTTGAGGTAAGGGAGGGGATGGAGGGGGAACAAACGCCAGAAACGGATTTGACCAGATGCCACCAGGATTTGGAAGAGGGAGACAGATAAGAGAGTTCGGTCTTGAGAACAGAGAGATATTTCCTGGCTCTCCTGAGGGTGGACACACACTTGTTTCGGGCTTTGTGAAAGGAAATGAGATTTCCTTCCGTTGGATTTGCTTTCCAGGAGACGAAGGCAAGTTGTTTCTGGGCAACAGCCTCACCACAAGATTCCATGTACCATGGAAGGGAGGAAGGGTATGACAACTGAAGACGAGATGGGATAAATCTGAGCATGAGAGAGAGCAATTTACTTTGGAAGAATTCCCAGGATGAGTTGATGTCAGAGGTGGTAGAGATGGGAGACCAGTCCAGATGATTGATGGCTGCTTGAAGACCGTGCCAGTTGGCCTGAGTGAAATGCCAGACTCGTTGACGCTGAGCAGGCTCCCTGAGGATTGTCAGAGATGTCCACTTTAACAAGGACATGATCAGATGATCCGATTGGAGCAGAAGAAGAGCAGCAGACATTTTCAGGGAAGTTAGTCATAACCAAGTCCAGAAGAGAAGATGTTCCGTTGACTGAGATCCGGGTTGGGAAATTGACAGATTGTGTCAGTCCCAGTGAGTCGCAGAAGTCCTTTGCTGAGTAGCCATGGCTGGTGAGAGAGGTACCCACACCCAGCCAACTGGCATGATGACAGTTGAAATCACCACATATGAGGAAGAGAGAGTTGGGATGAGTAGATAGAAGTTGGTCCATATTATAAGACAGCGAGATGTAGATGGAGTCATCACTGTTTGGTGGACGGTACAACACACATATGAACAAGAGGTGGGAGCGAAGGGGAAGCCATAGCCAGAGGTATTCCTGGGGGTGAGGTGGAGAGAGTGCAGTGCAGGGCGAGTGAGGAAGAGTTTTTGATAAAGATAGCAACCCCACCTCCAGTACGAGGCTCAGGTCTATCATACCGGAGGAGGGAGTAGCCCGGGAGAGATACTAAGGAATCAGAGACATCATAAAGGAGGAAAGTTTCTGTTAAGCAGATCACGTCTGGTTTGACAGAAGCAACCTGTATGGAGAGATCAGTTAAGTTTGAACGAAGGCCCCGGATGTTTGAGGTCCATACCGTTAATGAAGAGGAAGTGGGAGCATCAGATACAGAACAGGGGGGAGGAGGGGTAGGGTAAGATGTGGAAGAGGTGGAAGAGGTCGGGAGAGCTGTTGAAGGTGCGTCAGAGATTTCAGAATAGCTCGGAGAAAGGGAAGGATGGGGCGGACAAAAGGTTTGATGGTGATTGGGTGAGGCACAATGAGGTGTTATTTGAGGAGGGGGAAGAGCGAGGCAGAAGGTTGGGGGAGATGGAGGTGAGAGTTGGAAGGGGGAAGAAGCGGGGAGGACACTGAGGAGGGGGAGTGAGAGGGGGGAAATTGAGAAGCAATGAGGGTGGGGAGATTTGAAGGGGAGGGGCGAGGGGGGAGTTTGGGAGGGAAGGGACAAGGGGAGGGATTTGAAAGGGATGGGATATGGGGGAGATTTGGAGGGGAGGGGTGAGGGAGGAGTCTAGGAGGGGAGGGGCGAGGGGGCGTCTTGGTGGGGAGGGGTGAGGGGGTCGTTTAGGAGGGAGGGGGCAAGGGGGGAGATTTGAAAGGGATGGGTGATGGGGAAGATTTGGATGGGAGGGGTGATGGGGAAGATTTGGAGGGGAGGGGTTATGGGGAAGATTTGGAGGGGAGGGGTGAGATTGGATTTTAGAAAGTGTACGATTTATGGGAAACGAACATTTATTGCAAAATGAGTTTCTTGTGACCTTTGAGTTAAAAATACGTTTAAGGACGCTGGATGGAGGATGGAGTGCAGGAGAGTTTAGGGAATGTAGAAAAAGGGCACTATAGGAGATGGATATTTTTTGGGGGATGAATTGATTTGGTGAGCAAGTCGAAAGCAGCCTTTTAAAGAAGAAGAAGAAAAAGGTGTCATAATATATGACGGAATACATAACCTGAGGGGAAAGTGTAAATTCGTGGCTGGTGCTCACCATTAAAGCTAGGAGGTGCCTTGATCAATATATGTGTGTGTGTATGTGCACGTGTATGTGTATGTATGTCAGGTAGCTGATTTGTTACTGCATAAACTCTGTTATAAATGTCGTTTGACTGATGTGTTACTGCATAAGCTCTGTTATAAATGCTGTTTAAAAATGTTATTTCATAAGTAAATAAAAGGTTTTCGCTTTGCCATAGTTTAAAATGAGAAAATACTCGCTTCATCTGTGCTGAACAGATGGCTTCGTTGTATACGTGCGCCCTTTGGAGGCTAGATAGCCTAGTCGTAAACTCTCTCCTTTATCCGCAGACGGCGCCTCGAGCCGCGGGCAGGAAGGCGGATTATATATATATATGTGTAAAATGTGAAACCTTACGTAGGATGCTTGGATTGTAGGCATAACCTTTTGATAAACTGTTAAAACATTAACTATATTTTGTATAATCACAGTGACGCTTGAGTTACGATAAATATGCTCTGAATTTAAGTTTAAATGAGAAAGTGAGCTGGAAGGTGCATTCAACACCTGGAACTCATCAGAACGGCCTCATACATTTTATGGTCTTATCAGGACCAGGAATGCAATCCCCCTTCAGTGAGTTATATTTTCTGTCACCTCGGAGCCTTGAAAACACATCTGGTCCGGATCCTAACGGTGCGTGCTTCACTCCTCCAAGACGAAAGGACGGATGACGGTGGGGGGCTTGGCCCACTGGGGATGACGGTGGGAGGAACCTTTGCCAGTTCCTTTGTCCTCTCGGAGATTCTCTGATAAAGCGTGTCCCTATATAACTGAACTGTGAATCGATGTGCTTTTAGGAAGGTTGACATGGCATGATGGTCATTCGTGCTGTAGACGTCTCCGTTTTCCTCCAGATCTGTATAATTGGTATTTAATAAAGTTCGTCATTCTCAATCTGTTGGTGGACTTCTGTTACGATCAAGGCGTCCTCCCCACATGTATATATATATTGTTGCGGATATGGGATTTGCATCCATCCATATCCGCTTGTAAATATTCCCCTATTTCCTCAATACTTCCCAACTCTCCCCAATCCCCCATTCCCTAGTCCCATTTTCTGAAAACAACACTCTGTAGACCCGACCTCCCCCTATTTCCCCCATTAAATGTCGCATCCAGGTCCACCGCATCTCATGTAAGACAACTATAGGACATCTTGCAAGTTATTCTTAGTCTATGTCAGTTAAGGATTCGTTTCCATTAATTCTGACCCTTCATTGCACCAGAATGTGATTGTATGGCACCGTTAGGAGGTTTAGGACCTCCCAATACCTCCCCGCAGCTCTTCCTCACAGTTCTCTTCAACAACAACAACAACAACAACAACAACAACAACAACAACAACAACAACAACAACAACGAGCGCAGGGAGTGCGCGTCCTCACTCCGGCTTGGTTGGTAGGAGTGGTGGGAGGGCACCAGGCCTTCCCAACGAGCCGCCATCGGACATGTGCTCGACGGGGTTACCAAACAGGGGCTCCCTGTCGGCTCCTCGTCAAGGGCGGAGCCCGGTAACCCCCGCACCCAATGGAAGCAGCGGACCAGCCCCAGTTGGGGCGGAACCAACCAGCCGAGGGCGTGTCACTCCCCGTGGAGCATGCGCAGTAGAGAGAGAGGTGACGTCAGATGCGCGCCGAGCTGAGAGAAAGCAAGACGTCCCATCCGAGCGCTGTGAGACCTCCCTGTATCTTTGGACTGTGTTTATCCTGTCCCCGAGCCAAGGTGCACCTTGTGCCATCGACCTACCTGTCCATCCCTGCCATCAATCCCTGTGTAAGTCTACCTTGTCCGGTTGTCCATGGTCTGTCTGGGATAAGATACGACTGTATTTAAGTGCCCATCTCTTCTGTGTCTTTACCTCACTTTGCCTTGTAATCTACCCCCTTTTCTCCACCACTGTAATTATACCCTCCTCCGGAGGTCTTGAGAACTGTACTGCGTCGTTTCATCTTTCCCAGTCGTCGTGTCCTTTCTATCATTGATTTGGCATAGCGCGATTTGGCCAACGTCTGGGTGAATCGGGTGAGTAGGGAAGAAAGGGGGAACAACTGTTCGGCCGCGGTTACCTCCGCTCGGTAAATAACATCCAATCCGCGGTCCGTAACAATATGTATATATATATGTATATATATATATATATGTATATATATATATTGTTACGGTCCGCGGATTAGATGTTATTTTTACCGAGCGGTGGTGTAACCGCGGCCGAACAGTTATTCCCCGACTAAAACCCGATTCACCCTGAACGTTGGCCGTATCGTGCCACAGCTACTCAATCTGGAAAACTCTAAAGCGACCGAATGCAAAGAGGAAGAAGACTTACAGAAGAGTAACGGGATTTATTACTATTTACACACACAAGCAAAAAGGAGCAGTCACGATTATTTACAGGGACATGAGACGCAGGTGACACAGTGAATTCCTTATACAAGCTTAATTACCTACCCAGGACAGAACAAACAAAGATGACTCACATGGGGAATTGCAGAGTGGATTGGCTGGAAGGAGGTGTGTGGCTGGAGGGGGAGGACGGCACGGAGCTGGCTGGAGCTTGATCCCGCACGGGACGTCGGGCTGGACCTCGACGGCCGCTGATGCCACCGGGCCTGTCGTGTGCGCGGGATCACGGGTCGGAGCTGCTTGGTGGAGCCGACGCGCTGGTGGGGGGGTCTGGCGTGACGGGTTCTCTCCTCTCTACGCGCTCTTGCTCTGACGACCCAGCTCTTTCCTTTTTACTCGTCTCCTTGTCTCAGTAAAAGCGCATCTGCTCGTCTCCTCCCTTGGACTCCTCTCCTTTCTCTGTAAAGGCTCATCTCTCCTCTGTAAAGGCTCATCTCTCCTCTGTAAAAGCTCATCTCTCCTCTGTAAAAGCTAATCTCTCCTCTGTAAAAGCTAATCTCTCCTCTGTAAAAGCTAATCTCTCCTCTGTAAAAGCTAATCTCTCCTCTGTAAAAGCTAATCTCTCCTCTGTAAAAGCTAATCTCTCCTCTGTAAAAGCTAATCTCTCCTCTGTAAAAGCTAATCTCTCCTCTGTAAAAGCTAATCTCTCCTCTGTAAAAGCTAATCTCTCCTCTGTAAAAGCTCATCTCTCCTCTGTAAAAGCTCATCTCTCCTCTGTAAAAGCTCATCTCTCCTCTGTAAAAGCTCATCTCTCCTCTGTAAAAGCTCATCTCTCCTCTGTAAAAGCTCATCTCTCCTCTGTAAAAGCTCATCTCTCCTCTGTAAAAGCTCATCTCTCCTCTGTAAAAGCTCATCTCTCCTCTGTAAAAGCTCATCTCTCCTCTGTAAAAGCTCATCTCTCCTCTGTAAAAGCTCATCTCTCCTCTGTAAAAGCTCATCTCTCCTCTGTAAAAGCTCATCTCTCCTCTGTAAAAGCTCATCTCTCCTCTGTAAAAGCTCATCTCTCCTCTGTAAAAGCTCATCTCTCCTCTGTAAAAGCTCATCTCTCCTCTGTAAAAGCTCATCTCTCCTCTGTAAAAGCTCATCTCTCCTCTGTAAAAGCTCATCTCTCCTCTGTAAAAGCTCATCTCTCCTCTGTAAAAGCTCATCTCTCCTCTGTAAAAGCTCATCTCTCCTCTGTAAAAGCTCATCTCTCCTCTGTAAAAGCTCATCTCTCCTCTGTAAAAGCTCATCTCTCCTCTGTAAAAGCTCATCTCTCCTCTGTAAAAGCTCATCTCTCCTCTGTAAAAGCTCATCTCTCCTCTGTAAAAGCTCATCTCTCCTCTGTAAAAGCTCATCTCTCCTCTGTAAAAGCTCATCTCTCCTCTGTAAAAGCTCATCTCTCCTCTGTAAAAGCTCATCTCTCCTCTGTAAAAGCTCATCTCTCCTCTGTAAAAGCTCATCTCTCCTCTGTAAAAGCTCATCTCTCCTCTGTAAAAGCTCATCTCTCCTCTGTAAAAGCTCATCTCTCCTCTGTAAAAGCTCATCTCTCCTCTGTAAAAGCTCATCTCTCCTCTGTAAAAGCTCATCTCTCCTCTGTAAAAGCTCATCTCTCCTCTGTAAAAGCTCATCTCTCCTCTGTAAAAGCTCATCTCTCCTCTGTAAAAGCTCATCTCTCCTCTGTAAAAGCTCATCTCTCCTCTGTAAAAGCTCATCTCTCCTCTGTAAAAGCTCATCTCTCCTCTGTAAAAGCTCATCTCTCCTCTGTAAAAGCTCATCTCTCCTCTGTAAAAGCTCATCTCTCCTCTGTAAAAGCTCATCTCTCCTCTGTAAAAGCTCATCTCTCCTCTGTAAAAGCTCATCTCTCCTCTGTAAAAGCTCATCTCTCCTCTGTAAAAGCTCATCTCTCCTCTGTAAAAGCTCATCTCTCCTCTGTAAAAGCTCATCTCTCCTCTGTAAAAGCTCATCTCTCCTCTGTAAAAGCTCATCTCTCCTCTGTAAAAGCTCATCTCTCCTCTGTAAAAGCTCATCTCTCCTCTGTAAAAGCTCATCTCTCCTCTGTAAAAGCTCATCTCTCCTCTGTAAAAGCTCATCTCTCCTCTGTAAAAGCTCATCTCTCCTCTGTAAAAGCTCATCTCTCCTCTGTAAAAGCTCATCTCTCCTCTGTAAAAGCTCATCTCTCCTCTGTAAAAGCTCATCTCTCCTCTGTAAAAGCTCATCTCTCCTCTGTAAAAGCTCATCTCTCCTCTGTAAAAGCTCATCTCTCCTCTGTAAAAGCTCATCTCTCCTCTGTAAAAGCTCATCTCTCCTCTGTAAAAGCTCATCTCTCCTCTGTAAAAGCTCATCTCTCCTCTGTAAAAGCTCATCTCTCCTCTGTAAAAGCTCATCTCTCCTCTGTAAAAGCTCATCTCTCCTCTGTAAAAGCTCATCTCTCCTCTGTAAAAGCTCATCTCTCCTCTGTAAAAGCTCATCTCTCCTCTGTAAAAGCTCATCTCTCCTCTGTAAAAGCTCATCTCTCCTCTGTAAAAGCTCATCTCTCCTCTGTAAAAGCTCATCTCTCCTCTGTAAAAGCTCATCTCTCCTCTGTAAAAGCTCATCTCTCCTCTGTAAAAGCTCATCTCTCCTCTGTAAAAGCTCATCTCTCCTCTGTAAAAGCTCATCTCTCCTCTGTAAAAGCTCATCTCTCCTCTGTAAAAGCTCATCTCTCCTCTGTAAAAGCTCATCTCTCCTCTGTAAAAGCTCATCTCTCCTCTGTAAAAGCTCATCTCTCCTCTGTAAAAGCTCATCTCTCCTCTGTAAAAGCTCATCTCTCCTCTGTAAAAGCTCATCTCTCCTCTGTAAAAGCTCATCTCTCCTCTGTAAAAGCTCATCTCTCCTCTGTAAAAGCTCATCTCTCCTCTGTAAAAGCTCATCTCTCCTCTGTAAAAGCTCATCTCTCCTCTGTAAAAGCTCATCTCTCCTCTGTAAAAGCTCATCTCTCCTCTGTAAAAGCTCATCTCTCCTCTGTAAAAGCTCATCTCTCCTCTGTAAAAGCTCATCTCTCCTCTGTAAAAGCTCATCTCTCCTCTGTAAAAGCTCATCTGCTTGGGGAACGCCCCGCCGCGGGTTATATAGGCCCCGCCCCTCAACCTTTGCGAACCTCCCCCAAACGTTCTCTCTCCGCCCTCTCAAGCCAAACCCCTTGTTCATGGTTGGTCGAGTGGGGCTGGCTCACTCCTCCCCTCTCTGACGAGGTGGGGACCCGCCTTTCTTCCCCAACCCTGCCTCGTGGCCAATGGTGGTTGAAGAAAACCGCCCAAAATGCAGTTGGCCATTGAAATGAAATGAAAGGGGATCTACTCTTATTTCACTTGGTACAATGGAGTATTTAAGTTAATGGGAGACACAGCCTTACCCTAAGACACATAATAAGATATAAGCTATCGAACAGGGGTATTCTATGATTGGCTGACGTGTATGCTTTATGGACTAATTACCGAGACGCCCTTTTTACCTTTATACAACTCTGGAGGCAAGAGGGGCCATGTCCAACCAATGGTACACAGCAGTTTACCACAATCCAATACACACAATCAAAAAAATGCCATCCTCATGTCCGCAACACTGCACCCTCCTCCTCTTAGGCACGTCCCGGGCCTATAACTTTAATTTAGTGTGACACGTAGGTGTAGTTCCCTCTACTTTTAACCTGACCCTGAGTGCGACAGTTTTAAAACATAAATAAATGTGTCCCGCTGCTCCATTGCACCCTGCCTAACAGACTTACGCCCACAGTTAACCGAATTGCGGAATGGTCTTCAAACTATACATTGACGGTGGGGAGCATTATTTACAATTGACGCTACTTTTATTTACAAAACTAACCCAGGACCTGTAATTGTTCTTTCTGGGGTTGGGGGGGGGAGGGGGAGACAGTCTGCTCTGCATCGACGCACCATGAAAGCACCCAAAACGCACCAATACACCCCCAAGCACCAATCGGTGCAGTCACCATTGTTCAATGAATAAAAATAAATCGACAACCCCTAACCCTGCAGGTGGTCTCTTGCTCTTCGGCTCCCTCTGCTGGCTATTATTATTTTCTTCCAGTTGTTGTCATTTTCTTTGCTTTTCTTACTGGCGGCCTAATTTGAACTGAAAAATGCACCCAATGTGTCCTTTTTAATTATTTATGGCCCACCAGGCCAACTACGTGTGGTTCACCTGTGGGGCATCGGTGCCCTGTGGCCAAGGTCCGCCAGCAAGATTTCGGGCTCTCATGGCCGGTTCCAGCAGAGGGGCCATGCCCCAACCCATGGGGTCCATAAGTGGTGCTCGGCCACAGACATGTGGTCCATCATGTGGTGCATCGATGCAGACAGCTGGTTCTGGGAGTTCCAGGCACACAATGGCCGACTCACGCACGCTCCCCTCGCTGCCCAATGGCGCACAGGTCATGTGGGAGACAAAAGGGGAAAGACAAAGGAGCGAGGGGTAAGGTCACAAGGGTACACATCAATAAGGCAATGCCAGGCAAAATGCGTACGGAGGGCGAAGTGAGAAAGCTCGTCCCTACCGTACGTCACCCCCCTGTCACCTACACTACCCTTGCCCTTACCCCATATGTACAAAATCTACACATTACAAATTCGTCACTACTGTCACGTCTTTCCCATATTTCCCCTATACCAAATTCGTCTCCACAATCCCTCTACTTCAAAATTTGCCATTACCCAATTCATCATCAATCCTCATAAGGAGGAAGAGATGGAACATCAAGCACAATGTCACACCCACGTCATGATGCTTCTCACAATCCAAAACATTTGCACATAAAAATAATTAAACATGGCATGGTGCGGAGTACCTGTCACCTCAGGTGAGTGGATGCAGATGGTGCGAGGAGATCCTTCATCCTATCTATCCTCTAAATGACTTTAACACACTTTACACTACCCGGGGTCTCTCCCTGCCAATCCATTGGCCAACTTACACTATGGGTTCTAAAAACCAATTCCCATTGACCAAACTGTGGTGCTGCTCAATTTGGGGTCTCACTCCCCCGATTCATCTCCCGGTGCCCTTGCACAATTTCTGGGCTGTGACGTGTAGCTCTCCCAGCAGGTCTATCCACCTGCACACCTCCACCACTGTAGTTGCCACCCGAGCTTACCTGCTCCTTAACCTAACCTATCTACTGGGGAAGGCCCCTCCTGGCTCTGTCACCCCTTGGTGCCCTCTGGCACTGGGCTACCCGGGTCCGTCCTCCGGATCCTCGGGCCCCATCCACAACTACCGGCTCCCAGAGCCCACCTGCGGCCCCACCTGGCCGACATCCTCACAGTGGTGGAGTGCCCAAACCAACTACACACACTAACAGGCTACACGCCCAGCCATTTCCACAACACTAATGCACCCATCCAAATACCATTCTGTCACCCACACCACAGATGCCAATATCCAACCACAATTTACCTATACCCTCTACCTAACACTTACACTAACCGCCCCGGGTATTCGTGATGGGGGTCCACTCTTCCCCCATTCACACCTTCGCACCATCCACTCCACTCCACAATTTCCACCATACTCACTCCACGACCATCCATTCCAATACTCCATATATTCCACACTCCATGTATTCCATACACCTGTTCTCCATTCACCTGTTGTTGCACACCTGTGCACTCACACCTGGTGCCACCTGCACCCTCCTCCTCTTCCTGGACCAGTTGGTCAACACAACACACCTCACCATCACCATCACTCAAACACTGCTCCATCCACCTGTTCAGTTGCACACCTGTTCAATCCTCAAACACAAGGCATCATCTCAGCTAACTACTCCCCTCTGAAACTTGCGCTTCCCAGTCGTCCCTTTAAACTATTGCGCTCCCACGTCATTATCATCCACACTAATCTACCTACGTCCCCAGCTACAAGTATCATTGTCACTAACTAAACCTTAACGTTACCTAATGTCAATCTCTCTAGATGCCTACACACGATATATCCTAACCCACCCGGGCTAGTTTTCACTGCCATCAACCCCATAAGACTAGTGCTCCTTTGCCCCCCTCTGTGAGGGATGACAGAGTTGCCATCCCACCACATGGGGCATCTCTTACTATTAATTTTGCTCGTCCAATTTCAGCCAATCAAAAATTTGCCAATCATCTGCCAATCACTGTACCATTACCAATCACTCTGCCAATCCTTTGCCAATCATCAAATTTTGTTTTTTTTCTAATTTTGGGTCCAAAACACTAACCTCATCACCCGTCTACTTACTAATGCCTCTCGGTGCGCCAATTCACTTTGAAAGCTCGGCTTCGTAAAGCCGAGCAATAAATGCGGGTTGTTTGGTGCTGGCGGCTGGATGCGTCCGACACTCGGTGAAGGGAAGGAGGTTTACCCGGGCCGAGATCCCACGCACCACCTCGGCACGGAGCCATCCCATGGCCCGATCTCGACCTGCCGGAATGCCTTAACAAAAAGGGGTCGCCATGACGACCCTTCCTATCGGGCTGCCAGCTCCGCCTTGTGGAGCACGGACGCGGCCGTTCAAAGCGAGGCCCAGCACGCACCGAGGGCCCGCTTCGGCTATAAGTCGTTCTAAACTCTACCCCGTCTAACGTCGATGCTTCACCTGGACGCTTACACCCCGCAGCCCGTTCCTTGCTCACACCTCCAGCCGTGCCCATGCTCCTCGTACCTTTCCTTACACACCTCGGTACACTCATTCCGCTCACAGACTTGGTCACACACCTGACCACCTCACACCTTTGTACCCACTCGTTGTTCACACACCTCACCAACACACCTCTTCGCGCCCCCTTCTCGGTCACCTCCTCCGTGACAATCACAGGTGTGCTCTCACTCGCACACCCAACCACGTGCCTCACGACCAACTCAAGTGTGCATTCCGACACACGCTCTACCATTCCAGGTGTGCATCCTTCCATGCCAGGTGTACATCCTCTCTCACCTGTCACAACCAACTCACGCTCCGTGTCACTCTTACTACTCTCACCACCACTCTCGACAGCGCACTCTTTCCTCATGCACCTGTCCATTACACACCTTTATCGCGCATCCTCTTGCGCACCCTCTCCCATTACTTCTGCCGTAACACTCACCACAGGCGTACACTTTCTCGTTACATCCACTGTAACACTCACCACAGGTGTGCATTCTCCCTTACGTTTGACAGCGCACTCTTTCCTCATGCACCCGTCCGTTACACACCTTTCTCGCGCATCCTCTTGCGCACACTCTCTCGTTACTTCCTCCGTAACACTCACCACACCGCGCTTCCATGTGCTCCCTCGCACACACGCGCTACGACCGACTCACTCTCGACAGCACACTCACTCCTTGGCGCGCACTTTTTCCTCACACACCCCATAGTCGGACATTCTCGCACACCTCTTTTTTCGCACACCAGACCTGTCGCACACTTCACCAACGGCCTCTCACGAACACCCGGGTCCACATCAACCCCGAAGCCGACTGAAGCTCCCCTCACATCATGTACATTTTCTCGTATATCGCCACTCACCTTGGCACCTCGTCTCCGCACCTCCTTCCCCACCTGCAAACTCTTTATTTGGTTAGTGAGCACAGCATTATGAGTTGAGCACCGACCTTGTACATATTCCATCACCTCCTCTTGTATTTCTCTCTTAGTTTCTGTCCGTCTCTTCTTAATTTCACTCACCTCTTCTTCCACTTCCTCTAATTTTTGCTTCACCTCTTTTATTTCCCGGTGCGTCTCCTCAAGTTCGTCCTCTAAGGCTATTTTGACCGTCTCTATGTGCGTCCTCACCTCTCGGTCCTTCGTCTCCATTACTTCTGTCACCTCTTCCAACCTCGTTGTCAGTCCCTCACGTACCATCTGACATTGCCTCTGTGTCGCTATTAAGTCGTCCTTGATGTCTCTTTGTGTCGCTTTTAACCCTCCTAGTACCGCAGTGTTCCTTTGAACCTGCTCCGTTAGTTCTTTTTGTCCCTCCGTCAGCTGTTCCACCTCCTCCGTCAGGTCCTCCATGCCCCCTTGTAACTTTGCCGTCCCATTTCTCACCTCTTTCTCTATACGCTTTTCGCCTCGCTTTACCTCCTCGCGTACCCCCGAGACCTCCTCACTCACACCTCGTCGTATCTCCTCTTTCATCTTCTCCATCTCTTTTGTAGATGCCACCCTCATCTGTCCCAATTCATCCCTCTGAGCATCCAGTTTGGTTTCTACCCAGATTTTCACCTCCTCTATCTGCTCTCCCATTTGTTTAATTTCTCGGGCGGATTGCTCCCCTATTTCCCGCAATTTGTCCTCCATCCTATTTTCTAACCCCATTAACCCATTCTTTACCTCTTTTATCCCCTTGTCTAACCCCTCAATTTTTTTTTCTAATCCCTTAAAATTATTGTCTCGCCCCTCAAATTTAGCTTCTAGCCGTTCCCCCATTTCTCCCATTTTGCCCCCCATTTCTCCCATTTTGCCCCCATTTCGCCCATTCTGCCCCCCAATTCGTCCCTCATTGCCCCCATTTGCTCACTCTGAGCCCTCGCTTCGTTCCTTATTTGCTCACCCATTTTGGCCTCCAATCGCTCACTCTGAGCCCTCGCTTCGTCCCTCATTACCCCCAACATTTTGTTTTCCATTTTTTCACGATCAGCCCTCGCTTCGTCCCTCATTTTGTCCATATAGGCCCCCATTTGCAGGAAAAAAAGGTTCGAATCCACCAGCGGCGCTGCTACGGTCGCGGGCGCCGTGGCCATGTACGAGGCGCCATTTTGCGCGCCCGTAACCTCGTGCGCGAGAGCGCCATTTTGTGCGCCTGATACCCCCTCAACCACATTGCCTATGTTCTCCTCCTCCCTTTCCTCCACATACATTTCCCCGAGGTCCTGGGTCGATTCCACCCCGCTTATCTCTCCCACCGGCATCCCGTCGCCTTGACCAGCCATGGCGCGATTTCAAAATTCAGGTTTTGCTTTAAAACACAAATTTTCAGCAGCTTGTAATTTTGAGCGCGTTAAGCGCGCTTCGGGCCTCGTATCTCACTCCCCGACACCAATTTGTTACGGTCCGCGGATTAGATGTTATTTTTACCGAGCGGTGGTGTAACCGCGGCCGAACAGTTATTCCCCGACTAAAACCCGATTCACCCTGAACGTTGGCCGTATCGCGCCACAGCTACTCAATCTGGAAAACTCTAAAGCGATCGAATGCAAAGAGGAAGAAGACGTACAGAAGAGTAACGGGATTTATTACTATTTACACACACAAGCAAAAAGGAGCAGTCAAGATTATTTACAGGGACATGAGACGCAGGTGACACAGTGAATTCCTTATACAAGCTTAATTACCTACCCAGGACAGAACAAACAAAGACGACTCACACGGGGAATTGCAGAGTGGATTGGCTGGAAGGAGGTGTGTGGCTGGAGGGGGAGGATGGCACGGAGCTGGCTGGAGCTTGATCCCGCACGGGACGTCGGGCTGGACCTCAACGGCCGCTGATGCCACCGGGCCTGTCGTGTGCGCGGGATCACGGGTCGGAGCTGCTTGGTGGAGCCGATGCGCTGGTGGGGGGGGGGGGGGGGGGTCTGGCGTGACGGGTTCTCTCCTCTCTACGCGCTCTGATGACCCAGCTCTTTCCTTTTTACTCGTCTCCTTGTCTCAGTAAAAGCGCATCTGCTTGTCTCCTCCCTTGGACTCCTCTCCTTTCTCTGTAAAAGCTCATCTCTCCTCTGTAAAAGCTCATCTCTCCTCTGTAAAAGCTCATCTCTCCTCTGTAAAAGCTCATCTCTCCTCTGTAAAAGCTCATCTCTCCTCTGTAAAAGCTCATCTCTCCTCTGTAAAAGCTCATCTGCTTGGGGAACGCCCCGCCGCGGGTTATATAGGCCCCGCCCCTCAACCTTTGCGAACCTCCCCCAAACGTTCTCTCTCCGCCCTCTCAAGCCAAACCCCTTGTTCATGGTTGGTCGAGTGGAGCTGGCTCACTCCTCCCCTCTCTGACGAGGTGGGGACCCGCCTTTCTTCCCCAACCCTGCCTCGTGGCCAATGGTGGTTGAAGAAAACCGCCCAAAATGCAGTTGGCCATTGAAATGAAATGAAATGAAAGGGGATCTACTCTTATTTCACTTGGTACAATGGAGTATTTAAGTTAATGGGAGACACAGCCTTACCCTAAGACACATAATAAGATATAAGCTATTGAACAGGGGTATTCTATGATTGGCTGACGTGTATGCTTTATGGACTAATTACCGAGACGCCCTTTTTACCTTTATACAACTCTGGAGGCAAGAGGGGCCATGTCCAACCAATGGTACACAGCAGTTTACCACAATCCAATACACACAATCAAAAAAATGCCATCCTCATATCCGCAACAATATGTATATATATATATGTACATATTGTTGCGGATATGAGGATTGTGTTTTTTTATTGTGTGTATTATTATTATTGCTTTATTTGGAGCCTCCTTGCTCCAGTGTGTAAAGGTCAAAGGGCGTCCCATAATTAGTCCATAAAGCATACACGTCAGCCAATCATAGAATACCCCTGTTCGATAGCTTATATATTATTATGTGTTTTAGAGTAAGGCCTTGTCTTCCATTAGAATGACACTCCATTGCACCAAATCAATAGAGAATAGCTCCCCTTCAATAATTCCATTTTCCAGCCAAACTCTCCATCTGTGGGTAAAGCAGTTCACAAGCGTGGGGTGCACGCCCTCTCAATTAGCTGCTATAGTGAATATGTGCTCCGTGCTCTGTTTGAACAGGAGGGGCGGGGTCGCCAGGGAGAGGCAAGCCCAGGGCGCGCCAAGAAGGGCGGGGCTGTGCAGCCCCATGCCCAAATAAGGAAACAAGCCCGTGGCTCGCCACGAGGGGCGTGCCGTCGGCGCGATGCCCAAATAAGGAGACAAGCCCGTGGGATTACCATACAAGGTCACGAAACAGAGCACGGGGGAGAGGGCGGTACCGAAACCGTGGAGGGCGTGTCAGTCCCGCGCTAAAAGGAGAAGTGAAAGAAAGGGCGTGTCAGACCCGCGCTGAAGGAGAAGTGAGAGGAAGGGAATACGAGCTGAGCTGCGTGGAGAGGGACACGACAAAGAAGGGGTCCAAGAGAAAGCCGAGGAGCTTTTACGAAACAAGCTACACGAGAGATACGGCAGAAGAGTGCAGCCCCGTTTCAACCAGCCACGTGAAGCCCTGACGGTGTGCGCTGTAAAGCCGAATACAAGGAGCTGCCGGCTCCTCGCTTCCCGCCCGGAGTGGACCTGCTCGCTGTGCCCTGTGATCCCACCTGCTCATCCTTTCCAGAAATTCCTGCCTGCAGGTTCCCCATTCTGCCTACGTGAGTTTGTTTTGTTCATGCTGTCCTGGGTAGTAACTAAGTCTGTATAAGCTAGTAATTTTCACTGTGTCACCTGCGTCTCATGTCCCCTGTAAATAATCGTGACTGCTCTTTTTGCTTATGTGTGTGTAAATAATAAACCCCGTTACTCTTCTGTACGTCTTCTTCTTCTTCTTTGCATTCGTCGTCTTAGTCTTTTCCATATTGAGTAGCTGTGGCGCGATACGGCCAACGTTTGGGTGAATCGGGTTTAGTCGGGGAACAACTGTTCGGTCGCGGAGCCTCCGCTCGGCAAACATACCATCCTTAACTGCGTACCGTAACAATATATATATATATATATATATATATGTATATATATATATATATATATATATATATATATATATATATATATATATATATTGTTGTGGATTTGAGAATTGCTGTGTTTTTTTTTATTGTTGCGTCATGAGAATTGTTGTAAATATCACCCTCCGTGTTGTGTGTAAAGGTCAAAGGTCGTCCTCCTAGTTAAGCCATATACAATCACGTAGCAAATCATAGATTTCCCTTTTCAGTAGTTATCTCCTTATTATGTGTATTAGTTTAAGGCTCTGTTCCCACTGGTTGACACTGCATTGCACCAGATGACATAAGGTAGCTCCCTTCCATTCCCAAAGCCTCCGTTGCCAACTGCATCGGGCGGTTTTCAGCATTTGCTGCCATTTGCCATGTGCTCCGTCTCGGGGAAGAAGGGCGTTGCCCTCCACTCGTCATGAGAAGGTGGAGCCCAGCGAGCCCCCACCAGCCAATCAGGGTTGGTGAGACACCATCACGGGCGTGGTGCGGCTTGATCGCAACGCGTCTTATAAAAGGGTGTGGCGAGGGATTTCAGGGGAGTGCGTCAGAAAGAGAGACGGATAATAAGCCTTTGGAGAGCATGCGACGCAGCGGTACGCAGGAGCAGCTTGAACCAGTGGAGCTCGAACAGCAGCAGCAGCAGCTTGAACCGGCGGAGCTCATACCACGGCAGCTCGCACGACCACAGCTTGGGCGTTGATGGCGGTTTCGTCCGTGGCCGCGAAGTAACGGCGGCTGCTGAACGTGCCGATCGAGAAAGGGTGGCGGCTGCTCATTCCCGGTCCGACCGTGCTCCGGTTCCCATTGGACCTTCCTCTCCCTCCAGCCATCCACCTCCAGCCTTCGTTCCTGCCATCATCCCCCATGTAAGTGTGCTCGTAGTCTGTCTTTTGTCTTGTCCCTGGCGTTAAGTAAGACTGCAAAAGGTAAGCTCGTGTTGCACTGTGTGCTTCTGGTTCTTCCATCCTTCTGTATTTATTTTATTATCCTTCCTTCTCCTTGGTTTCTTTAATTGTGTACATATTAGTAATAAATCATATTTGTATTTCCTACCTTTGTTCTTCTTTCCTTTACATCCGTTTCGTCTTTGTCTTTTCCCTCATTGAATACCTGTGGCACGATTTGGCCAACGTTAAGGATCGGGCCAGTGCTCGTTAATAGTTCGTGCCGCGGTTGCTAAACCGCTCGGCAATTACCATCTGTCCGCGGTCGCGAACGGGGTTGCGCACCTACCTCTCCGGAGGTTAGCTGTGCAGCGTCAGGGACCACATCGGCCAGTCATAGACGAGGGGATTAATCCCCCCTCGATAAGGGGAACAGAGGCCGACGTTGGGTTCCGTAACAAATTGGTGTCGGGAGCGGGATTCGGTCCTGAAGCGCACCTAGCGCGGTCAAATTACGAGTGGCCCACAATTTTATTTTATAATATCCTAAATTTAAAATCGTGCCATGGATGGTCAAGGTGATCAGATGCCGGTGGGTGAGCTAGAAGAGGGGGTAGAGTCGACCCAGGACCCCAGGGAAATGTATGTGGGAGAAATGGAGGAGGAGAGCAATGAGGAGGTGGTTGAGGGGGTATCAGGTGCGCAAGATGGCACCCTCGCGCACGAGGTTTCAGGCGCGCAAAATGGCGCCTCGCACATGGCTACGGCGCCCGCACCCGCTGCACAAGTGGGAGGGATTGACATGCAGGCCCTCATTGCGCAGCTGCAGGCAGCTGTACAGATGAGTATGGGGAGCCAAATTGAGCGGTTGGGATGCCAAATGGAAGCAATGGGAGGCCAAATGGGGGCAATGAGGGACGAAGCGAGGGGTACCAGTGCCCAAATTGGGAAGATAGACAGCAAATTGGAGGGGTTAGACAATAAATTTGAGGGGTTAAACAATAAATTTGAGGGGTTAGACAATAAATTTGAGGGGTTAGACAACGGGATAAAAGGGGTGAAGAATGGGTTAACAGGGCTAGAAGACAAGATGGAAGGCAAATTGAGGGAAATAGGGGAGCAATCCGCCCGGGAAATCAAACAGATGGGGAACCAGATAGAGGAGGTGAAAATCGGGTTGGAAGGTAAATTGGATGCTCAGAGGAATGAATTGGAACAGATGAGGGCGGCATCTACCAAAGAGATGGGAGAAATGGGAGAGGAGATCAGACGAGGTGTGGGCGAGGAGTTCGTGGGGGTACGCGAGGAGGTAAAGCGAGGTGAGGAGCGTATGGAGAAAGAGGTGAGGAATAATACGGCTGGGTTGCAGGGGGGCAGAGAAGATCGAATGAGGGGAGTAGAACAGCTGACGGTGGGACAAAAGGAATTAGTGGAACAAGTGGAAAAGAACACTGCGGTAATCGGGGGGTTAAAGGCGACGCAGAAGGAGATAAAAGAGGGACTTGTAGCGGCAAAGAGGGACTGTCAGATGGTATGTGAGGGGTTGACAAAGCGTTTGGACGAGGTGACAGAGGCATTGGAGACGAAGGACCGGGAAGTGAGGACGCATATAGAAACGGTCAAGGTGGCCTTAGAGGACGAAATTGAGGAGATGCACCGGGAAATAAAAGAGGTGAAGCAAAAGTTAGAGGATGTGGAAGAGGGGGTGAGTGAAATTAAGAAGAGACGGAGGGAAACTAAGAGGGAGATAAAGGAGGATGTGATGGAATATGTACAAGGTCGGTGCTCAAATCGTGATGGTGTGCTTGCTAACCAAATAAAGAGTTTGCAGGTGGCAGAGGAGGAACGGAGACGAGGTGCCAAGGTGAGTGGCGATATACTCGGAAATGTATATGGTGTGAGGGGAGATTCAGTCGGCTTGGGGGTTGGTTTGGACCCGGGTGTTCGTGAGAGGCCGCTGGTGAAGTGGGCGACAGGTACAGAGTGTGAAGGAGGAGGTGTGCGAGGAGGTCCGACTAAGGGGTGTGTGAGGAAAAAGTGCGCGCTGAAGAGTGAGTGTGCTGTCGAGAATGGGTTGGTCGTAGCGCGTGTGCGGGGGGGCACATGGAAGCGCGTGATGGGGAGTGTTACAGGGGAAGTAACGAAAGAGTGCACACCTGTGGTGAGTGTTACGGAGGACGTAACGGGAGTGTGTGTGCAAGAGGATGCGCGAGAAAGGTGTGTAACAGAGGAGTGCATGATAACAGTGCAGTCAAGAGTAAGGGTGAATGCGCGACCGATTGTGGTGGTGAAAGCAGTGAGAGTGACACGGAGCACGAGTTGGTTGTAGCAGGTGAGAGAGGATGTACACCTGGAATGTTAGGATGCACACCTGAGATGGTCGAGCGCGTGTGGGAATGCACACTGGAGTTAGTAGTAAAGCACGTGATTGGGTGTGCAAGAGAGGGCACACCCCGTGGTTGTCACCGGGGATGTGACCGAGGAGTGGGCGCGAAGAGGTGTGTTGGTGAGGTGTGCGAACGACGAGTGTGTGCTAAGGTGTGCGGTGGTCAGATGTGTGACAAAGTCTGTGAGCGGAACAAGAACGAGTGCTGTGACAAAGTACGCGTGGTGTATGGGCGGCGTTGGAGCGCCGAGCTCGGTGAGTGTGAAAGGGGTCGCGTATGCGTGTAAGCCTGCAGGTGAAGCATCGACATTAACATGGGTTAGCAGCTAGATCGACTTTTAGCCGAAGCGAGCCCTCGGTTCGTGCCGGGCGTTGTGCGCCGCGGGAACCAGCGGGGATCGTAACCACGGCGGTTTCAAAGGAACCGCCGTACGGGATCCACGCCGGGCCTCGCTCTGAATGGTCGCGTCCGTGCTCCACTAAGCGGAGCGGGCGGCCCGGTTCGAGGAAGGGTCGGCATGGCGACCCCTTGTGTTTGAGACATCCCGGCAGGGTGAGATCGGGCCATCGGACGGCTCCGTGCCGAGATGGTGCGTGGAATCTCGGCCCGGGCAAGCCCCCTTCCCTGCACCGAATGCCGGACGAATCCAACCGACGGCAACGAACAACCCGCATTCATTGCTCGGCTTTGCGAAGCCGAGCTTTGGAAATGAATTGGCGCAACGAGAGGCTCAAGTGAGTAGACGTGTGAGGGAGATAGCAGTAGTGAATTTGAAAAGAAAAATTTGATGATTGGCAAAGGATTGGTAGAAGGATTGGCAGTGATTGGAAAAATTTTGATTGGCTGGAATTTGGTGAGCAAAATTTATAGTGAGAGATGCCCGATGTGGTGGGATGGAAACTCTGCCATCCCTCTCAAACGAGGGGCAAAGGAGCTATAGTTTTATGGGGTTTATGGCAGTGAAAACTAGCCCAGGAGGGTTAGGATAAAGTGTGTAGGGATCTAGAGAATGACCATAGGTAACGGTAAGGTTAAGTAGCAACATTGGACAGGTAGTGGGGACATAGAGAGGGTAAATGGATTATAATGACAAGGGAGCGCAATAATGTAAGGGGCGACTGGGAAGCGCGAGTTTCAGAGGGGGAGTAGTTAGATCAGATGATGCCGAGTGTTTGAGGATCGAAAGTGTATTGAGCAGTGTATGAGTGAGTAATGGTGATTGAGTGTTGTGTTGAGCAAATGAGCCTGGAGGAAGGAGGGTGCAGGAAGCACCAGGTGTAGGAGTGATTGCACAGGTGTGCAAAATCCAGGTGAGCATGGTTGTATGGAATAAATGGTCTGGAATACATGGAGTATGGAATATATGGAGTATGGAATGGATGGTATGGAGTGAGTATGGTGGAAACTGTGGAGTGGATGGTGCGAAGGTGTGGATGGGGGAAAGGAGGATGGACCCCCATCACGAATACCCGAGGAGGGTAGTTTAAGCGTTAGGTAGAGGGTACAGGTAAATTGTGGTTGGATATTGGCATCTGTGGTGTGTGGTGGAAGAATGGTGTTTGGATGGGTGCATTAGTGACGTGGAAATGGCTGGGCGTGTGGCCTGTTAGTATGTGTAGTTGAATGGGCACTCCACCACTGTGAAGATGTCAGCCAGGTGAGGCCGCAGGTGGGCTCTGGGAGCCGTTAGAGTTGTGGATGGGGCCCAAGGATCCGGAGGACGGACCCGGGTAGCCTAGTGCCAGAGAGGGCACCGAGTGGGGAGAGCGCCAGAGGGCCTTCCCCAGTTAGATAGGTAGGGTGAGGAGCAGGTAAGCTCAGAGGCAACTGCAGTGGTGGAGGTGTGCAGGTGGGTAGACCTGCTGGGAGAGCTACACGACTCAGCCCGGAAGTTGTGCAAAGGCACAGGGAGTTGAATCGGGTGAGTGAGACCCCAAATTGATAAAGCACCACAGTTTGGTCAATGGGAATTTGGTTCTAAAAACCGCATAGAGTAAGTTGGCCAATGGATTGGCAGGGAAAGACCCTGGGTAGTGTAAAGTGTGTTAATGTCATTTAACACACAATTTCCACAACTCTTCCTCCACTCATGAAGATGTTTAAAACCGGAAATCTCCACAACTCTTCCTCCAATCACTATGTTTAAAACACAAAATTTAGAAAACTCTTCCTCCACTCACGAACATGTTCAAAACCCAAAATATCCACAACTCTTCCTCCACTCACGAAAATGTTTAAAACACCAAATCTCAGCAACTCTTCCTCGACACGCGAAGATGTTTCAAACCCCAAATATCCACAACTCTCCCCGGACTCACGAAGATGTTTAAAACCCAAAATCTTCACAACTCTTCTTTTATTCACAATTTTCACCATTGGAGCGCCTCCTCTTGCAGAATACATTGATGATTATGACGTCATAGGTCACGTGGTGCAGGCACCATCTTGGAAAAACGTTGCACCTCTTTTTTCTCATCTTGTGTTAATGACATTGGTTTATAAGTTTCAAGCATTATCCTAATTAAACTAATGCCGTCTTTTCCAGATGTTTTACAAACTCTTGCGGAGCATCTTCTCCTCTGCAGAGTTCTAACTTGTGTTCATCATGAACAGATGATTTGATATAATAACAGAAACCACAAGGAGTACGTTTTTGAAATTTATTTGTGTATGTATGATTGATTTGGAATTGGAGAAGCAGGATCTATGTTTTCAAGGATACTTTCAAAATCGGCGTATATCACAAATCGACGTTTCATAGATTTATTAAAATATTGGAATGTGATGTCTGAACCTGCTTTTGGCATATTAATTACTGCTGAATTGTGATGTTGACAATATTTTGCATGTTGGTTTAATCTTTATTTTGTGTGAAAGAAGTTGAGACATCACTTACAGGGACATGTATTTTTAGTTTGCTTGTGTATTGTAGCACATTATATTGGCTGTTTTATCCCTTCCATTTCAGCACATTTCCTCCCATTTTATTCCATTACATTCTGCTCTAGGTCTTCGACGAGCTTCTATCATGTATAGAAAAAAAAACCTCACCGTCAAACAAACACAGATCCCATCAGAAGTGATGAAGATCACACAACTCACCATTCGGCTGGTCGCTTTGCCCCTCTTCCAGACCAAAGGAGTTCACATCCTCTATTTTGATCTGCAGAATCTCAGAACATCCTTCCAGCTCCCCAATCTTCATGTCATACCAGAGCACAGTCGGTTGTTCCAATTCCGGCTGCATATGAGAGGAATCCTTCCAACAGCCAACTTGAGGGTACATGATGGGTGAACCTTTAGAGAGGGAGGGAAACATACCATCCTTCCTGATGTTTTCTCCACTCTGAGTACCTTGATCCCAAACAGTACCTACATGTGAAGTACCTCTGTACTTGAGACCTTATCCACTGCCTAAATCAGTTACAGTACTTTAAATGTGCACCACACATGTATGCACACCTTGTGACAGCCCCAACAAAGAACTGTACATGATACCGTTTCTTCAAATAATATTCGCGGGGGACACATTCCTGGAAAATGCCTTGAATGTCGAATCCGTGGATGGGGGGCATTGTTTCAATGGGGATAAAGGGGATAGGTTCCCAGTGGTTTGTGATTCAAAAGGGAAAATAAAAAATCTCATGGTTAAACTGTGAATACACCTGCAAAGAGCCTCAAATGTAAAGTGAAGCACAGGGCCGCAAATGTCGAAGCAGGTAAGAAAAGCCAAAAGATGCTTTTACAATTGTCATGTGTGCGGCTGATGGGAAATGGGGTTTTTCTGCGCCATCGAAAAACAGTGAATGCGCAGGACACAGGGCCATGAATGTAGAAGCAGGTCACATTTTATGAACAGCAAACACGCAGGGGAGGACTGCACTGTAATTGTACGACATGTCAATTTTGATTTAGCCACATATAATATATTTCATATGATACATGTTATACGTAACCCTGGTGTTGGGCTAGTGGCTAGGGTGTCAGCTTCGGATCCTAGGATCCTGGGTTAGAATCCCGGTCGATCGCTGAATTAACGCCAGGGGGGTTGACTCAGCCTGTAATCCTTAGCCGAGGTCGGCTAATTGAGGACCAGTTCACTGGTAATTCCCTGTTTGTCGTTAAAGGCGGCAAAAAGGGTTGGCGTCAGGAAGGGCATCCGGCCGTAAAACATTGCTTCAAAAAGGGGACCGAAAAACAACAACAACCACGGTTTCCGAAAAAGGCCAACCCCCGCTTGCGGGGAAAAATGGCCTCCAAAGGTGGTTATTTTTTATTTATTTATACATGTTTTATGTCACCTCTTATCCAAGCCTCGACTTCGTATACAAAAGAAACAAAATCTCCTCCCGCAGTTCATCCATCCTCCTTCTATCCACCCTCTTCTCTTCCACAATTCACCTCACCCAGTTGTTTGTGCAAACTTGCAGCCTCTGTTGTTGTCTGTCAGTGCCATTGTCTCCAGACCGGAAAGATAGGCCGGCATTACAGAAGACATCATAACATTTCCCTTTCAATCTCCTCAATATCTTTCTGTCTGCCATTACTTCCTCCATCCTCCTTCACACATTCGCACCCACCTTGGTCCTCCTCCACACCAACGCTGCCACCATACCATCCCAAATATGTCTGGTGTTGGTTATCTGGTAAGGTGGCGGGCCTGACATTTTAGGATCCTGAGTTCAAACCCCGTCATGCCGTTGAATTAACGTCAGGTGGGTTAACTCGGCCCGTCACCCTTCCGAGGTCAGAACAATGAGTACCAACTGACTCGTAATGGGGGGAAATGCACCAGAAGCACAACGGTGTCCCAGAAAATGATGCAGCCAAGCAGCCACAAGCTGCATACGAACCACCACCACCATTCCCCGGTCACGATTCACCACAGATAATAAAACCTATTTCCCCGTCTGATCAACTTCCCCTCTAACCCGATATTGATTTCTTTCCTCTGCCAGCAGACCCACATCACCTCAGTCTTCTCCATACTCACCTTCAGCCCGTGTTTCTGAAATGCTTTCTTTCACTCCCCCAGTACTTCCTGCATCTCGGACCTACTCCCAACTGCAATAGCCAGATTGACCACATGCAGCATCCTCCCAATAATACCCCTCATGTTCTTTCCTGCTTACCAGCTCCATCACCATGATTTCGCTGAGAGAACATCCCCGTCTCAAACCAATGTTCACATTGGACTCCTCAGACATCCTAGGACCAAGCAAAACACTTCCCTTTGTTCCCATTTACATCCCTTCCATCAACTGATCTTCTGGTTCCAGCACTCCCATCCATCTCAGTGCCGCCATCACTGTCATTCACAGGACCGTGTCGTCGGCCTTCTCTGGATCAACAAATCCCAATGCCATATCACCTTGCACCTCCAACCATTTTAACACCAACTGTCTCAACGTGAACATCCCATCCGTCGTCCCCCTTTCCTTTTGAAACCCCTGCTGCTCTTATCCGATCTTCAGCCCGTGTCCTCCTCCACATCAGATCTCGCGAGATCACGGCGAGGTCACGTCTTTTCGAAGCTGTTCCATGCGCTCACGCTTTCGAAGCTAAGTGAACTTTCTCAATTGTGTTTTTGTCGAGACTGTATCTATCTTTCGGTGTATGTACCTATAGTGTATCTTTTTGAAAATTTTCGGTGCTAATTTTTCGTACATGTATACACAATCGTCGGTTAATGCGTATCGAGTATTCTGTGGCCTAGTACTCGTAGGCTTAGGCTACCGTACCGTCACCGACCTTGTGGTTTTGTTTTTCTCTCAGCGATTCGTCGAATGCGCTGCTATTATTTTCGTTCTCTGTTTCGTCCCAGTCGTTCACCCCATACTCCTTGTTTAATATCTCTACTCAAAAAAAAAAACAACCCAAAAAAATATTTCCTTCCCTGGTCTTATTCGTTTATTTGTTGTTCTTTTTTGTTCGTCTCGTTCTTCGTTCGCGAGCACGCGATCACGTGGTTAGAAATTTATAATCTCTCCCCTGAACAACGATTTTCTCATATATTATCACACCCTTTTCTTCTTTTCCTACAAAAGGATGCTTTCGTCTTGCTCACCAAATCTATTCATTCCAAAAAATATATATAATACCATCTCTTACAGTTCCTCCTATCTACATTCCCTAAACTATCCAGAACTCCACCCCTCCTTCAGTGTCCTCAAATGTATTTTTGACTCGAAGGTCTCAAACTCATTTTGCAAAAATTTTTCGTTTCCCATGAATCGTACACTTTTCAAAATCCAATCTCACCCCTCCCCTCCAAATCCTCCCCATCACCCATCCCTTTCAAATCTCCCCCCTTGCCCCTTCCCTCCCCTCCCTCCTAAACTCCCCCCACACCCCTCCCCTCCGAGACTCTCCCTCGCTCCTCCCCTCCTAGACTCCCCTCTAACCCCTCCTCCTCAAAGCATCCTCCCTGCTTCTTCCCCCTTCCAATTTTCACCTTCATCTCCCCCAACCTTCTTCCTCGCTCTTCCCCCTCCTCAAATAACACCTCACTGTGCCTCACCCAATCTCCATCAAACCTTTTGTCCGCCCCATTCTTCCCTTTCTCCAAGCTATTCTGAAATCTTTGAAATCTCTGACACACCTTCAACAGCTCTCCCTACCTCTTCCTCCTCTTCCTCCTCTTCCTCCTCTTCCTCCTCTTCCACATCTTACCCTACCCCTCCCCCCCCCCCCTGTTCTGGACCCGATGCTCCCCCTTCCTCTTCATTAACGGTATGGACCTCAAACATCCGGGGCCTTCGCTCAAACTTGACTGATCTCTCCATACAGGTTGCTTCTGACAAACCAGATGTGATCTGCTTAACAGAAACTTTCCTCCATGATGTCTCTGATGCCTTGTTATCTCTCCCAGGTTACTCCCTCCTCCGGTATGATAGACCTGAGCCTCGTCCTGGAGGTGGGGTTGCTATCTTTATAAAAAACTCTCTTCCTCACTCGCCCTCCACTGCCCTCTCTCCACCTCACCCCCAGGAATACCTTTGGCTACGGCTTCCCCTTCGCTCCCACCTTTTGTTCATATGTGTGTTGTACCGTCCACCAAACAGCGATGACTCCATCTACATCTCGCTGTCTGAAAATATGGACCAACTTCTATCTACCCATCCCAACTCTCTCTTCCTCATATGTGGTGATTTCAATCGTCACCATGCCAGTTGGCTGGGTGTGGGTACCTCTCTCACCAGCCATGGCTCTTCAGCAAAGGACTTCTGCAACTCACTGGGACTGACACAATCTGTCAATTTCCCGACCCGGATCTCAGTCAACGGAGCATCATCTCTTCTGGATTTGGTTATGACAAACTTCCCTGAAAATGTCTGCTGCTCTCCTTCTGCTCCAATCGGCTCATCTGATCATGTGCTTGTCAAAGTGGACATCTCTCTGACCATTCTCAGAGAGCTTCCTCAGCGTCGACAAGTCTGGCATTTCACTCAGGCCAACTGGCACGGTCTTCAAGCAGCCATCAATCATCTGGACTGGTCTCCCATCTCTACCGCCTCTGACATCAACTCATCCTGGGAATTCTTTCAAAGTAAATTGCGCTCTCTCATGCACAGATTTATCCCATCTCATCTTCAGTTGTCATACCCTTCCTCCCGTCCATGGTACACGGAATCTTGTGGTGAGGCTGTTGCCCTGAAACAACTTGCTTTCGTCTCCTGGAAAGCAAATCCAACGGAAGGAAATCTCATTTCCTTTCACAAAGCCCGAAACAAGTGTGTGTCCACCCTCAGGAGAGCCAGGAAACAATATCTCACCGTTCTCAAGACCGAACTCTCTTATCTGTCTCCCTCTTCCAAATCCTGGTGGCGTCTGGTCAAATCTGTTTCTGGTGTTTGTTCCCGCTCCATCCCCTCCCTCACCTTAAACGGCTTAACGGCTGACTCCGCACGTGAAAAAGCTCAATGCCTCAACTCTGTGTTTGCCTCTAAATCTTGCGTCCCAAGCCCATCCCTCTCTGTAGCCACCGTACCCAGTCGTACCCAGCTGCTCCTGGACTCTGTGTCCTTTCCTCCTGACAAGGTGGAAAAGTTTCTGTCAACCCTCGACTCTGATTCTGCAACTGGTCCTGACGGCATCAGCCCACGGGTCCTGAAATCATGTTCTTCCGCTCTTTCACCCCCTCTTTCTGTTCTCTTCACCCTCTCTTTTGCTCAAGGTCATCTGCCATCTGCTTGGAAATCAGCCAACATCACCGCTTTGCACAAAAAGGTGCAAAAACAGATCCCAGCAACTACAGACCAATCAGCCTTCTCCCAATTATCAGCAAAGTCATGGAATCCATCATTGCTTCAGATATGAAATCTTTCCTCTTCTCCATTGGCTTGATCTCTGATCATCAATTTGGTTTCAGACCTGATCACTCTACTCTGGACATGCTGCTTCTGCTTTCTCAACAATGGATGGAGGTCCTCAACGCCAAACAGGAAATTAGAGCTGTCTCCCTTGACATTTCACGTGCCTTCGATACGGTCTGGCACTCTGCTCTGCTCACCAAACTCTCCTCCTTTGGTATCCATGGAAATTTCCACGCATGGCTGGCAGACGTCCTCTCTGATCGTAGTCAACGTGTGGCCCTGAATGGATTTCTCTCATCTCCTCTTCCTGTTCAGGCTGGAGTTCCCCAAGGTAGTGTTCTGGGCCCTGTGCTTTTTCTGGTCTTCATCAATGATCTCTCTGACTTTCTTGAAAATCCTCTCGATCTCTTTGCTGACGACTCTACTCTCTGTCGCTCCATTCCTCATCCCTCAGATCGGCAGTCTGCAGCCTCCTCACTCTCTGCAGACCTGGACAAAATCACAGACTGGGCAAACAAATGGAACATGTCTTTCAATCCTGATAAATCTCAGACTCTTACGATGTCTCTCCGAAAAGACCGACTGGAAAACCCTCCCATCCACTTTCTGAATAATCCTCTCCAAGAAGTTCTGTCACTCAAGCTTTTGGGTCTCACTATTTGCCATGATCTTTCCTGGGAAAACCACATTTCAAATCTGGTCTCCAAAGCCAGTCGCCGACTGGGCATCCTCCGTCGTGCGAAGTCCTTCCTTGGCACACCGAGCTCCTCACCACATACAAGGCTTTCATCCGCAGCTCTATGGAATACTGCTCTCCCCTCTGGTCTGGTGCTCCTGCCTCACACCTAGCCCGTCTTCACGCTGTTGAAACCAAAGCGTTCAGAATCATTGGAATCTCCCGCGATGAAGCTAACTCCAAGGGCCTTTCACTCACTCACCGCAGGCAGGTTGGTGGTCTTTCCGTCCTCTACCGACTCCTCTCTGGCCTTGCCCCCCCAGCTCTCTCTGGGCTTTGCCCCCCAAATATTCCTACAGGTCGCACAAGATCTGCCTGCAACCCTCTTATGGTTAAACTGCCAAAATCAAGACTTTCTGCTCACCTTCACTCCTTCATTCCTCTTTTCTCCCGCCTCTGTAACAAACTCCCTCACTCTCTTCAATCCCACTCCACCCTCCAGGTCTTTAAAACAGCTGTTCACCACCATCTCTTATCCTCCCCCATCCAAAACCTTGATCTTTTCTACCCCTGCTAATTTCGGTCCCCTTGTGTTTTATACCTCTCCCCCCCCCCCCCCCCTTCCCCATCGCACGCCTCCTGCCCCCAAGCCCTCTCCCTCCCACACTTCTCCCTGCTCTCAAATGTTGTGTTTGCGTGCTTCCCCTTCTCTCCCCATCTTGTCTTCCGTTCCCTCTTTTTGTATATTTTGTTTGTCTGGTTGATTTGTTTGTGAAATAAATGTTAGCTCTTTCACGAGCCTCGATTCACTATACAAAAAAAAATAAAAAAAATAAAAAATAAAATAAAAAAATCTAAATCTACACTCTTCCTTATCCTCCAATCCAGAATCCCCTCCAGCACCTTCATTGCAAGACTAAGGAGTGTAATGCCCCTGTACTTCCCTGGATCTCAAACATCACCCTTCCCATTCACTCAGGCTAACTGGCACGGTCTTCAAGCAGCCATCAATCATCTGGACTGGTCTCCCATCTCCACTGCCTCTGACATCAACTCTTCCTGGGAATTCTTCCAAAGTAAACTGCTCTCTCCTCTCTCATGCACAGATTTATCCCATCCTGTCTTCAGTTGGCATACCCTTCCTCCCGTCCATGGTACACTGAAGCTTGTGGTGAGGCAGTTGCCCTGAAACAACTTGCCTTCCTTCACCTGATGGAAGGCTAATCCAACTGAAGGTAATCTCAGTTCCTATCACAAAGCTCGGAACAAGTGTCTATCCTTAGAAGAGCCAGGAAACAATATCTCTCGACACTCAAGACTGAACTCTCAAACCTGTCTCCCTCCTCCAAATCCTGGTGGAGTCTGGTCAAATCTGTTTCTGGTGTTTGTTCCCCCTCCATCCCCTCCCTTACCTCAAACCGCTACACAGCCGACTCCGCACGTGAAAAAGTTGAACGCCTCAACTCTGTTTGCCTAAAAATATTGTGTCTCGAACCCATCTCTCTCTGGATCCACCTTACCCAGTCGAACCCAGCTGCTCCTGGACTCTGTGTCCTTCCTTCCTGAAAAAGTGGAGAAGTTTCTGTCAAACCTCGACTCTGATTCAGCAACTGGATGAGCCGGTATCAACCCACGGGTCCTAGAATCCTGCTCTGCCGCTCCATCTCACCCTCTCTCTGTTCTCTTCATCCTCTGTTTTGCTCAAGATCATCTGCCAAAATTACCGCTTTGTATAAAAAGGTGAAAAAACATATCCTCATAAACAGCTGTTTAAAACCTCTGTCACCCCCCCCCTGCCCCCGCCTTTACATGCCTCCACCCCCCAAGCCCTCTCCCTCCCACAGATCTTCCGATGTCCCTGTTCTCTGCTGTTGTACTTGTGTGCTTCCCTCTCTCTTCCCATCTTGTCTCCCACTCCCTTTATACGTTTCATGTGTCAGTTTGTTTTTTTTGTGATTAATGTTCCCTCTAATACGAGCCTCGATCTTGCATACAAGAAAAAAAAAACCCTCTTCCCCCCCCCCCCCTTCACGAAGATGTTTAAAACCCGAAAGCTTCACAACTCTTCATCCACTCATGAAGACGTTGAAAACCCGAAATCTGCACAAATTCTCCTCAACTCACGAAGATGTTTAAAACCCCAAATCTCCGCAAATCTTCATCCACTCACAAAGATGTTTAAAACACGAAATCTCCACAACTCTTCATCCACTCACGAAGATGTTTAAAACCCGAAATCGCCACAACTTCTCCTCCACTCGCGAAGATGTTTAAAACCCGAAATCTCCACAACCCTTCCTTTACTCACGAAGATGCTAAAAACCCCAAATCTGTACAACTCTTCACGAAGATGTTTAAAACCCGAAATCTCCACAACTCTTCATCCACTCACGAAGATGTTTAAAACCAGAAATCTCCACAACTTCTCCTCCACTCACGAAGATGTTTAAAACCCCAAATCTCCACAACTCTTCATCCACTCACAAAGATGTTTAAAACCCGAAATCTCCACAACTTTTCCTCTGCTCACGAAGATGCTAAAAACCCCAAATCTCTACAACTCTTCATGAAGATGTTTAAAACCCCAAATCTCCATAACTCTTCCTCCACTCACGAAGATATTTTAAACCATAATTCTCCACAGGTCTTCCTCAACTCCACTCACGAAGATGTTCAATACTCCAAATTGCTCTTCCTCTATTAACTATTCCTCTATTCACTAAAATGATTTAAAAAAACGAAATCTCCACAACTCTTCCTCCAATCATGAAAATGTTTAAAACACCAAATCTCCGCAACTCTTCCCAGACTCACGAAGATGTTTAAAAGCCAAAATCTTCACAACTCTTCTTTTATTCACGAAGATGTTTAAAAATGGAAATTTTCACCATTGAAGCACCTCCTCTTGCAGAATACATTGATGATTATTATGACGTCATAGGTCACGTGGTGCAGGCGCCATCTTGGAAAAACGTTGCACCTCTTTTTTCTCATCTTTTTTCTCATCTTGTGTTAATGACATTGGTTTATAAGTTTCAAGCATTATCCTAGTCAAACTAATGCCGTCTTTTCCAGATGTTTTACAAACTCTTGCGGAGCATCTTCTCCTCTGTAGAGTTCTAACTTGTGTTCATCACGAACAGATGATTTGATATAATAACAGAAAGCACAAGGAGTACGTTTTTGATATTTATTTGTGTATGTATGATTGATTGGGAATTGGAGAAACAGTATCTATCTTTTCAAGGATACTTTCAAAATCAATGTATATCACAAATGGACGTTTCATAGATTTATTAAAATATTGGAATGTGATGTCTGAAGTCTGAACCTGCTTTTGGCATATTAATTACTGCTGAATTGTGATGTTGACAATATTTTGCATGTTGGTTTAATCTTTCTTTTGTGTGAAAGAGGTTGAGACATCACTTACAGGGATATGTATTTTTAGTTTGCTTGTGTATTGTAGCACATTATAATAATAATAATAATAATTCATTTATTTTGTATAGCGCTTTTCCAGAAGCCCAAAGGCGCTTTGACAGAGTGGCAAACATAATGCATAACAATACATGAAAACAACAATTTCAAAAAAGACAAGAATCAATAGGGAAATATTTAAAGCAAAAGGAGGGAGAAGGAGAAGAGATAGTCAGGGGTTAAATGCTGTGGGTTGAATGTTGAATGCAGTGTTGAACAGGTGGGTCTTTAGTGATGTTTTGAATGTGGTGAGTGAGGAGGAGTCTCTGATGGTGTGAGGTAGTGAGTTCCAGAGGGTGGGCGATCCATTCCAGAGAATGGAAACGATGATAGATTATATTGGATGTTTTATACCTTCCAATTTAGCACATATCCTCCCATTTTATTCCCTTATAGTCAGGGCCCTAAGGGATATTTTGGTTCAAATTCTTCCAAAAGCATCAAATTTGGCGCAGATGTTGCCCATGCCATACTCTTTCGATCTTTGACGGGCGCCAAGGGCGGTATGATCCGGGGACCATACCGGTCCATCCCGCCATGTCACCTGACCTATGATGTCATAATTAGGATATGCATCCAATCACATGGCGTACTACAAGTGGTCAAAGTTCAAAATGAATCGATCGAAAAATGAAGGCAGGAATCCATTTTTAAGGTTTTCATAAAATCCAATACGGCTGCCAGGTCACATGACCTATGACGTCATATTTATGACATGTATACAATCATGTATACATGAACCCGGATCATGATCGCACAAAAATTAAACACAAGGATATGACATACAGTTCATAAAACATCAAAATCCGTACCTTTGTAATTAGACTGATGAACTGCATATGCCTGAAAATTAGGAAATAGACATGTAAATATTTCCTCTAATTGTCAAAAATAAGGTCAGAGTTCGATTACCCAACCCAGACACATAAAATGGTGAACCTCGCGTAAATCTTGACAAAAAACTCAAAAACCGACATGTTTGACTCAAAAATGACCTTTAAGATGACCTTGAGGGTTGACCTTGAGCTCGAATCATCAAAATAACATCATAATTGGATTCCTCGACCTCGAAAACCCCTGAAAAGTGGTATCATACATGATTCCAACTAGGGCTGTCAACCGATCCGAGACCGGGACGAAATCCCGGCGGTTTCGGCTTTCGAGACGGTCTCGGGACGGTCCCGAGATAAATTGACTGACGCAATTTCTCGGTAAAAAAATCCTGGTTAAAATTCCAACTTCTTGCAGATATTTTCCATAATAGAGGCATTTATTGAGCCTTGCTTTCATTACTCTGCTTCTGCACAAGCATCATTTTTCGCAAGTGCAGCTGAACTGACACAAACGATGATAGATAAAGTGAACTCACTGTTCCAGGATTTTCCCCTTGTCAACAAACAATGCACTTCTTAAGTCATATTTATAAGCCTATAATGCATTTCGGATTGTACACGTTGTAGTGGTTAACTTATTCACATGTCGCGGTTAACTTATTCACTTGTCACGGTTAACTTATCCGCATGTGACGGTTACCATTACGAATGTTTGGTCGAACCCACACACACGGACGTTTGGTTGTGTCATCATGACGCACGCGCGGCTGTTGGAGCCACGCCCTCCGAAGAGGGTTCTTGGTTTTCTATAAGCCGTTATGACTTCCGTTCGCTAGCAGTTGCTGGAGATACCTGTACAATAAACAACCTTTTGTACCTAACGAAATTGCCTCTTCTTATCGTCTTCGGCAACCGCTAAAACGTAATATATAAAGCACACTATTTCCTGACATCGCTTTTCGCTCTACTTTATGTTGTCATTATCCATCGTGTTAGACTGAAAAAATGAGTTTAATGTTCGTTTTGTATGAATCAACTTCAAGATTCCAGAATGAGTTCACATTCAAACTTTTCAATGGCTTTTTTAGTTAATTTGTTTCTATCTTGGCGTTTAAGATAACGAATATGATAAGACAGCATGGCGATAACAATTGTGAAGATAAGGACTCGGGCCTCGGGGGGGGGGGGGGGGGGGGGGTTTGGTTTGACTTGACGGTTTGAATGTGAAAGTATTTTGGTTATCTTATCTCCACTTTAGGCCTGATAAGTTGGGTAGTGGAACGGGTAGTGGGACGTGCGTCAGGTCGGTGAGCACGCTATATTGAACGCTTAGCGTTAGCGGTGGCCGATCATCTGCATGTAGGCGGTGTATTTTATTTCATCCCGGTAAATGGAAGCTAAGTCGGAATTTAAGTACTCAACATCAGAAATGAATTTTTTTCATTGTTGTTTATATATTTTAATGAAATTCCATTATTTCTGAAGCCTTTTTTTTTTTTTTTTTTTTTTTTTTTATGTATTACTTTGTCAGGAACCGAGCCGATCCCGAGATCCCGTTATGAAAATTGAAAATTTATCGAGACGGTTCCGAGACGGGATTTTGAATCTAGCTAACAAAACTAATTCCAACACTTTTGGTTATTTAACTGATTTTCCTCTAATCCGGGTGGTGGCCATTTAGTATTTCGCCAATATGGGGCCCCCGAGGGGGTGGGGGGGGGGCCCGTCTTGGCGACGGTCAAAAATCGAAAGAGTATGGCATGGGCAACATCTGGGCCAAATTTGGTGCTTTTGGAAGAATTTGAACAAAACGGCCCCAAAATATCCCAAAGGGGTCTGACTATTACATTCTGCTCTCGGTCTTCGACGAGCTTCTATCATGTGTTGAAAAAAAAACGTCACCGTCAAACAAACACAGATCCCATCAGAAGTGATGAAGATCACACAACTCACCATTCGGCTGGTCGCTTTGCTCCTCTTCCAGACCAAAGGAGTTCACATCCTCTATTTTGATCTGCAGAATCTCAGAAGATCCTTCCAGCTCCCCAATCTTCATGTCACACCAGAGCACAGTCGGTTGTTCCAATTCCGGCTGCACATGAGAGGAATCCTTCCAACAGCCAACTTGAGGGTACATGATGGGTGAACCTTTAGAGAGGGAGGGAAACATACCATCCTTCATGATGTTTGCTCCACTCTGAGTTCCTTGATCACAAACAGTACCTACATGTAAAGTACCTCTGTACTTGAGACCTTATCCACTGCCTAAATCAGTTACAGTATTTTAAATGTGCACCACACATGTATGCACACCTTGTGACAGCCCCAACAAAGAACTGCACATGATCCCGTTTCTTCAAACAATATTCGCAGGGGACACATTCCTGAAACATGCCTTGAATGTCGAATCCGTAAATGCGGGGGCATTGTTTCAATGGGGAAAAAGGGGATAGGTTCCCAGTGGTTGGTGATTCACAAGGGAAAATAAAAAATCTCATGGTTACTGTGAGTACACCCACGAAGAGCCTCAAATGCCAAGTGAAGCACAGGGCTGCGAATGTCGAAGCAGGTAAGAAAAGCCATGAATACACCCACACAACATTGCAAATATGGTCGCAAAAACAATGTTGAATTGAGTGGTTGTGCATGTGCAGCGGCTTTATGTGCGAGGCGTGGAAGATGCTTTTACAATTGTCATATGTGCGGCTGGCGGGAAATGGGGTCGCCATCGAAAAACAGTGAATGCGCAGGACACAGGGCCATGAATGTAGAAGCAGGTCACATTTTATGAACAGCAAACACGCAGGGTCGGACTGCACTGTAATTGTACGACATGTAAATTTTGATTTAGCCACATATAATATATTTCATATTATACATATTATATGTTACCTCTTATACAAGCCTCGACTTGGTATACAAAAAAAAAAAATCTCCTCCCGCAGTTCATCCATCCTCCTTCAATCCACCTTGTTCTCGTCCACAATTCACCTCACCCAGTTGTTCCTGCAAACTTACAGCCTCTGTTGTTGTCTGTCAGTGCCATTGTCTCCAGACCGGAAAGATAGGCCGGCATTACAGAAGACATCAGAACATTTCCCTTTCAATCTCCTCGATATCTTTCTATCTGCCATTACTTCCTCCATCCTCCTTCATGCATTCACACCCACCTTTGTCCTCCTCCACACCAACGCTGCCAACATACCATCCCAAATATGTCTGGTGTTGGTTATCTGATAAGGTGGCTGGCCTGACATTTTAGGATCCTGAGTTCAAACCCCGTCATGCCGTTGAATTAACGCCAGGTGGGTTAGCTCGGCCTGTCACCCTTCCGAGGTCAGAAAAATGAGTACCAACTGACTCGTAATGGGGGGAAATGCACCAGAAGCACAACGGTGTCCAAGAAAATGATGCAGCCAAGCAGCCACAAGCTGCATCCGAACCACCACCACCACCATCCCCGGTCATGATTCACCACAGATACTAAAACCTATTTCCCCGTCTGATCAACTTCCCCTCTGACCTGATATTGATTTCTTTCCTCTGCTACTTGACCCACATCATCTCAGTCTTCTCCATACTCGCCTTCAGCCCGTGTTTCTGAAATGCTTTCTTTCAGTCCCCCAGTACTTCCTGCATCTCCGACCTACTCCCCACTACAATAGCCAGATTGACCACATGCAGCATCCTCCCAATAATACCCCTCATGTTTACTTTCCTGCTTACCAGCTCCATCACCATGATTTGGCTGAGAGAGCATCCCTGTCTCAAACCGATGTTCACATTGGACTCCTCAGACATCCCAGGACCAAGTAAAACTCTTCCCTTTGCTCCCTTTTACATCCCTTCCACCAACCGATCTTCTGGTTCCAGCACTCCCATCCATCTTAGTGCCGCCATCACTGTCATTCTCAGAACCGTGTAGTCGGCCTTCGCCGGATCAACAAATCCCAATGCCATATCACCTTGCACCTCCAACCATTTTAACACCAACTGTCTCAACGTGAACATCCCAACCGTCGTCCCCCTTTCATTTTGAAACCCCTGCTGCTCTTATCCAATCTAAATCTACACACTCTTCCTTATCCTCCAATCCAGAATCCTCTCCAGCACCTTCATTGCATGACTAAGGAGTGTGTGGAAGTGTAACTCAGTGTAACTTATTGATTGGCACTGGTAACTCATTGATTAAAGACTGGTAACGATTTCGTAAATGGATGCCAAGAATGTGCACGAACATGGTAATCTCTTGTCCACCTGGTCACAGCCCCAGGCTGGAGCACCCCCCTATCGTTTGGTAAACGGAACTCGCAGCAGGAGGGGAGCGAGCTGATGCCAGGACTCGGTGCATGCATGACCTCGGGGCATTAGCGGAGAAAGGATTAGCGCGACAAGGCCCATAAAAACCAGAGCAAACGATGAGTCAGGAGACTTGTGACCAGAAGCTGTGACCTCCGGAACGGAATGGAACCCTGTGAGCAGCGCTGAGAGAGGACCGGCCGAAGAAGAAGAACCAACGACTTGAATTAACAATCCGTTTAGCTATTGTAGTCTTTATTGAATTGAAACAAGTGACTTACCAAATGATAATAAATCCTTACTTTATAAAGCTGTTTCGGTCATATTGGAGTCTTGAGTCTCCCACACCATTTCCCCTACAAGTGTAATGCCCCTGCACTTCCCTGGATCTCAAACATCGCCCTTCCCATTCACTCAGGCTGACTGGCATGGTCTTCAAGCAGCCATCAATCATCTGGACTGGTCTCCCATCTCCACTGCCTCTGACATCGTCTTCCTGGGAATTCTTCCAAAGTAAACTTCTCTCTCTCATGCACAGATTTATCCCATCTCGTCTTCAGTTGTCATACCCTTCCTCCCGTCCATGGTACACTGAAGCTTGTGGTGAGGCAGTTGCCCTGAAACAACTTGCTTTCACCTGGTGGAAGGCTAATCCAACTGAAGGTAATCTCAGTTCCTTTCACAAAGCTCGGAACAAGTGTCTACCCTCAGGAGAGCCAGGAAACAATATCTCTCGACTCTCAAGACTGAACTCTCAAACCTGTCTCACTCCTCCAAATCCTGGTGGTGTCTGGTCAAATCTGTTTCTGGCGTTTCTTCCCCCTCAATCTCCTCCCTTACCTCAAATGGCTACATAGCCGAATCCGCACGTGAAAAAGCTGAACACCTCAACTCTGCCTAAACATATTGTGTCTCGAACCCATCTCTCTCTGTATCCACCTTACCCAGTCAAACCCAGCTGCTCCTGGACTCTGTGTCCTTCGTTCCTGAAAAAGTGGAGAAGTTTCTGTCAAACCTCGACTCTGATTCAGCAACTGGACCAGACGGCATCAACCCACGGGTCCTAAAATCCTGCTCTGCCGCTCCATCTCACCCTCTCTCTGTTCACTTCACCCTCTGTTTTGCTCAAGCCAACATTACCGGACTGGGATGTCTGAGACCATCTGCCAACATTACAGCTTTACATGAAAAGGTGAAAAAACAGATCCTCATAAACAGGTGTTTTATAAATCTCCCACTCCCCCCCCCCCCCCCGCCCACCTTTCCATGCCTCCACCCCCCAAGCCCTCTCCCTCCCACAGATCTTCAGATGTCCCTGTTCTCTGCTGTTGTACTTGTGTGTTACCCTTTCTCTCCCCATCTTGTCTCCCACTCCCTTTATACGTTTCATGTCAGTTTTTTTTTTTTTGTGATTAATGTTCCCTCTAATGCGAGCCTCGATCTTGTGTACAAGAAGAAAAAAAAACCCTCTCCCTCCCCCCCCCCTCCCCCTTCACGAAGATGTTTAAAACCCAAAATCTCCACAACTCTTCCTCCACACTCGAAGATGTTCAAAACCCGAAATCTCCACAACTTTTCCTCCACTCACAAAGATGTTTAAAACCCGAAATCTCCACAACTCTTCCTCCACTCACGAAGATGTTTAAAACACGAAATCTCCACAACTTCTCCTCCACTCACGAAGATGTTTAAAACCCGAAATCTCCACAACTCTTCCTCCACTCACGAAGATGTTTAAAACCCGAAATCTCCACAACTTTTCCTCCACTCACAAAGATGTTTAAAACCCGAAATCTCCACAACTCTTCCTCCACTCACGAAGATGTTTAAAACACGAAATCTCCACAACTTTTCCTCCACTCACGAAGATGTTTAAAACCATAATTCTCCACAGGTCTTCCTCCACTCACGAAGATGTTTAAAACCCGAAATCTCCACAACTTCTCCTCCACTCACGAAGATGTTTAAAACCATAATTCTCCACAACTCTTCCTCCACCCACGAAGATGTTTAAAACCCGAAATCTCCACAACTCTTCCTCCACTCATGAAGATGTTTAAAACCATAATTCTCCACAACTCTTCCTCCACCCACGAAGATGTTTAAAACCCGAAATCTTCACAACTTCTCCTCCACTCACGAAGATGTTTAAAACCCGAATCTCCACAACTCTTCCTCCACACTCAAAGATGTTCAAAACCCGAAATCTCCACAACTCTTCCTCCACTCATGAAGATGTTTAAAACCATAATTCTCCACAGGTCTTCCTCCACTCACGAAGACGTTTAAAACCCGAAATCTCCACAACTCTTCCTCCACTCACGAAGATGTTTAAAACCATAATCCTCCACAGGTCTTCCTCCAGTCACGAAGATGTTTAAAACCCGAAATCTCCACAACTTCTCCTCCACTCACGAAGATGTTTAAAACCCGAAATCTCCACAACTCTTCCTCCACTCACGAAGATGTCTAAAACCATAATTCTCCAGAGGTCTTCGTCTTCCTCCACTCCACTCACGAAGATGTTTAAAACCCGAAATCTCCACAACTTCTCCTCCACTCACGAAGATGTTTAAAACCCGAAATCTCCACAACTTTTCCTCCACTCACGAAGATGTCTAAAACCATAATTCTCCAGAGGTCTTCGTCTTCCTCCACTCCACTCACGAAGATGTTTAAAACCCGAAATCTCCACAACCTCTCCTCCACTCACGAAGATGTTTAAAACCAGAAATCTCCACAACTTCTCCTCCACTCACGAAGATGTTTAAAACCCCAAATCTCCACAACTCTTCCTCCACTCACGAAGATATTTAAAACCATAATTCTCCACAGGTCTTCCTCCACTCCACTCACGAAGATGTTTAAAACCATAATTCTCCACAGATCTTCCGCCACTCCACTCACGAAGATGTTTAAAACTCCAAATCGCCACAACTTTTGACAAGGATGTTTAAAACCCGAGATTTACAGAATCCTCCTGTACTCAGTGGCTCGCACCTGGTAAAACTACTCACCTTGTTTCTTTCGCTGCGCGGGAACCGGAACCACGCTGATTCAACCACCACTCTTCTTCTCTTCTTCTTCCTCTCCTCTTTGTTGTATTCGGTGCACCGGAATGTAATGTCGTTTTTCAAAGCCTAATTACGCCATTACCTTCCGGTACACCGAATATGTTACTTCTCTCGAATTCCTCTCGATCGTTACGTAACCCCGAACAACGTGTATTACCAGATCATTGCTTTGACACAATTAATCTCGGTAAAATGTATTCACACAAAAATATCCATTGCTGAAAAAACGAGGAAGAAGAAGGTTCGACAAGCCAAGCTGGAAGATACACCCTCGTTGTCGGAGCGGAACCATGAATATTAATACGCACTAGCAGCAGTCATCGTGCTGAATGGAGGGAATCTGGAGGGGTCTCCCAGTAGAAGGACAATGTTGGTTCTGAGGCTGCCACCCTCACAGCCAATCGCTATTTCATTTACTAGGGCATGCCCGTACTATATCTATATCTAAAATTATATCCCCCCCCTCTATTTACATGAAATGGTTTGGTCCAAAGCGAACGGCTTGCGAGTGGTGACAATCCCCCCCCTCTATTTACATGCAATGGTTTGGTCCAAAGCGAACGGCTTCCGGAGTTTGGTAAAGCAATCGCCATCGCGTGCACAAACGCGCAGGAAAGCGAATGAATCGCAAATTCGTTTTTATTAGTTTTAAAACTTTATTAAAACATAGTTTAACGGCAACATAGTTTTCCAACGTGAAATAAATGAATACGCTGTCAAATGTGCCATCCGAGGCAGAGTGTGTCCTCCACGTTCGGCACACGCGATCGTTCGCTGCTCTCTGATTGGTTGAATCGTTTTTTGGACATAGCTCGGTAAGTAATTGTCCGATTAATATGAAACCTTGAAAAGGCACATCCTCGGGTCCCCAGCAATATACCTGGCAAGTTTCAAGTATATCGGACCGGTAGTTGTCGAGAAACAGCGGTCACAGACAAACAAACAAACGTACAGACGTACAGACAGACAGACAGAGATTACTGGAATTATAGATAGATGTCCAAATCGACATTCTCCTCCTGCCTGTGGGATATTGGTTATTACCCTGTGGTCGTGAAGCGACAGGCAGGGTTCGGCATTCGGGTGCGTACACGTGTCTTCATTTTTTAAAATTCATTTTCTCTCCAACCGTTGGTCCGATTGACACAAAATTTTGTCATAGGAGCGCCTCCGCCTGCATAATTTTTTTATTCATAATTATGACGTCATAGGTCACGTGGTACGAACGCCATCTTGGAAAAACTTTGCACCTCCATATCTCCGAAACAGCTCAATGGAAAAATTGAAACAAGGCTCAAGGTGAAGTACTCCCAATGAGGAACAATCGAACAAGATGTGTGAATGACGGTTGTGGAGTAGCGGCTCAAACCCCAATCCTACCCAGGTTCCTCCTCATGACTCCATCTTTGCTGTTTGCTTATTCTGTTTCCTTCTGATGACTCCAATGCAGTATTTGGTTTTCCCTTTTATAACAAGAAGAAGAAGCTGGTTTTTCGTGACCTCATTCCCGCCACCCAGTGGAATGTGCTTATACTGTGTACGAGGTTAGATTGTGTTCAGAGAGAGCGCACAAGCAGGCAAAGCTTAGCGGAGCAGCTGAGCTACTTGGTGAGAAGTTAAAATATATACCCCACTGGAGTAGTGCTTTCTGATGCCCAACATACGAGGAGGCAATCGAGGTACTCCAAGCACTCGACATCAAGCCCAGGAGGAATGAGGTATTTACTACACATCTCCTGCCACGTGTCGACAAATGGAAGGCAAGTCGCTTGACCGGAAGGCTACATGCAAGCCCTGAAACATCTTTGCGTGGATTGTAATTGTCGAGCTGTGACCTCGGAACAGAGCAGTGAGGATCTCGGCCACAGAAGGGTGTGGTTCCTGAGGAAAAGAGTAGTGAGGATCTTGGCCACAGAAGGGTGTGGCTGACTGGGAACAGAGTAGTGAGGATCTAGGCCACAGAAGGGTGTGGCTCGCTCAGAACAGAGTAGTGAGGATCTCGGCCACAGAAGGGTGTGGCTCGCTAGGAACAGAGTTGTGAGGATCTCGGCCACAGAAGGGTGTGGCTCGCCAGGAACAGAGTAGTAAGGATATAGGCCACAGAAGGGTGTGACTCGCAAGGAACAGAGTAGTGAGGATCTCGGCCACAGACGGGTGTGGCTCGCCAGGAACAGAGTCGTGAAGATCTCGGCCACAAAAGGGTGTGGCTCACCAGGAACAGAGTAGTGAGGATCTCGGCCACAGAAAGGTGTGGCTCGCAAGGAACAGAGTAGTGAGGATCTCGGCCACAGAAGGGTGTGGCTCGCCAGGAACAGAGTAGTGAGGATCTCGGCCACAGAAGGGTGTGGCTCGCAAGGAACAGAGTAGTGAGGATCTCGGCCACAGAAGGGTGTGGCTCGCAAGGAACAGAATAGTGAGGATCTCGGCCACAGAAGGGTGTGGCTCGCCAGGAACAGAGTAGTGAGGCTCTCGGCCACAGAAGGGTGTGGCTCGCCAGGAACAGATTAGTGAGGATCTCAGCCACAGAAGGGTGTGGCTCGCCAGGAACAGAGTAGTGAGGATCCTGGCCACAGAAGGGTGTGGCTCGCCAGGAACAGAGTAGTGAGGATCTCGGCCACAGAAGGGTGTGGCTCGCCAGGAACAGAGTAGTGAGGATCTCGGCCACAGAAGGGTGTGGCTCGCCAGGAACAGAGTAGTGAGGATCTAGCATGGGATGCCTTCGTGAACGGAATCCAATCTCCACTCATCTGACAACGCCTGCTGGAAAATGAAACTCTGACTTTCCAGGAAGCTTTCGATGGAGCTCGTGCTCCAGAGCAAGGGCAGAAACGACCCGAGTCCTGCGGGCAGAATACATTCCCTGCAAATGCCGTCACCATGGAAAGATGGGAAGCGCCACGAAGGGCACTCAAAACGACAGTGGGCGGGCACCTGCCTGAGGAGCTGAATACTGCGGAGGCAATGACTGCAAAGGAAGCTGCGGCAGCGAAGAGGTACTTCTGTGGCCGAAACAAACATTCCCATAATAAATGCCATTTGCACCCAACTAGGGCATGCCCGTACTATATATATATCTAAAATTATATCCCCCCCCCCCCTCTATTTACATGAAATGGTTTGGTCCATTCGCAAAGCCAAAGCGAACGGCTTGCGAGTACGGTGACAATCCCCCCCCCCCCCCTCTATTTACATGAAATGGTTTGGTCCAAAGCGAACGGCTTGCGGAGTTTGGTAAAGAAATCGCCATATCGTGCACAAACGCGCAGGAAAGCGAAAGAATCGCAAATTAGTTTTAATTAGTTTTAAAACATAGTTTAACGCCCGAGCGAGTTTAACGCAATCGCAAATCGCATCGCAAAGCGAAAGAATCGCAAATTAGTTTTAATTAGTTTTAAAACATAGTTTAACGCCAACATAGCGCCAACATAGTTTGCCGACGGGAAATAAATGAATACGCTCTCAAATGTGCCGTCCGAGGCAGAGTCTGTTCGCCACGTTCGGCACACGTGATAGCTCGCTGCTCTCTGATTGGTTGAATCGTTTTTTGGACATAGCTCGGTAACTACTTCTCCGATTAATTTAAAACCTTGAAAAGGCACATCCTCGGGTCCCCAGCAATATACCTGGCAAGTTTCAAGTATATCGGACCGGTAGTTGTCGAGAAACAGCGGTCGCATACAGACACACACACACACAGAGATTAGTGGAATTATAGATAGATGTAGAAAGAAGGGACATTACGCTCGGGTATGCAGATCTGCCGCCAGGGAAAACAAACCAACGACAGCATCGATCAACGCTCCAAAGAAGGTCATGGCCGCTTCACCATGTTGCTTATCAAAAGCGATTGTAAAGGTCCAGACAAATGGACACGAGGCAGACACATTGATCGACATCGGCAGCTCTGAATGTTTTGTCAGAAGCGAAAAGGTAAAAGACCATGAGTGGAAGGTCGAAGCGCATTAAAAAAAAATTTTCCACAAATTCTGTTCTGAGCCCAGTCCTATTCCAGATTCATCCATTATCTCTCTTCTGTGTCCATCTTGTTCACCCTGCACATGCTCTCCTGCCTCTCATTCCTCCCCACATCCATTGTTTGTCCACGTCTGCCTCTATCTCTTCCACGAGCCTTGACTACAAATAAAAAAGGTAAAATAAAAAATGTTCCATGAGGTCACTTTGTTTAAAAAAGGATTTTACACAAATTTTGCATTTGTATGGGAGTTCATCTTTCTCTCCTTTGTGAGCCTGGTGAACAATATTACGTGCAAACAATTCATTATTCGTTTTGTTGTGTTTGTAAAAAGTTCTCCTGTTTGTTTCAGTTGGCGGGTCCTGCGGGCCTGGGTCTACACTGTTCATAAATGTAGGTGCAGTCTCCCTTGTAGATTCAATGGGTCCACCTGCAAATACAACATCACGTGACCCTAAAAAAAATCCGGAACATGACCCAACCTCCCTAAAAAAAATCTTCTTTGTTGAATACTCGAAATCATTCTGACAAACGCACGCAAACATGTACATCTGTATTTGTTACACTGAAAAAAAGGAAAACATTTGATGTAAATATACAGTACTGTGGAAACATTTGGGTTTTTCCCAAGATATTGATGCTGTTGCGGTTTTAGGAAACCATTCAGAGGCAATGGTAACCACCATACAGATCCCTTCATGTGGTTGTTTCAATAGTTCAAGATTAGAAAAGCCACTTTCCCTTGTGTAATGATTCAGTGTCATAAAAGGTGTTGGTGAAAATAAGAGGGACTTTTTCACCTGTTTTTCCGTGTGGGTAATTGTTTCATGTGCACAGTGCTTCTCGTTCAATATGTGTGGTCCACGTTTTAATCGAGGAAGAATCCAAAATCTCCACAACTCTTCCTCCACTCACGAAGATGTTAAAACCCCCAAATCTCTACAACTCTTCACGAAGATGTTTAAAACCCCAAATCTCCACAACTCTTCACAAAGATGTTTTAAACCCCAAATCTCCACAACTCTTCACGAAGATGTTTAAAACCCCAAATCTCCACAGCTCTTCACGAAGATGTTTAAAACCCCAAATCTCCACAACTCTTCACGAAGATGTTTAAAACCCCAAATCTCCACATCTCTTCACGAAGATGTTTAAAACCCCAAATCTCCACAGCTCTTCACGAAGATGTTTAAAACCCCAAATCTCCACAGCTCTTCACGAAGATGTTTAAAACCCCAAATCTCCACAACTCTTCACGAAGATGTTTAAAACCCCAAATCTCCACATCTCTTCACGAAGATGTTTAAAACCCCAAATCTCCACAGCTCTTCACAAAGATGTTTAAAACCCCAAATCTCCACAACTCTTCACGAAGATGTTTAAAACCCCAAATCTCCACAACTCTTCACAAAGATGTGTAAAACCCCAAATCTCCACAACTCTTCACGAAGATGTTTAAAACCCCAAATCTCCACAACTCTTCCCCTACTCATGAAGATTTTTTTTAAACCCAAAATATCCACAACTCTTCCCCTCCTCACAGATTTTCAAAACCCGAAATCTCCACAACTCTTCCTCTACACACCAAGATGTTTAAACCCATGATTCTCCACAGGTCTTCCTCGACTCCACTCACGAAGATGTTTCAAACCAGAAATCTCCACAAGTCTTCCTCCACTCACAAAGATGTTTCAAACCAGAAATATCCACAACTCTTCCTCCACTCACAAAGATGTTTCAAACCAGAAATCTCCACAACTCTTCCGAGACTCACAAAGATGTTTCAAACCAGAAATCTCCACAACTCTTCCTCCACTCACAAAGATGTTTCAAACCAGAAATATCCACAACTCTTCCTTGACTCACAAAGATGTTTCAAACCAGAAATATCCACAACTCTTCCTTGACTCACAAAGATGTTTCAAACCAGAAATCTCCACAACTCTTCCTCCACGCACGAAGATGTTTCAAACCAGAAATATCCACAGCTCTTCCTTGACTCACAAAGATGTTTCAAACGAGAAATCTCCACAACTCTTCCTTGACTCACAAAGATGTTTCAAACCAGAATATCCACAACTCTTCCTCCACTCACGGAGACGTTTAAAACCAGAAATATCCACAACTCTTCCTCCACTCACAAAGATGTTTCAAACCAGAAATATCCACAACTCTTCCTCCACTCACGAAGAAGTTTCAAACCAGAAATCTCCACAACTCTTCCTCCACTCACAAAGATGTTTCAAATCAGAAATCTCCACAACTCTTCCTCCACTCACGAAGATGTTTCAAACCAGAAATCTCCACAACTCTTCCTCCACTCACAAAGATGTTTAAAACCCGAAATCCCCACAACTCTTCCTCCACTCACGAAGATGTTTCAAACCAGAAATCTCCACAACTCTTCCTCCATTCACGAAGATGTTTCAAACCAGAAATCTCCACAACTCTTCCTCCACTCACAAAGATGTTTCAAACCAGAAATATCAACAACTCTTCCTCCACCCACGAAGATGTTTCAAACCAGAAATATCCACAACTCTTCCTCCACTCATGGAGACGTTTAAAACGAGAAATATCCACAACTCTTCCTCCACTCACAAAGATGTTTCAAACCAGAAATCTCCACAACTCTTCCTCCACTCACGAAGATGTTTCAAACCAGAAATATCCACAACTCTTCCTCCACTCACGGAGACGTTTAAAACCAGAAATATCCACAACTCGTCCTCCACTCACAAAGATGTTTAAAACCAGAAATATCCACAACTCTTCCTCCACTCACGAAGATGTTTCAAACCAGAAATCTCCACAACTCTTCCTCCACTCACGAAGATGTTTCAAACCAGAAATCTCCACAACTCTTCCTCCACTCACAAAGATGTTTAAAACCAGAAATATCCACAACCCTTCCTCCACTCACAAAGATGTTTAAAACCAGAAATATCCACAACTCTTCCTCCACTCACGAAGAAGTTTCAAACCAGAAATCTCCACAACTCTTCCTCCACTCACGAAGATGTTTCAAACCAGAAATCTCCACAACTCTTCCTCCACTCAAAGATGTTTAAAACCCGAAATCCCCACAACTCTTCCTCCACTCATGAAGATGTTTCAAACCAGAAATCTCCACAACTCTTCCTCTACTCACGAAGATGTTTAAACCCATAATTCTCCCCGGGTCTTCCTCGACTCCACTCACGAAGATGTTTCAAACCAGAAATATCCACAACCCTTCCTCCACTCACAAAGATGTTTCAAACAAGAAATCTCCACAAGTCTTCCTTCACTCACAAAGATGTTTCAAACCAGAAATCTCTACAACTCTTCCTCCACTCACGAAGATGTTTCAAACCAGAAATATCCACAACTCTTCCTCCACTCATAAAGATGTTTCAAACAAGAAATATCCACAACTCTTCCTCCACTCACAAAGATGTTTAAAACCAGAAATATCCACAACTCTTCCTCCACTCACGAAGAAGTTTCAAATCAGAAATCTCCACAACTCTTCCTCCACTCACGAAGATGTTTCAAACCAGAAATCTCCACAACTCTTCCTCCACTCACAAAGATGTTTAAAACCCGAAATCCCTACAACTCTTCCTCCACTCACGAAGATGTTTCAAACAAGAAATCTCCACAACTCTTCCTCCACTCACGAAGATGTTTCAAACCAGAAATCTCCACAACTCTTCCTCCACTCACGAAGATGTTTCAAACTAGAAATCTCCACAACTCTTCCTCCAATCACGAAGATGTTTCAAACAAGAAATCTCCACAACTCTTCCTCCACTCACAAAGATGTTTAAAACCCGAAATCCCCACAACTCTTCCTCCACTCACGAAGATGTTTCAAACCAGAAATCTCCACAACTCTTCCTCCACTCACAAAGATGTTTAAAACCCGAAATCCCCACAACTCTTCCTCCACTCATGAAGATGTTTCAAACAAGAAATCTCCACAACTCTTCCTCCACTCACGAAGATGTTTCAAACCAGAAATCTCCACAACTCTTCCTCCACTCACGAATATGTTTCAAACCAGAAATCTCCACAACTCTTCCTGGACTCACAATTCACTCTCTAAAATGTTTCTTTCGCTGTTTCTGTCCCGTGAACCGTATGCACGTTTGATCCACGCACTCTTCTTCTTCCACAACTCATTACCCTCCTTCTCTTCCCTATTCCATGTTACCTCTGTAGAATCTTCTCGAATCGTTATCTCACCCTCACCGTGTATTACCAGATCTTTACTTCCAGTTTAAAAGTTTTATTCACAAAAATATTAAACCCTGAATAATAACGAGGAGAAAAAAAAGGAGATCCGACATGTCAAGCTGGAAGATGCACCTTCCTACATGCCTCTTCAACACCTCCAGAGAAGATTGAGACCAAAGCTTGGCATTCGGTTAAACACCAATGGTGTGGATCAGTTAAACACACCAATTATAAAAAACAAATTCCACTTTCACATTATGGGGTATTATTTGTAGATCAGTTACAAAAAATCTTAATTTCATCAATTTTAAATTCAGGCTGCAACACAACAAAATGTGAAAAACGTCAAGGGGTGTGAATACTTTCTGAACCTCCCTCTGGAGCATCTGGTAACCTCCCCTCTGGTGGAGGTAAACCACTTAAAACGTCAGAATTACCATTAGTCTTTCCTGGTTTGAACTTCAAAGTACACGAATCCGCACGGAGAATAATACATCAACGAATAACCCTGGGTGAGGCCCACTGTGGTACAGGCCTGTTTTCACCCAACAATCCGAGCAAAGGCCTGTGGTCAGTATGGATTCAAACATTATGTCCCCAAACATACTGGTGGAAATGTTTCATTCCACAAATGATGGCAAGCCCTTCTCTATCAATCTGCACGTAATTACGTTCTGCCAGCTGAAGTGATCTCGACGCAACCGTGATTGGTCGTTGACTGCCGTCCTCCATGATGTGAGATAGTGCAGGCCCAACTCCATATGAAGAAGCATCCACTGAAAGAACCAGGAGGTTATCACTACTGCAGTGAATCAAAACATCAACGAATGTGAGCAAGCGTTTTGCTTCCCGGGAATCCTTACTCTGTCCCACAACCCACTTCGATACGACGCCTTTACGTGGTAACTTGTGAAGTTATTCAAGAACTGTGGCCATTCTCACCAAGAACCAATGGTAATAATTCAACATTCCAAGGAAACTTTTGAGCTGCCATGTATTGAGGTGCCTCCACAATTGCCCGGATAGAATCTTGCAAAGTCGGATGCTCAAGATATCCCGCAACAGAGAACGGTGAAAAACTAGAAAAAAAGAAAACTGGAAAAGACGAGATGTCATCAGTGTTACGTGGTCCCCTCGGTGAATACCTGGTCTCAGTGACCCCCGGACCGTGAGAGGAACTTCGCCAGAAAGCTGTATTATAAATGCGCTTTCGCCACGCAATCCATATGAATTTCACCCAAGAGACAACTGACGTTCAAGGATATATTTCAATGGTAATGATACCATACAATTTCAATGACACAACCACGGAGATTTTCCCCGAGCAATCAACAATACACAACCATCAACAATATTTCAATGACACCACCACGGAGATTTTCCCCGAGCAATCAACAATACACAACCATCAACAATTCTCAATCCACAATCAATTCCCTATGATTAAGATGGCCATCTTATATACGTGTGTCCCGGTGAGTACTCACGACACCCTTTTGGTCTCGGTCCCGCACAATGTCTCTGGGCCCCTCCTGACCAAGATGATAGTCGGCGTCGCCGCACTCGGGCGGTTGAACGAACCCCGGGTGGACGTGTGTCCACCGGGCAGGTATCGTACCCGGCACCCCGGCTACAGCCCCTCGCGGCCACGCGACGCGGGGACGGGAAAGCAAGCCAAAAGCCCCACGCCGCTTGCCAGGCGTGTTAGGCCCCAACGGGCGACCCGTACACGTCTTTTTAGACGGTGTCGTGCACGGCGCCAAACGCTGGTTCGGTGCACGGCCACACGACAGTTTGACGTCCACCGGGCAGGTATTCGTCCCGGTAACTCCTCTCGCCAGACAGGCTCGGGAACGCCGCTTGTCCACACGGCTCAATCAATCCCACCTTTGTCGGAGCGGGGCGAGGAAGAAGAATCCTCGTCCTTTTTTCCTCGTGTCTTTTTCTCTTCCGTTTCCGGTCACTTCCGTTTCCGGCCACTTGTTCAGAAGGGCTCCTGACCCTCCAATCACAACAACCCTTAATATACTACACACGGATAAGCAAAGACCTGAATGGTAATCCACATACATTCACATAAATATGTAACACTCCCCCCCTTCAAGAAAGAAAGTTTGAACCCAGCGAAAACTTTCTTTGCCGGCCAATTTGGAGAAACAAACCAGATAACTCAACCCCCCCACATTATCAGTTGCCCCCGGGCACAGTTATCACTTAAAAATAAAGCAACCAAAATTTCACCACAACCCCTCCAGATTACTCACTCTGGACTAAGCACCAGCAACGACATTGTCCCTGCCAAATCAAACTCCATCTCATGACCCTCTGACTTTGACCGCCAGTTTCTTGTGAATGAAGGTTAAGGGGTTGATCAAAGATCCAAAGTTAAGCCACTCGATAGCACTTTTTCCAGGAGGCCAAGCCGAGTATTCACTACATGGATGCCTTTAGGAACGTGGAGTTCACGGTTAGTCCGTGCAGGAAAGTTCTCTACATGGGCGCCTTGAGGAACGTGGAGTTCACGGTTAGTCCGTGCATGAAAGTTCACTACATGGACGCCTTTAGGAACGGCGTTCACGGTTAATCCGTGTAGGAATCTTGGCTCGGCGGCTCCGCCGCATTCAGTGCTTCAACTTCTCAGAACTTCCCTAATAATTAGGGTGGGACCACTTGTCCCTGTAGTCCCATGAATAGCGGTCTCCTTCTCGGCCACTACTTTGCCAATCCTTCCTTCGGGAGCGGCCGTAACTCCGGGAGCCTACATAATAATATTGATTGCGGCCACCACCAAAACTACCGCCCAGTTGTTCTCTCCTGTAGACCTCTCGACGCCTACGAAATGCCTTCCCTACTGTTATGGTCCGACCCTCCAAATCCTTGCCATTCCAATTCTTCTCTGCCTCTCTGGCGTCTTTTGTGCTGGCAAACGTGACAAAGCCGAACCCTCTTGACTGTTGCGTTTCCCAGTCTCTTACCAACCGCACTTCCACCAGCGGCCCATATCTGTTGAAGACAGAGGTCAGAACTTCTTCCTCTGTTTTGAAGTTCAGTCGCCCTACAAATAACTTGGCACTTTTGTCGCCATCCCGAGCTGGTGTGGCGTTATTTTCCCTGCTGGGCTCTTTACCAACCCTCAGGTTACCATAAACTTGACCCCCGGCCAAATCATTCCCGATAACCACAGATACACCCTCTACAGGAAGCGTGGCTTGTAAACCGACGGTGACCGGTCCTGACACCAAATCGGACTCCAAATGGATGACATGAAGGGGAGCACTAACACCGCCCCCGATCCCCTGTAAACGAACACTATCCCCCGTTGCCGTCTCCTCGGACCATGGCAAAATGCCTTCAAGCATTAAAGATTGATGTGCCCCTGTGTCCCTCAATATCCTAACCAGTTTCCGGTTAGTCGAGGCTCCATCCCGTGACACAAACCCCTCTGAAATAAATGGTTGGTAACCCTTTTGATGGCGATTTCTCACAATGGCCATTGCGTTTGGAGTCGTAGTAGTCGGACTCCGCTCTGGGTCTTCGCTTTTCATGCGGTAACAACTGGACATCAAGTGTCCAGGTTTCTTGCAAAAAGCGCAAGTAGGCCCGGAGGAAAAACTCGTGGTCTGCCTCGGGCCCCCCGAACTATAAGTTTGTCTTGGGCCCGCATCCCTCTGATTTCGAACAGGTGGGGTATCATAGTTGTCCCCATAATCATCTCGAGGCCGCCGCCATGTATGGTCGTTCTCCGCACCTGCTGTTCCCCACCTCCCCTGCAGAGATCTAGGCGAGGAGTTAGGTTCGTGGACCCCTATTCGGTGGGTTAAGGCATAATAATCTGCCATGGTGGCTGCGTCCCACAACTTTGGTACTTTCTTTTCCTGCAGGTACACTTTGATGTCCTCGTGGACACACTGCTGGAATTCCTCCACCAGGATCAAGTCCCGCAATGTTTCGAAGTCTTTCCCGACTCCTTTTGACTCACACCACCGATCAAACATGTTTTCTTTCACTCTGGCAAACTCCACATGGGTCTCACTCTCCCTCTTCCTGGCATTCCTGAATTTTTGCCTGTAAGCTTCCGGAACCAACTCATAGGCCTTGAGGATGTGCTTCTTCAGTACCTCATAATCTGCACATTGGTCCATTGGTAGCGCCGAATAAATTTCCTGAGCTTTCCCCCACCAGCACACTTTGCACGAGTATGGTCCAGGCCTCCTCCGGCCAGTTTAATTGTCGAGCCACTTTCTCAAAGTGTGGGAAAAATTTCGCGACTTCCTTTTCACTGAACGGTGGAACCAGCCTCACATGTCTGCCCACATCCCAGGTTTTCTGGGAAGGTGTCGACCCCGTCAGCAAGGGTGGTGCCTCTCCCCGTTCTCTCATTAACTCCAGCTCCTTGAATTTAATTTCTTGCTGAAGCTCCATGTCACGTTCCTTTAATTCCCTTTCCGCTTTTCTCTCCTCTGCTTCGAGTTCCCTTGTTTTCATCCTTTCTTCTGCTTGTTTCTCTTCTCTCCTCTCCTCTGCTTTCCTTTCTTCTTCTTTTAACCTTTCCTGGAGTTCTCGTTCCACTCTCCTTTCCTCCGCTTGTTTCTCTTCCCTCCTCTCTTCTGCTTTCCTTTCTTCTTCTGCTCTTTCCTTTTCTGCTTTCCTTTCTTCTTCTTTAATCCGTTCCTGGCTCCGTAATTGCAACTCCAGTTTCCGGAGCTCAACGTCTTCTGGTTCTTCGGGTAGCCACTCCCAGGCTAACTCGTCCCATGTTCCTAATCCCACCATAGATTGTATCACCGTGGCCTGCAACTCTGCCTTCCTCAAATTAGTTCGGACCTCCAAGTTAAAATGTTTGGCCAATTTCAAGAGGTCCGACTTTAGCAACGCTCGGAACTGTGCCTCACTCGGGGTTACCCCAAAGTTCTGTGCCACAAACGCCATGGTGCCTATCGTTAACACCTGTTAACCTTCACCCAAGACTTTACCCCAATTTCTCAAAAAAAAATAATTACCAATTAATAATTAATTAATAAATTTTAATTAATAAAAAAAATTTATTATTTTATTATTTTATACAATTTTAAATCCCGGACGTAGACCCAATTGCGAAACCGCAAATCGTAATTTGGACGAGCCCCCAATTCTGTTACGTGGTCCCCTCGGTGAATACCTGGTCTCAGTGACCCCCGGACCGTGAGAGGAACTTCGCCAGAAAGCTGTATTATAAATGCGCTTTCGCCACGCAATCCATATGAATTTCACCCAAGAGACAACTGACGTTCAAGGATATATTTCAATGGTAATGATACCATACAATTTCAATGACACAACCACGGAGATTTTCCCCGAGCAATCAACAATACACAACCATCAACAATATTTCAATGACACCACCACGGAGATTTTCCCCGAGCAATCAACAATACACAACCATCAACAATTCTCAATCCACAATCAATTCCCTATGATTAAGATGGCCATCTTATATACGTGTGTCCCGGTGAGTACTCACGACACCCTTTTGGTCTCGGTCCCGCACAATGTCTCTGGGCCCCTCCTGACCAAGATGATAGTCGGCGTCGCTGCACTCGGGCGGTTGAACGAACCCCGGGTGGACGTGTGTCCACCGGGCAGGTATCGTACCCGGCACCCCGGCTACAGCCCCTCGCGGCCACGCGACGCGGGGACGGGAAAGCAAGCCAAAAGCCCCACGCCGCTTGCCAGGCGTGTTAGGCCCCAACGGGCGACCCGTACGCGTCTTTTTAGACGGTGTCGCGCACGGCGCCAAACGCTGGCTCGGTGCACGGCCACACGACAGTTTGACGTCCACCGGGCAGGTATTCGTCCCGGTAACTCCTCTCGCCAGACAGGCTCGGGAACGCCGCTTGTCCACACGGCTCAATCAATCCCACCTTTGTCGGAGCGGGGCGAGGAAGAAGAATCCTCGTCCTTTTTTCCTCGTGTCTTTTTCTCTTCCGTTTCCGGTCACTTCCGTTTCCGGCCACTTGTTCAGAAGGGCTCCTGACCCTCCAATCACAACAACCCTTAATATACTACACACGGATAAGCAAAGACCTGAATGGTAATCCACATACATTCACATAAATATGTAACATCAGTGATGTGGCAGAAGTGTGGGAAAATATTGTGGTTTCCCTAAATTGGTTTCAGGGAAAATATTGTGGTTTCCCTAAATTCGTTTCAGGAAAAATATTGTGGTTTCCCTAAATTAGTTTCAGGGAAAATATTGTGGTTTCCCTAAATTGGTTTCAGGGAAAATATTGTGGTTTCCCTAAATTGGTTTCAGGGAAAATATTGTGGTTTCCCTAAATTGGTTTCAGGGAAAATATTGTGGTTTCCCTAAATTGGTTTCTGGGAAAATATTGTGGTTTCCCTAAATTGGTTTCAGGGAAAATATTGTGGTTTCCCTAAATTGGTTTGAGGGAAAATATTGTGGTTTCCCTAAATTGGTTTGAGGGAAAATATTGTGGTTTCCCGAAATTGGTTTAAGGGAAAATATTGTGGTTTCCCTAAATTGGTTTCAGGGAAAATATTGTGGTTTCCCTAAATTGGTTTAAGGGAAAATATTGTGGTTTCCCTAAATTGGTTTCAGGAAAAATATTGTGGTTTCCCTAAATTGGTTTCAGGGAAAATATTGTGGTTTCCCTAAATTGGTTTCAGGGAAAATATTGTGGTTTCCCTAAATTGGTTTCAGGGAAAATATTGTGGTTTCCCTAAATTGGTTTCAGGGAAAATATTGTGGTTTCCCTAAATTGGTTTAAGGGAAAATATTGTGGTTTCCCTAAATTGGTTTCAGGGAAAATATTGTGGTTTCCCTAAATTGGTTTCAGGGAAAATATTGTGGTTTCCCTAAATTGGTTTCTGGGAAAATATTGTGGTTTCCCTAAATTGGTTTCAGGGAAAATATTGTGGTTTCCCTAAATTGGTATCTGGGAAAATATTGTGGTTTCCCTAAATTGGTTTCAGGGAAAATATTATGGTTTCCCTAAATTGGTTTCAGGGAAAATATTGTGGTTTCCCTAAATTGGTTTGAGGGAAAATATTGTGGTTTCCCTAAATTGGTTTCAGGGAAAATATTGTGGTTTCCCTAAATTGGTTTGAGGGAAAATATTGTGGTTTCCCTAAATTGGTTTGAGGGAAAATATTGTGGTTTCCCTAAATTGGTTTCAGGGAAAATATTGTGGTTTCCCTAAATTGGTTTCGGGGAAAATATTGTGGTTTCCCTAAATTGGTTTCAGGGAAAATATTGTGGTTTCCCTAAATTGGTTGAAGGGAAAATATTGTGGTTTCCCAAAATTGGTTTCAGGGAAAATATTGTGGTTTCCCGAAATTGGTTTAAGGGAAAATATTGTGGTTTCCCTAAATTGGTTTCAGGGAAAATATTGTGGTTTCCCGAAATTGGTTTAAGGGAAAATATTGTGGTTTCCCTAAAATGGTTTGAGGGAAAATATTGTGGTTTCCCTAAATTGGTTTCAGGGAAAATATTGTGGTTTCCCTAAAATGGTTTAAGGGAAAATATTGTGGTTTCCCTAAAATGGTTTAAAGGAAAATATTGTGGTTTCCCGAAATTGGTTTCTGGGAAAATATTGTGGTTTCGCTAAATTGGTTTCAGGGAAAATATTGTGGTTTCCCAAAATGGTTTGAGGTAAAATATTGTGGTTTCCCTAAAATGGTTTAAGGGAAAACATTGTGGTTTCCCGAAATTGGTTTCTGGGAAAATATTGTGGTTTCCCGAAATTGGTTTCTGGGAAAATATTGTGGTTTCCTTAAATTGGTTTAAGGGAAAATATTGTGGTTTCCCAAAATTGGTTTCAGGGAAAATATTGTGGTTTCCCTAAATTGGTTTAAGGGAAAATATTGTGGTTTCCCTAAATTGGTTTAAGGGAAAATATAGTGGTTTCCCTAAGTTGGTTTCAAGGAAAATATTGTGGTTTCCCTAAATTGGTTTCAGGGAAAATATTGTGGTTTCCCTAAATTGGTTTCAAGGAAAATATTGTGGTTTCCCTAAATTGGTTTCAGGGAAAATATTGTGGTTTCCCTAAATTGGTTTCAAGGAAAATATTGTGGTTTCCCTAAATTGGTTTCAGGGAAAATATTGTGGTTTCCCTAAATTGGTTTCTGGGAAAATATTGTGGTTTCCCAAAATTGGTTTCAGGGAAAATATTGTGGTTTCCCTAAATTGGTTTCAGGGAAAATATTTTAATCGATAATGGCACTCGGAAGAGCGCATACCTCCACCTGGCTGAACAGTTTATGGTTTGTATACCCCTGATAGGACGGATCTGGATTCGGATCTGAACCTAAATCTTACCGGCTTGATCTTGTCCCCCAAAGTTTCGTCAACTTGTAAACTCAGGCTCCAAGTTTCATCCAAATCCGTCCACAAATTTTTGAGATATCCTGCGATACAATATATCGTTTTTGGCCGTCTCCAAAACTTGAATGAAGAATTCCTTAAAATTCCGTGAAGAATTCCTTAAAAATTAAATAATTATCGTATCTGAACCCATATGCAGATCTTCACCAAAATCGAATCTATTTGTCCTTGTCAGACACCCAACCGGTCCACCAATGTTCGTCCAAATCCATCCACAATTTTTTGAGATATCCTGCGATACAATATATCGTTTTTGGCCATGTCTCCCAACAGTGAAGAATTCCTTAAAAATTAAATAATTCTCGTATACGAATCCATGTGCAGATCTTAACCAAAATCGAATCTCTTTGTCCTTGTCAGACACCCAACCGGTCCACGAATGTTCGTCCAAATCCGTCCACAACTTTTTGAGATATCCTGCGATACAATAGATCGTTTTTGGCCGTCTCCCAACAGTGAAGAATTCCTTAAAAATTAAATAATTCTCGTATACGAATCCATGTGCAGATCTTCACCAAAATCGAATCTCTTTGGCCTTGTCAGACACCCAACCGGTCCACCAATGTTCGTCCAAATCCGTCCACAACTTTTTGAGATATCCTGTTATGTGTCGTTGTTGGCCCTATCTCCCAATGGTGAAGAATCACTGAAATAAATATTCTGGCTGAATCCGGATATTCACCAAAATCTAATCATTTCGTCCTCGTCACATACGTTACCTCTCTGCCAAATTTCGTCCGAATCCGTGAACAACTTTTTAAGATATATTGTTCACAAACACAGACAGGGGTGAAAACAACCTCCATCCACCTTTGGTGGCGAAGGTGAACAGAGCAAGATGCTCCGCTCCCACATCTAACTCGAAACTCCATGTCAACCTTGGTCCCTTCCATGTCAACTGTGCACGTAAAATCTGCAGAATTGAATGTGTGATGCAGGGCATCATACTCCACGGTCCCGCATTCCACCGAGGAGTCATCCCCATATCTGGATGTCTGCGATTCTGGTGCGGGCCCTCCGTTGATGAATCCATAAAATGGACTCCAGACTTGAGTTGAGTCACTCCCCGTCGATGATAGTCTCCCTTCTTCCCACCACATCTCGCGATATGACCCATTTTACTGCAACGAAGACAAGATTCGGTTTTTTATTGTCAATTGTTCTGAGAATGTTTTCCACCACATCTCCAAAAGCTGAAGGTCTTCGATGGTGCAAATGTCAACATCTGGACTGTACACGACAATTGTTTCACCCCAGAACCTTCGCGAATCACAGCAGCTCCACTCCAACCTGACTCATGTGCTAATGGTTTTTCAACCACTCTCTTCAATGTAGGTCCGTCAGTTTCCAACAACCTCGTCTGAAGGCTTTTTCATTGCTCACCCAAAATATGAACTGGTCCGGTATGAACTCATCAAGCATCACCCGTACTCAGTCGTTTGATTGCCTCTCGTCGTTCTACAAGGAACGAAATGATGGATTGCTCCAGTCTTTACAAGCAACCACTCAACTTGAAACGTCCAATGGTTTTATGAGGCTTCGGTGAAAAATGCTCATCGACCAATTTTCACGATATTTTACGATAATTCACCAAATGTCCGTCCGTCCGTCCGTTCGAAGGTTCTGCAAAAACGGCTGAACCGATCGCAACGATATTTTGGGTGGGTGGGTATTCCTGGGACCCCTGGGAGTAAAATAGGTATATTGTTTTTCCCGTTTTTCCAAACACGATGGAATAATATTTACCGATATGAACAGTGATGTGGCTTTTGTTGAAATTCTACGTACCAGGAGAGAGTAGATTGACTCCTGACGAATTCTTCCTCCATATACGTGCGGCTCCAAAGTAACATGGCAGCGTGTGCAAAGCGACTGAGAAACAGGTGTCGCGGCCGCTTCCGTGTTACAGATTCGGCGCGCACTCTTCACACATAAACGTGCGACTGAGAAAGACATGTAGCGGCCGCTTCCATGTTACAGATTCGGCGCGCACTCTTCACACCTAAACATGTGACTGAGAAAGACGTGTGGTGGCCGCTTCCGTTTTGCAGCATTCAATCTTTTTTCAAAATGGGCGCCATGTACTGTTTAGATTTTGATGATTTGCGTGTGATATGATTCAACGGATGTTTATATGAATCGTTTAAAATAAAAAAGGCCTTCTGATATTTTGCCTTTTCATTTGGGCCTCCCAATTGAAGACCCGCACACAGGGCGGGTACCGTTGCTTGTCTTCAAAATGCACTCCTCGTGGTTTCCTGGGTGCACACAGTGACAGGATCACTGCATAAGCTTTACCAACCACAGCCGACAACAAAATGTCGCGTTTCGTGCTGTTTGCCGTGATCTGGTTCACTTCACAGTAAAAAGTCAAACGTTCCAAGTGAGCATCCCGTGACTGCCTGGGGTTGAATTCCTCCAATTTCCCACAAGTATCCATAATTTCCTCATCGTCAAATGTAAAGTGCTCAGACAAAAAAGGACACCAGAACGACAGAGTTTCTCCAGCAACCGTCAACACATCTTTATTCTGCACCATGGCCCCGTACAGTGCACACTCATCCACACTGTATGGACCATGCCCCCCTTTCGACGAGCTGATACATTACAGGCCCCAAACAATGTGAATCCCCCTCTGTATAATTTCATTCCAAGCAACAAAAGAGAAAGCATCTGAAAATGCAAATCATGTCTGCATCAGTTTGTATTAAGATGTCTTCTTCTTCGGTGTGCTCAAAATAGTGAAAACAGTTTACAAAATAAAATACAAAATGAAAATCGATTATTTTATTCAGCCTTGACCTTTTGATTGAAAAAAAAACATCAGCTTCTAGTTTTTGATTGGTGAACCAATTCTGTGACTGAACATGCAAATTCTTTAATTTGCAGGTTCATTGGATGAAAAATGACAATTTTATGTGACCCTGACCTTTGACCTTTTGACCAAATTATTATTTACTTTCTCCATATTCTCATAATAAAGAATTTTTTTAAATTTGATGACAAAACTCAAATGGCAAAAAAGTTACGGCTCGGACGGATGGACGGACGGACACACAGACACACACACACACACACACACACACAGACACAGACACACACACACACACACACACACACACACACACACACACACACACACACACACACACACACACACACACACACACAGAAGTGATTACAAAACCCCATCTCCTGCTGTTCAAGGGATGGACTAATTAATACTATAGCATGAATATAACAAAATACAATGTAAAACACTTCACTCTTTCTCTCTCTAAATTCCTTTCAACTCTCCAATCTCCTTTAAAAGCTCCACAATTACACCATACAACAACAAACAACAGGCATTTTCAGGCCATTTTCCCTGTAAGAGCGGGGGTTAGCCTTGTGGTCCCCATGACAATCTTCTCCATTTTGCCCTATTTTCTGCATCTCTCCTTGTTAACCCCCTTGCCCGCATTTCTTCTTCCACCATCTTCAGCCAAGTCTTTCTCGGTCTTCCCCGTCCTCTACTTCCTTCTACATTCATTTCCATCACTCTTCTCAACCAGTCACTTTCATCCTTCCTCAACACATGACCAAACCATCTCAACCTGTTTCTCTTCACAGCATCCATCACAGGCTCTATTCCCATCATCTTTCGCAATTCATCATTTGTCTTCCTCTCTCTCAACGATACTCCACACATCCACCGAACCATTCGCATTGCCACCGTTTCCAGCCCTCGTTGCTGCTCTACGTTCATTACCCATGTCTCACTCCCATAAATCATAACACTTCTCACACATGCAGCATACACCTTTCCCTTCAGCTTTAACGACACTCCCCCCCACCCCCGCCTCCCCCACCTCGTCAGCATGCCACTCAGTTCCCGAAACTTCTTCCATGCACATCTCACTCGAGCAACCATTGCCGAGTCTGATCCACCTTCTCCATTCAGCATGTCTCCTAGGTAACAAAGTGTTTTCACACCTTCCAGCTTCACGCCATCTCCAAGATCCAACTCAACATTTCCTCCATCTGCAGCTCCCTCTGTGCACGCCTTACACTTGAATGTAGCTGCCACACTGGTTAATGACCCTCTCAAACCACTACATTTTTGATGAACCCACTCAGCGCACATTGTACATTGAATGGAATTCACTCCGACACCCTTCCTGCACACAGCACACGGCCACTTCCCAGTTCTTTCCACCTCACCACATGGTTTACCACTTGCCATCACCTTCCTTTTTCCGATGTTCTCCTTCAGACCTTTTGTCTCCATACATTCCTTCCACTTGTTCATCTTCTCCTTCAGTCCATCCATACTTTCCGCAATCAACACCAGATCATCTGCATACAACAACTCCCACGGTAAACCCTCCTTTACGTTCTGAGCCAGCACCTCCATCACAGCTACAAATAGTAGTGGACTTAGTACCGACCCCTGATGCACTCCCACCTTCACCTCAAACTCACCACTGTTCCCGTCCTTCGTCCTTACAGCTGTGCACGCTCTTTTGTACATTGCCATCACTACTCTGATCAACCATTCCTCCACTCCTAACTTCCTCAATGCCCATGTCACTACTTCACGTGGAACCCTATCAAATGCTTTCTCCAGATCAACAAACCCAAGAAACAACTTTTTCCTCTTCTCCATGTACTTCTACTGCAACTGTCTCACAATAAAAAGCGCGTCTGTCGTTCCTCTTCCTGGCATAAATCCAAACTGCATTTCGTCTGTTGGTGCTTTATTGTGACCCTTTTTAGACGCATCTCAGCCAAAACTCAATAAGACTTACTCATTTTAAATATAGATTTATTCCTAACCTGCAAGAACATTACACGAAAATACAGTTTTACTTTACAAATAACCATGACGTCGCGTCGTCTTCCTCCTGCCCTCTCTCCTGCTTCTTCCCATCACCAGTTCCTCTCGTACCGCGTCTTCTGCTTCTTCCCATCACCATCGACACCCCTCTCGTACCGTAACTCGCCTCTTTATATCTTTGATTCCAAGGCTTTTGACAGACTGCATGGTTTAGAGCACTTCTTTACACAATATTGTAAATTTACAAATTTACACAATATTACACAATTACACAAAGGGCCTCCGCTTCCGGTCTTGCCGGCGAGGTTTCGTTTTTTCGCAGCTCTCCACACTCTCCATCGAAATCGAAGTTAAGTAATTGTTCCCATTTGTATTTTCGTTATAACTGTATTTATTTTATGGTGTGTGTACGTATATTGTGTCCCGAGGAAGATTTTCGGTGCAAATCTTTCATACCTGTACAGAAAATCGTGTTAATTCGTATCGTCTTCTGAGGCCTTGTACAGTGTCCAACCTTGAGGCTTTGTTTTTCTCTCAGCGGTCCGCCGTTTGTGCTCCAATAACTTTCGTTCTCTGCTTTTCCCAGTCTTTTCACCCCATAGCCTACTTCGTTGTTTAAAATCTCAACTCAAAAAAAAAAAAAAAAAAAACATTTCCTTCTCTGTTCTTATTCTTTGTTCTCATTCGTTTATTCGTTCTTATTCGTTCATTCGTTCTTCGACCACGTGTTTCTCCCCCAGTTCCCCAGATAGTTTTCACTGTTATTAACCTTAACATGTTTCCACTTTCCCCTCAAGTTCTGTATTCCGTCGTATATTATAACACCTTTTTCTTCTTCTTCTTTAAAAGGTTGCTTTCGACTTGCTCACCAAATCTATTCATCCCAAAAAAAATTCCATCTCTTACAGTGCCTCTTTTCTACATTCCCGAAACTCTCCTGCACTCCATCCTCCCTCCAGCGTCCTTAAACGTATTTTTGACTTGAAGGTCTCAAGAAACTCATTTTGCAATAAATGTTCGTTTCCCATTAATCGTACACTTTCTAAAATCCAATCTCACCCCTCCCCTCCAAATATTCCCCATAACCCCTCCCCTCCAAATCTTCCCCATCACCCCTCCCCTCCAAATCTTCCCCATCACCCATCCCTTTCAAATCTCCCCCCTTGCCCCCTCCCTCCTAAACTACCCCCTCACCCCTCCCCGCCAAGACGCCCCCTCGCCCCTCCCCTCCTAGACTCCTGCCTCACCCCTCCCCTCCAAATCTCCCCCATATCCCATCCCTTTCAAATCCCTCCCCTTGTTCCTGTCCTCCTAAACTCCCCCCTCACCCCTCCCTTTCAAATCTCCCCACCCTCATTTCTTCTCAATTTCCCCCTTCTCACTCCCCCTCCTCAAAGCGTCCTCCCTGCTTCTTCCCCCTTCCAACTCTCACCTCCATCTCCCCCAACCTTCTGCCTCACTCTTCCCCCTCCTCAAATAACACATCATTGTGCCTCACCCAATCACCATCAAACCTTTTGTCCGCCCCATCCTTCCCTTTCTCCGAGCTATTCTGAAATCTCTGACACACCTACAACAGCTCTCTCCCTACCTCTTCCACATCTTACCCTACCCCTCCTCCCCCCTGTTCTGTATCCGATGCCCCCCTTCCTCTTCTTTAACGGAATGGACCTCAAACATCCGGGGCCTTCGTTCAAACTTAACTGATCTCGCCATACAGGTTGCTTCTGTCAAACCAGACGTGATCTGCTGAACAGAAACTTTCCTCCTTCATGATGTCTCTGATTCCTTAGTATCTCTCCCGGGCTACTCCCTGCTCCAGTATGATAGACCTGAGCCTCGTCCTGGAGGTGGGGTTGCTATCTTTATCAAAAACTCTCTGCCTCATTCGCCTTGCACTGCACTCTCTCCACCTCACCCCCAGGAATACCTCTGGCTCCGGCTTCCCCTTCGCTCCCACCTCTTGTTCATATGTGGGTTGTACCGTCCACCAAACAGTGATGACTCCATCTACATCTCGCTGTCTGATAATATGGACCAACTTCTATCTACTCATCCCAACTCTCTCTTCCTCATATGTGGTGATTTCAATTGTCACCATGCCAGTTGGCTGGGTGTAGGTACCTCTCTCACCAGCCATGGCTCCTCAGCAAAGGACTTCTGCGACTCACTGGGACTGACACAATCTGTCAATTTCCCGACCCGATGTCATCTCAGTCAACGGAGCATCTTCTCTTCTGGACTTGGTTATGACTAACTTCCCTGAAAATGTCTGCTGCTCTTCTTCTGCTCCAATCGGCTCATATGATCATGTGCTTGTTAAAGTGGACATCTCTCTGACCATTCTCAGAGAGCCTCCTCAGCGTCGATGAGTCTGGCATTTCACTCAGGCCAACTGGCACGGTCTTCAAGCAGCCATCAATCATCTGGACTGGTCTCCCATCTCTACCACCCCTGACATCAACTCATCCTGGGAATTCTTCCAAAGTAAATTGCTCTCTCTCTCATGCACAGATTTATCCCATCTCATCTTCAGTTGTCATACCCTTCCTCCCGTCCATGGTACACGGAATTCTTGTGGTGAGGCTGTTGCCCAGAAACAACTTGCCTTCGTCTCCTGGAAAGCAAATCCAACGGAAGGAAATCTCATTTCCTTTCACAAAGCCCGAAACAAGTGTGTGTCCACCCTCAGGAGAGCCAGGAAACAATATCTCTCCGTTCTCAAGACCGAACTCTCTTATCTGTCTCCCTCTTCCAAATCCTGGTGGCGTCTGGTCAAATCTGTTTCTGGTGTTTGTTCCCCCTCCATCCCCTCCCTTACCTCAAACGGCTACACAGCTGACTCCGCACGTGAAAAAGCTGCATGCCTCAACTCTGTGTTTGCCTCTAAATCTTGTGTGCCAAACCCATCCCTCTCTGTACCCACCGTACCCAGTCGTACCCAGCTGCTCCTGGACTCCGCATTAGTCTAGTCAAATTTCTGGGAAACGTGAATTCATGAGGCATTTTTGAGTAAAAGCAAGCAAACCACTTTTTCTGGGGTAGTTTTTCGTGCTGAATACGAATCTGTTGTTTGCCAAGCCCAAAAATGCGTAATTAGGTCACTAATCAAGGTCAAAGGTCAATGAGTGCAAAATTCAAAATTTTTGAAAAAATGTTTTATTTTACATCACCTATCTGTACATTTCAATTATTTTACAGTATTTTGTCTGGTAAGGTTACTACAGCTTTTCACAATTATGAAAGTAAAGGGAATTGTGAAGGGAAAAAATCAGATTTTTGTGAATATATCCGTAATGAAGCAACTTTTCGTTTTTTGACATACTGTTTTAATTCACTTGAATTGTTGCCTTAAATACCATCAGTGAAGTGGTTTACCTGAGTCCTTTATAATAGCAAGATTGTTTTCTACACTAAATGTCAATATTTGACTAATTAGCCACTTAATTAAGGCTAACGGTCACAAGGCGCAAAGTGCACTTACATGGCACAAGGCGCAAAATGCACTTCATGGCAAACATGTTTGGAGTGCAGGCAGTTGATCATTATCACATGTATTCTTAATTAATCCTGAATCAATTGCAGTCTGTCAGACTGATTGGCTGGAAGGAGGAGCCATCCAGGGGAATGCCAATTAGCTTAACTGTGTAAGCTCTGACCCCCCCCCCCCTACTTTGGCCTGTTTCAACATGGTGTTTCACTGGCATTGCACTTGCAGGCCTCAGTGCAGAACTGTTTCCCCCACTTCCGACAAGAGCAACTATCAGAACTGCAACCTTTCTTGCAACCACACTGAGTAAGTTCTCGGCATCCCTTTGGAATTGACGGTAAAGTTGTAAGAACCGGTGACAACTTGTCATCAACGAGTTTCCATCCACAATCAGTCGGTGGTGGCAGATCTGTCATTGGATTACTGGCCTCTCTCCAAATGAAACTTTGGTAGTTTGCACGCTCTATGTGGAACTTTGCTGCATCACTAGATGGAGGTAGGGTCTCCGTTGCATGGCATTTGTTGAACAGTTTAATGCGGGCTTGATTACAGTTCTCAGATGGTTCCTTGTAGATATGGCAAATGAACTTTTCAGCATCTTCTGTGACCTTCTTTGATGGTGTCGGAAACTGCTGTTGTTGGATCTTTTCAACTGCTGTTGGTATATCCAACGTTGACGTATTGGATGGTTTGATGTCTCCAAGACCGCTTTCAGCAGATGGCCCCCTCTGCCAGGCAGCTAACTGAGTAGCGTGAAATGTATTTTTGCCATCTAGGGTAGAGTCATTGATGTCAATATTGTCGCCAGAAAAATGCACAAATCGTCCCGAAACCAGGTTGCTGGTAACAACTGCCCCAGTTTCTTGATCAAGTGCTTTCAGAGTGTTTTCAGCCATGGCAGTGTCATACCTAAGAACCCGGTTATAGCTGATTATGTGCCCAGCATTATGGAATAGCTCAACTAATTTCTTTGATCGAGTTGACTGGTGCAGCGTCATACCCATTCCAACGTGTTTAGGCGGTGCCTTCTTGTCTCCACATACACCATAGACCATGTCTTGTCCAATGCTAAGGACCCTTGTCTTCTTCACCCAACCAGTTTCAGACATCTCACTTTCGTCAAACTCAGCATCGACACTACTTTGGCCTCCAAGCAAGATATTCACAAACATGAGTACAGATGGTGGTACACTTGCCAACTCTGCTTTTTCGCTTACATCGCAACCTTCGAATGCAGGATGTGACATGATATCACTGCGGAGTTGCAGAGCAACGTGCACTAAAGACAGAAAATGATCATCCTGTTGTCTAAATATGGGAATATAGTCTGCACTGTTCTGACCGCACACCATTTCTGAAAGAGGTATGTGACTGAAATGTCGTGGAAGAAGCAAAGTTTGTTTCTCTGAAGGCGCCAAATTTCTTAGCACAAGAAATTCATAAATGTCCCCAATGCAATTCGACAAAGTTTCTTTAAAAGTCCCCAGTCTACTAAGATACGATGTAGGAATTGTGCCGTCGCACTCACTGGCTAACTCTTTGTACCTCTCGAACACTGCAGATAGTTCAAATACGTGCCCTTTCTCAGCAGAGTGACGCAGCTCTTGACACAACCATGATATCGCCATGTCTGCTGATTTGCTTTCAGTTTCCGCCCTTTTGACATCCCTAAAGAATTTACTAAGACAGTTAACATGGTAACATGCCTCAGCTGAGATTAAATCATTCTCATTTGCAGTACGGACTAAGATGTTATGTACAAATTTAGCTTTTTCCGTAATTTCATTACTCATTTTGAAGGTTGTGACACGACTTGTCTTCTGCTTCTTGTCAAAGTTCTGGCAGAACATACACAATGTCCAGTTCATCTTAGTAGTACTACTGCGTAAAAACGGACATGCTTCAGCCGAAACACTCTTTCTTTCAGGATCTTTTTCGTTTTTCGATTGTTCCTTGGCTAGCTTAGCATTTATTTTCCCCTTGTGTGTGTATGCAGAGTAACATAGCTTATGCCATTTAAGTTTGGGGAGACTTTCTGGAGGCTCTGCAAAGAGAGTCGAAAGCCTGTCCACGGCTGATCGAAATTCATAGTGTCTAAGTTTGCATCGGAGCTCGGTCGCCTCTCTGATGGCAGCAATACCCTGGTTTGTCTGGTTGAAAATCGTATCTTTGACCTGGCTAGTTCCCTGACAAATGATACAAAGTTCAAACGACACATCCTCACGCTGTCGCTTGAGGCTGGCAATAGGTTCCATGGTTGGCCTGAGGGGAGAAACAGAAACCAAACTAAGCACCAGGCACGCATGTTCTGACCATGAAAACTACAACGTTGTATGATATACTGCAACAGCCCTTAAATGATCGAATAAGCGCAGGCAGTGTTGGCCCGGGTTTTAATCTTATTCTCAAAGACACAAAGTAAAGCTTCTTCAAGACAAAACATCTAACCGATATCACTAATTCATTAGTGGTAGATGCATTAGGCACTCATCGTCAATGCCCATGCCCTGCCTGTCTTTTTACTACTGTTAGGTAAATGTACATGTATGTAGGCCTGCCTATGATGTGAGATGTCAAGCATACATTACACATTTGTATGTACATGTATCTCACCAAAGAAGAATGCATTCCTTTACTTTCATTTGATTTTATATTTCATTTTTTAACAATCTTAAAAAGACCCTTACCTGTACTCCTGAAATGTTTAATGCCTGATGCCTAGGGTACGAACTAGATGGCTTATGCTAGGCTATTAGATTCATTCTTCATCATTAAGGGTCTATTGAAGAACACCCTGCTCTGTCTGAATGGAAATGATTTGACAAACATGGCAAATGCATTGGGGTCAGAAAGATGAAGCCACTTTCACTGTTGAGTGAAAGGGATGGTTTCAAGTGCAAGTAACTGTTACGTCATTGCAAGACTTTCGCACTCATTGACCTTTGACCTATGTTGTTTACCAGTGACATTTAGATTCTGTCTTTATAAAATCTATCTCTAGACCATCAATAGGAGCATAAAAACTCTGCCCCATTGTGCATTTAGAGGTTAAACTGCAAGCAAATTACGCAAAAACTAATTGTCGCCCCTTACAGAGATAAAGGCAAATGAGCATAGATGTGTCCTTACGTTTTCCTTTAAAAATAAGATTTTGAAAAGCTTTAGCAACCTTACTAGACAAAATATTGTAAAATAATTGAAATGTACAGATAGGGGATGTAAAACAAAGCATTTTTTCAAAAAAATTGAATTTTGCACTCATTGACCTTTGACCTTGATTAGTGACCTAATTACGCATTTTTGGGCTTGGCAAACAACAGATTCATATTCAGCATGAAAAACTACCCCAGAAAAAGTGGTTTGTTTGCTTTTACTCAAAAATGCCTCAATCATTCTATAAAGGCACATTTTCAGATTTTTTGACTAGGCTACATCCTTTCTTCCTGACAAGGTGGAAAAGTTTCTGTCAACCCTCGAGTCTGATTCTGCAACTGGACCTGACGGCATCAGCCCACGGGTCCTAAAATCCTGTTCTTCCGCTCTTTCACTCCCTCTCTCTGTTCTCTTCACCCTCTCTTTTGCTCAAGGTCAACTGCCATCTGCTTGGAAATCAGACTACATCACCGCTTTGCTCAAAAAAGGTGCAAAAACAGATCCTAGCAACTACAGACCAATCAGCCTTCTCCCAATTATCAGCAAAGTCATGGAATCCATCATTGCTTCGGATATGAAACCTTTCCTCTTCTCCAATGGCTTGATCTCTGATCATCAATTTGGTTTCAGACCAGGTCACTCTACTCTGGACATGCTGCTGCTGCTGTCTCAACAATGGATGGAGATCCTCAATGCCAAACAGGAAATTAGAGCTGTCTCCCTCGACATACCACATGCCTTCGATACGGTCTGGCACCCCGCTCTGCTCACCAAACTCTCCTCCTTTGGTATCCATGGAAATCTCCACGCATGGCTGGCGGACTTCCTCTATAGTCGAAGTCAACGTGTGGCCCTGAATGGTTTTCTCTCATCTCCTCTTCCTGTTCAGGCTGGAGTTCCCCAAGGCAGTGTTCTGGGCCCTGTGCTTTTTCTGGTCTTCATCAATGATCTCTCTGACTCTCTTGAAAATCCTCTCTATCTCTTTGCTGATGACTCCACTCTCTGCCGCTCCATTCCTCATCCCTCAGATTGGCAGTCTGCAGCCTCCTCACTCTCTGCAGACCTGGACAAAATCACAGACTGGGCAAACAAGTGGAACATGTCTTTCAATCCTGACAAATCTCACACTCTTACGATGTCTCTCCGAAAAGACCGACTGGACAACCCTCCCATCTACTTTCTGAATAATCCTCTCCAAGAAGTTCTGTCACTCAAGCTTTTGGGTCTCACTATCTGCCATGTTCTTTCCTGGAAAAACCACATTTCCAAGCTGGCCTCCAAAGCCAGTCGCTGACTGGGCATCCTCCGTCGTGCGAAGTCCTTCCTTGGCACACCTGAGCTCCTCACCACATACAAGGCTTTCATCCGCAGCTCAATGGAGTACTGCTCTCCCCTCTGGGCTGGTGCTCCTGCCTCACACCTCGCTCATCTTCACGCTGTTGAAACCAAAGCGTTCAGAATTATTGGAATCTCCCGCCATGACGCTATCTCCGAGGGCATTTCACTTACTCACCGCAGGCAGGTTGGTGGTCTTTCTGTCTTCTACCGACTCCTCTCCGGCCTTGCTCCCCCAGCTCTCTCTGGGCTCTGTCCCCCAAATATTCCTACAGGTCGCAGAAGATCAGCCTGCAACCCTCTTATGGTTAAACTGCCAAAATCAAGACTCTCTGCTCACCTTCACTCCTTCATTCCTCTTTTCTCCCGCCTCTGGAACAAACTCCCTCACTCTCTTCAATCCCACTCCTCCCTCCACGTCTCTTTAAAACGGCTGTTCACCACCATCTCTTACTCTTATCTTTCCCAATCCAAAACTTTGAACTTTTCTGCCCCCGCTAATTTCACCCCAAATCCACTTTTTTAGGTGACTTTTGACTTCTTTCCTGGAAGTCCTTGGTGTCCTTACGTTTTATACCTATCCTGCCTCCCCCCAGGCCCTCTCCCTCCCACACATCTCCCGATGTCCCTGCTCTCAAATGTTGTGTTTGTGTGCTTCCTCCCCTTCTCTCCCCATCTTGTCGACTGCTCCCCTTTTTATATAGTTTGTTTGCTTGTTTGTCCGATTTGTTTGTTTGATAAATGTTAGCTCTTTCATGAGCCTCGACTCTGTATACAAAAAAAAAAAAAAAAAATCACTGAGATACAATATTAACAACTATCAATATATATGAATATTTTATTCCCCCACAGTCCCTGGTTTTTTTATTTTTGTTTATATTAACCATTAATCTAACCATCAACCTATTAAATATTCAAACCATAATTTGGTAATCCAATTTTTACATAAGGCATACACTGTCGTCCTGGAAAAATCTGATCACAAAACATTTCTTTGTTCATTGATTCTTTCCATATTGATAATGCAATTCAATTCATTTGCATAAAGCATACAACACTTCACCTTTACTAAAACACAATAATTTCAATTCACCATTTAAATAATAAAGCATCTACAACATTTGGCAAAACGTTTTGCTTCAAACAAATTGTTACGGCCCGCGGATAAGATGTTGTGTTTGCCGAGCGGATGGCACCGTGGCCGAACAGTTACCCTGACTAACCCGATTCCCAAACGTTGGCCGGATCGCGCCACAGCTATTCAATAGGGAAAAGACAAAGGCGACACGGATGTGAAGAAGAAGAAGAAGAAGAGGACCAAAAGGTTGGAAATACTACTAAATTTACTCCTACTATTTACATGCTCAAAGTAACCAAGGAGAGGGAAAGATAATAAAATAATATACAGAAGAATCAGAGACACAGTGCAATTATTAACTTATACAAGCTTAATTAATCCCCAGGGCCAAGACACACAGAACAAACTCACGTACACAAAAGGATGGAAAGGCAGGAGGTGGATGGCTGGAGGGAGAGGAAGGTCCAACGGGTCCTGCAGCACGATAGGCGCGTTTCGCAGCCGCCGTTCCTTCGCGGCCCTGCTCAAAACTGCCGTCCAGGCCCCAAGCGGCAGTTGTTGCTGCTGTGGCTGCTGCTGCTGCTGCGGCTGTGTGGACGTCGCGTGCTCTTTTTAGGACTCATCTCTCTCGTCTTGTCAAAGCTCATCTGGTCCAACCACTCAACTCAACAACGTCCTTGCTTCTTGCGTGCGCGCTTTTATAGCGCCTCAGGCGATCAAGCCGCCGGCCTTCAGGACACGCCCATCGGTCAGCTCGCTTCGGCCCTGATTGGTCGGCACGGCCCTCTGGCTCCACCCTTGATGACGATGGGCGGGCACGCCCTTCTCCCCCGAGCTGAGCACATGCTTAATGGCGGCTTTGGGGCGAAATCAACAACCACAGCTGTAACAAACCTGGCAAACTGCCCAGTGCAGTTGGCAATGGAGGCTTGGAGGGGATGTAGCTGGAAATGGAGATTTTGGGAATGGGAATGAAAGGGGATCTATCTTGTTTCACTTGGTGCAATGGAGTGTCATCTTAATGGAAGACAAGGCCTTACCCTAATACACATAATAAAGATATAACCATCAACAAAGGGGGAAATCTATGATTGGCTGATGTGATTGTTTATGACCTAATTATGGGACACCCTTTGACCTTTATACATAACTGGTGTAAGGAGGGTCCAGAATAAAGCACTAATAATAAAAAACACAATTTAAAAAAAACACAATCCTCATATCCACAACAATATATTGACTTTGTGTTTGAAAAGAAGAGAAGAGGCTGATCACTTGTTTGACATTCAAGTATGAAACATTTTCTTCTGGTGTCTTCATAGCACCTACACTATTTTGCGTAGGATTTTCCGCTGTTGTGATAGCTGGGTGGAGTCGCAAACTGACCCTGCTCTGCATGTAGCATCCTTGCCACTCTTGCTGTGAGCCATAGTAGATTTGAACAAGGCCTTCGTCCAGTTGTAGTCGACTTGCCTCCTCACTCTTCATGAGCATGGAGCAAGTGTTGATGTGATGTTGGTTGACCAGCAAGATGTGGAACAGAGATGCCAGATGCACCCACAACGATGTTAGGACCATGGTCCATACCAGGAGCCTCCAGCAGAATCGTGCGCAGCTGTTGTGGAAGAAAAGCACAGCCATCCACTTACAGCTCCACGCTGGCTCTCCGGATGTTGGTGGAGTAATGACACACGTCATCGCATCCAGTAGAAATTGCAGGCAAGATGTCGCCATCCCGCAATTGCTGACTTGATGAATGTTCAAGGCATTTGAACAAAATAAGTGATCGCCTTTCTTCCATATGTTACAGTGTGATCCAGGCAAATTATCACATACATTTTCCTTGGTGAAGGTAAGCATCCATCTCCAATCTTACAAAGGAGTATGTCTTCATCATTCTTTGAGAAGGAGGGTGTATGCCAAGTTTAACTTCATTTTTAGCCACAAATTTTCTTTCTCAAACTTCTTCCCAATTCCGTTAGCACTCCCTTCAAAATGTGATCTGGTCTTATCCTTTTACTCAGTCACATCTGAATCTGCTTTCCACACACACTGAATCAGATAGGGTACATCACCATAATCATGTATTTCTTATAACCGCTTCACATTCAACAATTTGTTGTTTTTCTTAAAACATTCAAAAAAGTTATATTCATTTATACGCTTCACACAAATAATATTCAAATCAGGTATGTATTTTCACTACTAAACTAAGAATAGCATTTAAAATCGCTTTCAAATCAATATAGTTTGAAAATTAAACTCATGCAGTTATTTTAACACTACTCACAGAAAATAAATGCATTAATAATGAGTGTATATGATTCAAATCACAAACAGGAATGTCTAATTCCCAACAAATTATACGTAACAAACAAACGATGCATAATGTATGATACACTAAACAGATCACAAAGTCAGCCTTCTTTCACCTGAAAAACATTGCCCGTCTCCGCTCATCCCTCTCCTCCACGGCTGCAGAAACCCTCATCCACGCCTTCATCACCTTCCATCTGGACTATTGCAATAGCCTCCTCTATGGTTCACCCTCAAAAATCACCAATAAACTCCAATACATTCAGAACTCCGCTGCCCGTCTACTCACCCATTCCCGGACCCGTGACCACATCACCCCCGTCCTTTACAAGCTTCACTGGCTCCCCATCCCCCAGAGAATCCAGTACAAAATCCTCCGCTTGACATACAAAGCCCTCCATAACCTGGCCCCATCCTACCTGGCTGACCTCCTCTCCAGACACACTCCCACCCGCAACCTCCGCTCTGCTGGTACCAACCTCCTGACCCCCTCCATCCGGACCAAATTCAGATCCTGGGGGGACAGGGCCTTCTCCATCGCTGCTCCCACCCTCTGGAACTCACGACCTCACACCATCAGAGACTCCTCCTCACTCACCACATTCAAAACATCACTAAAGACCCACCTGTTCAACACTGCATTCAACATTCAACCCACAGCATTTAACCCCTGACTATCTCTTCTCCTTCTCCCTCCTTTTGCTTTAAATATTTCCCTATTGATTCGTCTTTTTGCAATTGTTGTTTTCATGTATTGTTATGCATTATGTTTTCCACTCTGTCAAAGTGCCTTTGGGCTTCTTGAAAAGCGCTATAAAAATAAATGAATTATTATTATTATTATTATCATAATTCCTCCTCACTTCTTTTTTTATTTTTTTATTAACAGTGTGTAACTCGTGGTGATATGAGTTCACCGATCTTGTAAAACGGACACAATTCACAACATTGTCGTTATGCCATTATCTTAACTCTACTGTACCCATGCACAACATTACTTGATTCAATCTTTTAATCTCGATATTTTTCATCATAAAAATCTTTCTATTTTGGGTCCATATTTGTTTCCATTCTTATCAAACTCCTATGGTTTATCAATTTGTTCCAAAACACTGCAACCAAAGGTTTTAACCAAAGCTCTACCAATCTATTCCCAATTTGAACTCAAAATACTAGTGAAACAATAATTCGAAGAATTAACTTCAAAGGGTCAACAAATTCATTTTATAAACAGATCTAATTTTCATCCAATAATTATCCTTATCAACTGTCATATTGCAACACTTTAATAAACCTTCGAAAAATGTCTCCCAAATCAATAAATTCCCTTTTACAAATAGCCATCTGTAAATTACGTATTTAACCACAATTTTCTCCCAATTTGTTTGGCCTAAATGGCCGCAAAAGTGGCTGCCAACACGCAGTACCTTTTTTTTATCTACCAAGCAAGTATTCCTCCACATAAGACCTCTACCAAACTTTTAAAAATCTGGGATTTCTAATTATATGGATGCACACTCTCAAGACATTTCAGGCTGCTGTTAACAATCCACTATAATAAATTAATTCCTTTACCCACAATCAAATAATTAATACAAATTGAGGATATTATCCCCATCACATTCATTTATAGATTCATTTTGTTGGATCTGTTTTTCAACCGCTGCAGGGAAGAACAATAGCTCTTATAAGTCTTTGTAATATCTCACTTAATTTACCCAGCATCTAAGAATTGTATACTATCCATTCTCCTTCTGTTAACTAGTGTCTTTGTTTGAATTCCAAAGCTTAATTTGATGAATCCCATGTGTACAGCCACCACTTATTGAAACCCCTACTTTTTATGTTGTAGAAAATATCCAAGTAAGTGTTTTTACGCTCCCTTAACTATTTTTAATCTTTTTCTATGCACCTAGTGAGCACTACTGACACCTGTATGCCAATATAGGTGTGCCAGATTAACAAAATATGTTGCAGGTACACGTAACATCGCGTTCTGAGTATAAATAACGTAACAGCGCGTTCATGTCTGCCCCTTGGTTTAAGATTCACAATGCATTCCGTTTTAAAACTCACAATAGTTCAAACCAGCAAGATTTTCTTTACTATTTTCCCATATCATCTATGCCTAATACACATCCATACATACAGCACAATTTATATGCTAATAAAATTCATGTTCATATAGATATATCAAAATCCGTGGGCAGAGTACTCTGGTAAATCAGTGTAAGACCTCTCCCAAATTTGACTGATTTTGTACTCCCACATTTTGTATTAAGCTCATATCCATAAATAGCTTTTATTCTCATATAAATTCTATCAAAAACAGAATCCCAAGATTAATCACAATTTTACTATTAATTAATGGCTGCTCATAACTCAGCACATCAAATCTTTATATTCCATCTCTCTTGACAAAAGACATAATTTTCATAATCAAATTATATTTCTATTTTATTTTACGGATTCTCTGGATATTCGATCCCATCCACATGAAACTATCTATTTCCAGACAGGCACATTGTCGGTTTCAACAATCTTGTAAGATGGCCACACAAAAACAACAAAAAACACAAACATTGACACACAAACAAAAAATACACACACACATGCATTATGCGTATTTGTTTGTGTTGGAACCATTATTTACAGATCAAGATGGGTGTCAATTTTATTTCAATTTCATAAAATTTGTCCTTCAATGTTAGAAATGCTAATACACAAATAGACCAAAAAGGTTTATTCTTAGAAAACCCCTACAATGTCACATTGAAATTACCCTTTCGGTTCCCACAATAATTTATCCATATTTGACAACACACCCATTTACACGTCAGTCGACCACTGACCTATCAATCATGCAACACAATAGTCCGAAATTCCCACCTGATGATCATGTGACTCTCGTCACCTGGTTTCCAAAAAAAAATGTTGCAAAGCAAGTGTTCCAAAACTTTGTAAATTGAAAAATTGTTGTGCCCAAAATGCTCCCTAAACCCACATTTATATTTGGTAAATATGAGGCTTCCAGAATGAACTCTAATCCTGGATCTTTTAATTCTATGTTCCAAAAAAAATCCAATTTCGGCATTTGATCAATTAATTATTAATTTTCGAACAAGCAAAAAAGAAAAAAAATGAATCATTTTTGCTCCGAAAACTTTTCAGACACAAGAATCATCGACAGTTATTCATGTTTGTCCAGTGATCTAATCTGTTGAGGCCAATCATCATTTGGGATTTGCAGCAATGAAGGCCTAATCGTTGTCTGAGGCACCGGTAAGCACTGGTACCCTTGATCTTGGTTTGTCCTATGAACTAGTCTTCCTATCTGAATATGGACAACGACGTTTCCAGTGTCCCATATTTCCACACTTGTAACATCGGTTTCTGTCATTGCCTGATGTGCCCACCTGTTCACTTGTATTGGTGGGCTGCATCTCTGGATCCCTGGGTTGCCACTGCGATCTTTGGTTATCTCCTGAAACGTAAGAAAATTCTCTGTACTGTTCTTTCTGGGGAGACAAATGGGAATCAGATGGGACAACTGTCACTTTTATTCCTATTTTCGAGGGCAGTCGTGCATTTATCTCCTCCAATGTATCCTGTATTCTTTTCATTTTAAGTTCTAGGTCCGTTATCCGTTCTTGCTGTTCCCATTGTCTGGATTCAACATCCCAATGATGGAATGCAAGCCAGTCTACTGTTAGATTCTGTCTCTTCTTGGCTTACAATTTTTGTCCACATCTCTCCAATCGACTTCGCTCAAATGTACCATCTCTTGTAAACTCCTTAGCATGTCCCTTTGTCCACAAATACCAATTCTCGACCTCCCTAATAGCTTCCGCACCATAACGGTCGTACATATAATTTGTACAAGTACCTTTTTGTGGAATATCTGGTTGTCCTTGTGTATGGTTACAGGCTCCATTCCCCATTCTGCCTGTATGTGAATAACACTCTATACTCACTAAATGTACCAGATAACTACTAGGACTACACTTTCGACTACACCTGTACCCACTATCGACTGTGTGTACTGCAAATAAAATCTACTAGGGTTTGTTCCACCTTTTATCAAAGTAGCATTGGATGTGTTGTTGCCTAGCTTGTTCCTCTAAAGCTCCACTCGTACTTCCAGGAAGGATCTTTCCACCTGTTCAAACGGTGATTTCCAGAGAATCTCTCTCACCTGTGGCTTTTGCACAACCCAATCTCCCAGATCGGTATTGCAGATGAGCCAAATGGGTCAGTATGAAATGGGTGAATCCGCAGATATCCCGTTCTGTTGAAGGGGAAATCACACAGAATAGTAACCGCACATATATATCTATATATAGACTTACCACCTTGCTCAATTTTCCAAGGTTGCCTTCACATTGATAATATCTCACAAATATATCGAAACTTCTTTCTTGAGACGTCACTTTCATCAATCAATCAATTTATTCAATTAAATCAATTGATTATTCAATTTTAATCAATTTATCAATATTCATCAATAAATCGAATTAATCGTTTTAGATGACTCCATACATAAAGCCTTTCCCCAATGGTGTCAGAATAGCTTTATCTATTGACTGAGATGTATGATCATTGATCATCACCTCTGACCCATACCTCATGTCAATTGATGAATCACTATTCTGTCCTAGGGTCATATCTGACATATTTTTCAATTTTGCCTGGTCACCACAAAATTCGACTTTTGCAACCACTAAAGGCAACTCATCCTTCATTTGTGAGACAATCAGCCAAAATTGATGACAGATATGGAACAGTTCATTGGGAAAAAATATCTCAATTTGAATGGAACCCAAACCTCTTGACAATTAAAAATTTTGTAAAACTCCTGAAATGTTCTACCAACAGATGACAATTAATTCATAATATTACTCAATTTTAATCCAATCATGCTCAAATTTTGACAATTTATTTAACTCCATTACTTGTAATGCATCATTAATCCTACAGGGCTCAAAAGTTGTCCTTTAAGCCCGTGCAATCATTTTACACCGAAACCTCATGATCTCATTCCTGTCAATCATAACATCATGATTTTAAAATCATTATCATAATGATTATCATTATTATCATAATCAGTCATACCATAATCATCCATTTGAAAAGACAAATGAAAAATGAAAAGACTTACAAAAAGTCGTGACAATATCGAATAATCGTTTAAAAAAATTAAAAAGAGGAAAAAAATCGTTTTTTTTTTTTTTTATTGCTCCTGCCATAACATTCGTCATTCTGTCCGCTCCTCCATCGTGACCAAACCGAGATAAAGGGAGCTCAACCATAGGAATACCATAGAAGCCTCAACCATAGGAGCTCAACGTAATCATGACTCGGCCACAAAAACGAGCAGATTTCGCAGGGCGTTACGTTAAACGTTAAACGTTAACGTAACAAAAATCAATCGTGAGATATCTATCTATAATTCCAGTAATCTCTGTCTGTCTGTCTGTACGTTTGTTTGTCTGTGACCGCTGTTTCTCGGCAACCACGGGTCCGATATACTTTTAACTTGCCAGGTATATTGCTGGGGACCCGAGGATGTGCCTTTTCAAGGTTTCATATTAATCGGACAATTACTTACCGAGCTATGTCCAAAAAACGATTCAACCAATCAGAGAGCAGCGAACGATCGCGTGTGCCGAACGTGGCGGGCACACTCTGCCTCGGATGGCACATTTGAGAGCGTATTCATTTATTTCACGTTTGCAAACTATGTTGGCGTTAAACTATGTTTTACAACTAATAAAAACGAATTTGCGATTCATTCGCTTTCCTGCGCGTTTGTGCACGCGATGGCGATTTCTTTACCAAACTCCGGAAGCCGTTCGCTTTGGACCAAACCATTGCATGTAAATAGAGGGGGGGGATATAATTTTAGATATAGATATAGTACGGGCATGCCCTAGTATACAAAATACACAAAAAACACACAAAAAAACACACAAAAAAATACACAAGGTTGACCATAATTTACATAATTATACAGTAGTACACCATATCAGTGGTTCTTCATGAAAAACGAGAGCACAGCACCCTTTCTAAAGACAAAAAAAGTCTAATAGTGGTTCTTTGTGACCAAAAAAATTTCATGGCACCCTTTCTACATGGATATACATGCAACAGGACAAAACAAAAATGAAATCAAAATGAAAAATAGTAGTACACCATATCAGTGGTTCTTCATGAAAAACGAGAGCACAGCACCCTTTCTAAAGACAAAAAAAGTCTAATAGTGGTTCTTTGTGACAAAAAAAATTTCATGGCACCCTTTCTACATGGATATACATGCAACAGGACAAAACAAAAATGAAATCAAAATGAAAAATAGTAGTGCACCCTTTCTAAAGACAAAAAAAAAGTCTAATAGTGGTTCTTTGTGACAAAAAAAATTTAATGGCACCCTTTCTACATGGATATACATGCAACAGAATGGTTCTTCCATTCAAATCATGAAGCAAAACCCAAAAGTCAAATAAAAATGAACTCAAAAATGAAATCAAATCAAAATCAAAGCAAAAATGAAATCAAAAATCAAAACAAAAATGAAATAAAAAATGAAATCAAAATCAAAGTCATCTTACTCTATCAAAATTTTTTTAATTTTTTTTTTTTAATCAAGTTTATTATCACAATCTTCTGATTTCGACCTAAGTATGTCAATGCTCCCTTTTTAAGAATTCACTTTTAAACCAATTAAAAGACAACAACTCAAAAGTTCGGCCAAAAGGTCCAACTGATAAAAAAAATTATTAACAATTTAATGCAATTATACTCAGATTATTATTGAAATTCATAGTCATTTTCCATCTCAACTTCTGATGTCCACTCTAATCCATTTACCTATCAAATCTTACAAAGGAGCCTGGAAGAGAATGGAAAATCAAAAGCTCTCTTAAAAGAACAATAATATGTTGTTCCAAACCCACAACACCAAAAATAACATCAGGCAAAAAAAATCCCACTAAAATCAATAGAACACCATTTAGTTCAATACAGCCCGATTCCTCATTTTACAAGCAGGAAACACAATGCCGCTTCTTGGGGGCCCTCCAAGGAGCGAAAATATGCTTCCCACTCATCCTATTACCTCCATCAAAAAGAGGATATTACATTTCAACCCGTATGCTTGTCTGTCTGCACAGAACAATTTTGATTTTCTCATACTATCATTGATATGACGTGACTGAGGGCGGAGAAGAGGAGGCCGAGGAAATGATGATGATGAGGAGGTGTGAGAAGTGAAGGGGAGGTAGAATGGTGGGGGCTGGGGGGTATGAAGGGAAGCAGGAAGGAGTGGAGTGGAGTGGAGTGGAGGGATTGGGGTTGGAGGTGGAGGTGGAAGGGTGCCGCATCAAGAAGTAACCCTCCCATCCGAATGCGCCCAGAGGGAGCAAACGAGATGGGGGGTGGATGGGGGGGCGGAAGGGTGGAGGGGTATGAGAGTGGTGTATGGTGGGGTATGAGAGAAAAGGAGTGTCATACAACACACCAAGCCGGGACAAAGAAAAAAAATGGGATGGGATGAAAAGATGAGAGGAGAGAGAGGGATGGGGAGAGAGAGAGAGAGAGAGAGAGAGAGAGAGAGAGAGAGAGAGAGAGAGACTTTGACTTTTAAGCTCTTTTTATTATAAAAGTATAAAACAAGAGTACCACCAAAAGCAATTCATTCAGGAAAATCAGTAAAATCATAGCAATCCCGGAAGGAAAAAACAATCAGTGCACTGCAAACCAAGCGACAGAAAAGGTGCAAATACCAAAAAAACCAGAAACACCCGCACTGTATTATACAGAAATTAACAATTTGTTATCTTGGACCTCACAAATCCCTCCAACACACCAGGTCGCAACAAAATTTGCAAGGTCGTTTGCAGTTTGGACACAGCCAAATTCAAGCTTGAGCCTTGCTGACACCAACTAACTAAAAAACACCATAATACTGCATTCCTGCATGGGTCTGCCGCCCAGCTTCGCCTTCTGCGACAGGTATACGGCCAGTTTAGCAGTAGCGGTTAGGAACCCGAATACAATAGATGTGGTTCCCTTTTTGGGAGGAAAGCCAAAGATGTAAGCTTTCAAAGAAAAGGTAACCTGCAATCTATGGGAAATAAAATTTAACCAATGAAACAAAGGAGAAGGTCTTTCACAATTAATGAAAGCATGAAACAAATCTTCCCTCACCGGACAAAAGGGGCAACAGCCGGAAATGGGGGAAAAAAAACGAATGACAGCATTGGAAGGAACAATCCAGTGGGCCAAACACCACTGAAGGTCACCTGTTCTTTTAGAAATAAGTCCAGCATACATTGCATCCCATAAAGGCTCAGAGGGGGGACCGGGAGGCAAGAGTCCTTTCCACCGGGTAACTCCAGCTAGAGGTGGGTCCCCAAGAAGAAGTTTCACACAAGACCTATAAATACTCTTGCTGCTCATAACATGGAAGGGGGGTGACCCTGCGCTCATGGGGGGCAGCTCGTTTGGGGTAAAAGCGACACCTAATTTTGGGACTGTGGGCTCAACCTCTGCGTCCTACGTCCAATGTAGGCCTAGCTGGTGGCCCCTTCGGATCACCGCTCTTAGTATGTTCCCGATTTGCCTCCTGGACCGAACACCTGTTAGGTCCGCCAGCTCGTTCGCAGGCTTCCATCCCTGTCCAGAGTCGTGTCGGAGATGACACACTTTCAGGATGTTGGCCACTATAAAATGCTGGCAGAAGTTGCGACTCCTCGGGATATCGGGGAAAAGTGGGTTGAAAAATAAAGGCTCGTGTGCATACATGTTAGTGCCATACGAGTCTGTTTGGCGACTTATCGAAACGCCCTGCCAGGCATTCAAGAGGCTCTGATAAAAGACTGGGAGCAGAGATGTATCGACGTGTTGAAGGTTGGTCAGGAAAAGTTCCTGTCCGTATCCGAGCCTCCCAGCTCGTTGAAGAATGGAGCAGGCTAAGGGCTTTCCTGGTAGGTGTTCTGCATAAAGCAAGCGTTGGATGGAGCGGAGCCGGAAGGCCAACAGGCGGCATTTCACATCGACTAGGCCATGACCACCCTCGGCAAAGGGACAACATATGGCGCTGGGTCGAAGCCAGTGGTAGCCTCCCCCAAAAAAATCCACCAGTTTCCTCTGGATAGCTTGGAGCAAAACCTCCGGTGGTTGCAGGCAGATGAACCGGTGCCACAAAAGGGTAGTGACGAGGTTGTTGACAACTAGCGCGCGACCCTTATAGGAAAGGTGGGGTAGAGCTCTTTTCCATCGGCTCAAACGCCCATCTACCTGGTCAATGATCCTGTCCCAATTGTTCTGGGCATACTGAGGAGGACCGAGGAAGACGCCCAAATACTTGATGCCATCGTTTGCCCACACTAGCTCTGCAGGAAGGGGAGGTGGTGGTAATAACGGTGGCATAGGTAAGTCATTTTTTGGAAAGGGGATCCACAGAGCCTTGCTTTTCCCCCAATTACACCTTAATGATGAGGCAAGGTTGAAGTCCGACAAACACTTTGCCATGGCGTCACTGTCGCATTTTCTTTTTATAATGACACAAAGGTCGTCGGCATAAGCTGACAGGGTCAAAGGTGGGTGTCCTGGAGAAAGGACAAGTCCAGGGATATCCTTTCTGAGGGCGATTAAGAGGGGCTCCAAGGCGAGGGCAAATAATAGACCTGAAAGTGGACAACCTTGCCTTACCCCACTCTGAACCTTTATGGGTGGGCAAAATTAGTTGTTAACTTTGATCAAGCTGGAGATGTTTGCATATAACAAAGCTATGTAGGCTCTAAAATTAGTGCCAAGCCCGCAAGCTTGTAACACATGACACAAAAACTCATGATCAATGCTATCAAAGGCCTTTGCAAGGTCAAGAAACACCAATCCAAAATCCTCTTTGACACATTTACCAGTTAACAAATCTCTGACTAGGAATATGTTGTCATAGATGGATCTGCCAGGGATGCCGCAACTTTGATCAGGTGACACCAGGTCCCCAATAACTGTCTTCAACCGGTTCGCAAGGACCTTGGAAAACAGTTTGTAATCCGTGCACAACAAAGAGATCGGGCGCCAGTTTGACAGGTGTCGGAGATCGCCAGTCTTGGGTAGCAGGCAGAGTACTGCTCTTCTAAAACTGAGTGGTAATTCTCTGGATAAAAGAGATGCATCCAGAACATTGAGCAGCTCTGGGCCCAAAATGTCCCAGAATGCCGAAAGAAATTCGGCCGGTAGGCCATCGATGCCAGGGGCTTTTCCCGACTCCATCTCAGCGAGTGCACCGGTTAGCTCTGGAAGGGTAATTGGAGCATCCAGTTCCAGACGTTGGGCCTCAGCCACGGAAGGAAGATGAGAGGTCAAAACATTCATCATTTCGTGAGAAACTGTTTTGGCCTTGAAAAGTTCAGAAAAGAAATCGATTACATTTAATCTTACATCACTCGGATTTGTTAGGATGTTCCCCCCTGGGTCCAAAACCGAAGATATAAGTCGTGCTGGTTTCTCTACAGTTTCTAGGTGAAAGAAAGCCTTAGTTGGGGTATCTGAAACCTTTATATTTTGTATTCTTAGCCGAACTAGTGCACCCGCTGCTTTTTCATGGATCAAATCCCTTAATTGGGCCTTCTTCTCGAGTAGCAACCGATAGTTCACTGGGTTGCTCTCATTGGCCAACTTGCTCTCTAACCTTAAGATGTCTGCTTCCAAGCAAGCCATCGTGATATGTTTTACATTGGTACAGTGCGAATTAAATTGTTGACAAAATACTCGAATTTGGGCCTTTAGGTTATCCCACCAGAGACTAATTGAGGAGAAAGAAGATTTTTTAGTACTAATTTCAGCCCAGAAATCACGAAAGGAATCTGTAAATAAACTATCTTCTAAAAGTTTAACGTTAAACTTCCAGTAACTATTTCTGCATGTGGGTCGAGAAAAAGAAAGCTCTAAGGTTACCATATGGTGGTCTGAAAACAATGACGGAAAACAACCTGACGAGGCCGCGACGTTCCTAAAGGGTACATTAATGTACCAGCGGTCGAGTCTTGCCGAAGACACCCGGCCATTGGCACATCGACACCAGGTAAACTGGACTATGTTGGGGTGATGCAATCGCCAAACGTCCAGTAGACCGGCTGTCTTAAAGAAACGGGATAGGTCCGCATGGGACTCGGGGTGGGGTTCTGCAGAGTTTCTATCCTTCGAAGGGTCAAAGGTGCAATTAAAGTCACCACCAATGCACACACATTGGTCGAGATCAACTGATTTCAGGTGGTTTACCATGGAGGTGAAGAAGGCCTTTCGGTCCCTGCTCTCGCTAGGTGCGTACACATTGAAAATGGTACAGCGGAAGTTTTGATGTGCAAGCTGAAGGGAAATAAGCCGGCCTTTTATGACTTCCTGAAAATGACAAGACTCAAAAGCTAGACCTGGCTTTAGAAAAAACCCAACCCCAGCAGATGAGGCTGACAAATTGCTAAAATAGCATTGCCCTTTGAAAGTTTGGCACCAGTCATGTTCCACATTAGGTGTGATGTGGGTCTCTTGTAGTAAAAGAACATTTGCCTTTTTACGGTCAAACAAGTTTTTGACTTGGGCCTGACGGAGGTGACTTGCACCCCCACCATTCATGTTTAAGGTCGCAAAGGAAATGTTTTTCATTCCATGGTAATGAAATCGCCCTGTGCTTGGGAACACTCCACACCTGCTCGGGTAACAAACTTTCTTAACCTGTGGAATTGAGATTTCGTCAGGTCAAAATCCTCACGCGCTTTGATTATTGACTTTGCGGTGCACATGAATGCAGCCAAGTCAGGGAAATAGTCTTTAATGACAATGTTGCGGTGACGATACGTTTCGTTAAGGAAGGTAAGAATGAGTTGAGGGGATACCTGCGAGTGACCAGTCATCGCTTGTGACAGCGCGGTTGCCTCAATGTCATCTTCGGACTCAGACACGTCAGATAACATGTCGTCAGGATCTGGGGTATTACCCGCTGCCCCCGCCGTCTTGTCTGGAGGCACCTTCACAAGTTTCCCAAGGTGTTCCCGAGAGCACTCGTTAACACTTTGGTGGATATTTGTATCTGGGGTCGGAGCTTGGGTTTGAGATCCCAGCAAACTCAGATTTGCCGGCCCCGTTTGTACAGTGGGAACGTTTATTGAATCCTTAGTCTGCTCGGTATTTAAAGGGGGGACAAGCAGAAAAACATTTCCCAGCTCGGAAATGGTAATACTTTCACTGGAGGTTTCGCACTCGGAAACTTCCAGGTGAGAGGTACAAATTTTATTTTTCGGCTCATTTACATAATGACACTCACTGGTGTCATTGACAACGGTATTCATGTACTCCGTTAGTGAGGGAATGTCAGAGTTTTTGAGATTCGGACACTCGGACACATGTGCACCGGAAATGGTGCCGCCCATGACCACCTTCTTTGCAGCACCAGCGAAACTGCTTGGCGCTGGTGCTCTTCGCTTTTTACCATACACTATGGATTCTTCGTTCATGGGTTCGGGAAAGGGGGCAATGCTAGTTGTGTCAGTCACATCGGTGGGTTTCATCACATTGGAATCAAAAAGCACCAGTGTGACAGACGACTCAGTCAGGGTGTCAGAAGGTACGGTCGGGGTGTCAGAAGGTACGGTCGGGGTGTCAGAAGGTACGGTCGGGGTGTCAGAAGGTACGGTCGGGGTGTCAGAAGGTACGGTCGGGGTGTCAGAAGGTACGGTCGGGGTGTCAGAAGGTACGGTCGGGGTGTCAGAAGGGACGGTCGGGGTGTCAGAAGGTACGGTCGGGGTGTCAGAAGGTACGGTCGGGGTGTCAGAAGGTACGGTCTGGGTGTCAGAGGGTACGGTCGGGGGGTCAAAGGGTACGGTCGGGGTGTCAGAAAGTACGGTCGGGGTGTCAGAAGGTACGGTCGGGGTGACGGAAGGTACGGTAGGGGTGACAGGAGATACGGTCCGGGTGACGGAAGGTACGGTAGGGGTAACAGGAGACACGGTCCGGGTGTCAGCGAGCATGGTCGGGGTGTCACAAGGCGCGGTGGAGGGATTGGCCTTTTTACAAACCCTTTCGTTATGTCCCGGTTCACCACACTTCGGACAAGAGGCCCTAGGACAGAATCTTTTAACGTGTCCGAATTCTCCACAATTAAAGCAAGTTAAGGAGGCTGAGGAAGCATACATGTGGTATTCCCGATCATCCAACGATACTTTAAAGGATATATTTAAACCTGTATCGGCTCCGCGATCCGGGAGAATCATGTACACCTGCCTCCTAAAGCTCATTACGTGTTTAACACGATCGCTGCGACACCCGAGCGGAATCATTGAGATTCGGGATACAATTTTACCATAACGAGACAGAACGGATAGGAGTTTCTCGCCTGGCATAAACGGTGGAACGTTGGATATTGTTATCTTGGTAGCTGGCGTATCCATAGGGGATACCGTAATATAATGACCCCCTTTTATGGTTAGACTGGTACTAACGACGTCATGAACGAGTTTTTCTTCTGACACGAAGACAACAAATTTCTGGTTCATTCGTGATGCCGCACGAACATTACCGTCTCCTATGATGGATCCCACGGCAAGGATGATGTCCTCAGCCGGAGCTCCTTCGGGCGGAACACATGCGAATGCATGCTTACGCGTTAAATTTTCGAACGCCTCGTAACGAGAGCGTGTATTCGCCATACCAGCGAAATCCCCCCCCCCCCCCTTGTCCGAACCGGACAAGAAGGTATCAAACCTAAATAACCGAACTAAAGTAAATAATAAACGTGCATTATAAGCACAAAAAAGGCTTACAAAGCGTCGTCAAAGCCAATAGGCCGCACCCAAAATGGGCTCGCTCTCAATCCTCTCTCTCTCTCGAAGACAAGGGTGCAGAACGGATGAAAACACAATGCCGAAGCACACAGGATGGAAAAGGAGAGGGAGGGGGGGCAGGGGAGGGCAGGAGAGGGGGGAAAACTCACAACGGACTCACCAAAACACCGAGCAGTTGCTCACAGCCGCCATGACGCTACACCCAACGCACCGACAGCCGATAGGTGGCGACAGAGAGGAGAGAGAGAGAGAGAGAGAGAGAGAGAGAGAGAGAGAGAGAGAGAGAGAGAGAGAGACTTTTGTATCTTTTTATTATAAAAATAGAAAAAGAAAACCCCCAAATAGGGGTCACATTGTCATTTCAAGCAGAGAAACAAACAAAAAATATTAATACAGTAAAATTATGCACAAAACATTTCACAAAACAATAAACGTTTCTCCAGGATTTTACAAATGACTTCTTTCACGCACCATTTGGTCTCAAACTGTGGCAGCCTTCCTGTTATGGAGAAAAAGGCCAAGTCTAACTTTACACGGCTCGTCACAAGATTTTTAAACAAGAACAAGGCATTTTCCTCATTAGCTCCGAGATCATCAACTTTTCTTTTTCTTGATTTATACACTGCCATTTTTGCCTGTGCAAGCAGGAAATTACCTAACACATCATTCATATTCTTGTGTGAGATGTCTAAGCCATAAATGAAAACACAAGTGTTGAAAACCAAGCCAATCCTGCCAAAACAATTCTTAAGAAAGATAAATAAAGGAGCCAACCGTTGACATTCAACATAAATATGAAAGAGGTTTTCAGGCCTTTTACAAAAGGGACATTCATCTGCTAGGAGACTTGAGAAGCGGTGCAGCAAGTGGTTAGAGGGGAGGATCCAGTGTGCAAGTCTCCATTGGAGGTCACCATGTCGTGGTGGCACAGGAGGATGATAGAATCCTTTCCAATTAGGAAAATATGGGGGGGAACAAGGTAAGAGGTCTCTCCATCGAACCCTCCGCTGTGTCATTTGCCCTTGCAAAAGGAAACTTACGCAACCCAAATAGAGGTCTTTTTGTTTAGGAAACCCATTGAATCCTATGCTAAAGGGGGTACACGGAGGAGAGTTGGCAAGAGAAAACTTGCAAATAAGTTCAGGAAAGGTAGCAGGAGAGGCACCTTGTTCGTTGTCTGCTTGGACTTGCTCCCAGTTAGGTGCAAGCTGTACATAGGTATGAAGCACACAGCGTAGCATACGTGCCACAACTCTGGAGGATCGCACGCCAACCAGGCTTGCCAATGCATCAGCTCCAATCCAACTGCCACTTGGGCTTAAAAGATCGGCGACTGATTTTATGTTCTTCGCGACAAAGCATTGAACGAGACACCTATCAGCAGGCATATCATGGAAAATTGAATTGTAAAACAAAGGTTCCATCAAGAACATTTGCTTTGTGTACGAATGCGTAGCTCTTGTTGTCGTTAGAGTTCGCCATGCGTTTAGTACACTTTGATAAAACCTGGAGAGGGGAGACATATCAAGATGCGAGAGATCCATCAAGAATATAGCGTGGTCATAGCCTAGTCTCCCCGCCTGCTGCAAAAGGCGACGAGCGACGTCGACCCAAGGTGGAGAGGGGTGCATGTACAGCATGCGTAGAGCAACCGAAAGTCGAAAGGCCATTAACCGGCTCTTTATGTCAACCAGGCCTTGGCCTCCATCGGTCAGTGGCAAGCTGAGGACCTCGGGTCGCAACCAGTGCTTTCCATCCCAGAAGAAAGACACAAAGCACTTCTGGAGCTGTTGAAGCAACACTACCGGAGGGTGCAGCACAAAGAACCTGTGCCATAGGGTAGAGGCCACCAAACTGTTGATCACCAAGACCCTTCCACGATAAGACAGTTGTGTTATCAGATTTCTCCATTTTTGCAGTTTTCCTTCAACAAGATCCAACAGACCAGCCCAATTCTTTGCTACTGTGGCGTCATTACCCAAGAACACTCCAAGGTATTTCACGCCATCAGTGGCCCATGCAAGAGGAGCAGGAAGTTTGGGTGCCGAGTGACATGATGGACCAAGCCAAATGGCGCTCGTTTTCTCCCAATTCACTTTGGCTGAAGAAGCCTTTTCAAACACGGATAGGCAATAACGGACAACGTTAATGTCATTGAGGTTCCGCACAAAGACACACACATCATCAGCATATGCCAGCACCTTAATGGGCCGTTCAAGATGAGAAAACCCAACCCCGGTTAGTCTAGCACGCAAATAACCCAGTAAGGGTTCGATGGAGAGAGCATATAGCAAGCCAGAGAGGGGGCAACCTTGTCGAATTCCCCTGTTGACAGGCAAGGGTGTAACAAGTCCATTGTTTATCTTAAGCACACTAGAGATATTGTTATACAGTATCTTAATGTAAGAAATGAAGGTCGGACCAAGTCCAAACCGTTCAAGCACTTTGAAGAGGTACCGATGATCGACGCGGTCAAAGGCCTTCTCCTGATCAAGGAGAAGAAGTCCCAAATCTGTGGGGTTTTCTTTGCACAGTTCAATCATGTCTCTTACGAGGGAGATGTTGTCATAGATGGAGCGCTTGGGTACACAATAGCATTGGTCTTCTTTCAACAATGAGGAGAGATGGAGTGAGTCGCGATGCCAGGGCTTTTGAGAATAATTTATAGTCTGTGCATAGCAAAGAGATTGGGCGCCAGTTTTTAATATAGAGCAAGTCTCCTTTCTTTGGAATGAGGGTGAGAATAGCCCGTCGGCAACTCTGAGGGAGCTCTCCAAGCTGGCAGCTTGCGTTCAAGGTGTTGAGGAGTTCGGGACCCAGTAGATGCCAGAATTTCTTATAAAATTCAGTTGTAAGTCCGTCCAATCCAGGCGCTTTCCCAACAGCAAGGCTGTGCAGAGCGGTGCCAAGTTCGTCCAAGGTAATGGGCCCCTCCAGGTAGGAACGTCCACCCTCACACAACACTGGCAGCCCTACGGAGATAGAGGCGACACTGACAGGATTTATTTGCTCCATCGAGTATATTTTCGAGAAATATTCCTTTGTAAAAAGTTTGATAACTGATTGGTTGAAAGTGATGGATGAGTCTGCCAAACGCAGTTGAGAGAGCTGTTTGTTCGGGAGGCGTTTCTCTAAGGAAAAAAAGTACTTAGTTGGTATGTCTGTCTCATTAAGGTGCTGCACCCTCATCCGAACTAGGGCACCACGTGCATTCCTCTCAGTTATTTCTTTCAATAAAGACTGTTTTTCGGTTAAGGCTCTTTGCACATTATTATTTTGTCCTGTGACCCTCTGAAGATGTAAAATCTCTGATTGCAATAATTTCCTTGCTTCATAATCAGCCCTTTTTGAGAAGCTCTGGTATTGTTGGCAGAAACCTTTGATTTGGGTTTTTACTAGATCCCACCACACCAGTGGGTTAACAGAACAGCTTAACTTCCGTTCCAAGAGATCTGTCCAGAAAGATTCAAAAGCCTGAATAAAATTGAAGTCTTCTATTAAACTATTGTTGAATTTCCAGTGAGAACTCCCTGGACACGGTTTCGAGAGTTGAACGAATGCTCGAGCTAGGAAGTGATCGGAGAAACCGGAAGGCACGATGTCAGATTTGCAAACTCCATGTAACAGGTGAGAATTTACATAAATGCGATCAAGCCTCGCAAGTGAGATGTGGTTGTTGGAACAACGACACCATGTGTAGGATTGTTCGGAAGGGTGTTGCAAGCGCCAGACATCATGGAGATTATATTTTGCGATGATATTTGCAAAGAGTTTTGCGGTACATGGTTGAGGTTCTGGCCCGTTTCGGTCGCATGAGGCATTAACAGTACAGTTAAAATCGCCACCAATAATTAGACAAGTCTGCAGATCCAGTGTTTGGAGGAACTTTCTCAGTTCAGCAAAGAAGGAGATCCGCTCACCATTTTTGCTTGGAGCATACACATTAAGGATTGTAAACTTGACCTGATTGAGATAGAAGGTCACAGAGGCAAGATGGCCATCAATGATATTCGCAAATTGAAGCGAGGATGGTTGGAAATGTTTCCCTAAGACAAACATGATTCCTGCCTTAGACGAGGAGCTGTTACTAAAGAAACACTCCTTATCCATAATGAGCCGCCACTGGGCCTGAACAGATCTGACGGCGTGGGTCTCCTGCAACAAAGCTATGTCGAGACCGTTTGCGTTTATCAGCTGCTTGATCTGGATCTGGCGGAGTGAACTTCCACCACCATTGACATTTACTGTTCCAATCTTGAAACTCACCATGAATTAACTTAGAGTCTTTTTCGTCTTGGCGATCAATTTTCTTAAACGGTGACAATGTGTCTGACGAAAGTTGAATAAGTCAGGCCTGCGTATAATAGCCTGAGCACACTCGAGGAAGGACGGTAAATCGGGAAAGTATTCTGTTAGGTTTATACTGCGTTTCCTGTACGTATTTTGCAAGAAAAGTCGTATTTGTTCAGGGGAAGTAGGACCTAGACTGGTAGGTTTCTCCATTGCTTCCACCTGGCTGTTTGCTTCCTCCAGGTCAGATTCGTCAGAGTCAGTTTTAATTTCCGAATCACACAAGCTTGTATAATCCTGCATGTCGCTGCTGTCATCAATATTGGCACACGCACCTGCACTAGTTGTAACATCTGTGTGCTCTCCCACCGTGGGAACATTGCTTTGAGGAATAACAGCAATAATCTGTGGATTTTGTGAAACAGAAACAGCATCAGCAGATGCAGCGATGTTGCTTCCCCCGACTGCAACAACCTCCGATGGTGTGGCGGTATCTAGCAGAATAGGAGTCTCTTGCAAGATATTGATTCCTGCGATTCCAGCTTCACCCGGTGATGAAGTGAGAGCAGTAACTGGGACAGTTTCGCTATTTTCTGCTGGCGGGAATTCAGCATCATCATGCTCAGGATTAACATTTTCCAAAGTGACAGCAAGTTCATCACCAGTGGCCTCGGCAGGTTCATCACCAATGGTCTCAGCAGGTTCATCACCAGTGGTCTCGGCAGGTTCATCACCAGTGGTCTCGGCAGGTTCATCACCAATGGTCTCAGCAGGTTCATCATCCATGGTCTCGACAGGTTCATCACCAGTGGTCTCAGCAGGTTCATCACCAGTGGTCTCAGCAAAATCATCAGAGGACTTTCCAATAGCCGAGTCCGTAACAGGTGAGACGATTCCATTTGATTTGTTAACAGGTAAACCAGTCCCTGCATGTGGAACGTCTATGTCCTCACATGAAAGGGGGCCGAACTTGTTGGCTGTAGGTACAGGGTTTGTCCCAGCTAAGCCTTGTAGAGTGGCATCGGTCACGACTGGGGGGGTGTTACCGACAGGTTGCTTATTGTTAAATGCTGCCTTTTTCTGAGTTAAATGACCGTCGGGAAAGGTCTTTCTCTTCCTTGACGGAACAATGGTGAAACCATCCCCGACGTTCGTTGTGCTGTTTGGATCATCGGGATGGGAAGGCTGAGTGTTATTGCCGGACATGGAAGATGTTCCCTTCACAGCCGAAGCAAAAGATGAAGAAGAAGAATCCTTGTTGTTTACGTGGTTTGTCCCATCGTTCGACGAAGCCGTTTTTGGGCAAGAGCGTTTCAGGTGTCCGAATTTACCACATTCAAAACATTTCAAGGTGTCAGTGGTTACGTATAATTGGTAATCATGATTATCAATTTTGAATTTCAAAACAATGTTCAGCGTTCTTTCGACGTTAGAAGGAGGAAGTACAAGATAAGCTTGTCTCCTGAAAGACATCACATGTTTAGCCCGGTCGTCCTGGCAACGTAAAGGTAACATCGTGACATGCGAAACCACAGTACCGTAACGAGATAGTTCGGAGACCAGTCTCTCGTTCTTCAGGAATGGAGGACAGTTCGAGATGATGACCTTAACGGCTGGAGTGTCGAGAGGGGACACGAGTACGAAATGTCCGTCATCTGTCGATAATCCTGTACATACAATCTCGTGAACCAGTTCAGCCTCGGATACGAAAATAACGACACGTTTGTTCATTCGTGAGGCCGCGCGAACTTTATCAATACCGATTATGTTGCCCACAGCAATAACGAGGTCTTCGACGCTGACCTCGTTCGGTGGGACACAAACAACGCCATGTCTACGAGTTAACGCTTCATATGCCGCGTAACGTGAAAACGAAGTCATAATTTACAAGGGACGAGGGTGGGGGTGGGACAGGGGACGAGGGACGGGGGACGAGGGACGAGGGACGGGGGACGGGGAAGAGGGACGGGGGACGGGGAAGAGGGACGGGGGACGAGGGACGAGGGACGGGGAAGAGGGACGGGGGACGAGGGACGAGGGACGGGGGACGAGGGACGGGGGGGAGAGGACGAGGGGGTGGAGAGGACGAGGGGGGGGAGGGGACGAGGACGAGGGGGGGGAGGGGACGAGGGGGGGAGGGGACGAGGACGAGGGGGGAGGGGACGAGGACGAGGGGGGAGGGGACGAGGACGAGGGGGGGGAGGGGCCGAGGACGAGGGGGGGGGAGGGGACGAGGACGAGGGGGGGAGGGGACGAGGACGAGGGGGGGGAGGGGACGAGGACGAGGGGGGGAGGGGACGAGGACGAGGGGGGGGAGGGGCCGAGGACGAGGGGGGGGGAGGGGACGAGGACGAGGGGGGGAGGGGACGAGGACGAGGGGGGGGAGGGGACGAGGACGAGGGGGGGGAGGGACGAGGACGAGAGGGGGGAGGGACGAGGACGGGAGGGTGAATATCGCTCCCGAACAGTGATTAATTGATTATGAGCCGAGACAGATTTTCAAAGGCGAAAAACAAACACAGCTGGTGGAGAAAAAAGCGATCAGCCGGAGGAGGGGATGGGCCGCCGATTAATGCAAAAGTTATCCACAAACAGCTGCGGGCTCTCTCTCTCTCTCTCAGAAAAGGAAAGGAAACAAAGGACACGGAGTGAATATATACATACAAACGAGATAAGAAAAAGGGAATCGAGGAGGGAAAAGGGAGGCAGAGGGGGGTGGGGGAGGGGGGGAGGCCGAAGCCCCGAAGTGTTGGGTCTGATCAAAGGGGAGGGGCTGGGGCACAAATGCAGAGTAAGGATGTGAAGATAAACGAACAGGGGGAAGGAGAAGGTGAAATACGACGTGGAAAAGGACAACAGAGTAGAACAGCACAGCAGCTCGTACCTCACCACACATGCATAGCCACCATCTTGCGCGCCCAAACACACCGACAGCCAGCAGGGGGCGAGAGAGGGCGAGAGAGGGAGAGAGAGAGAGAGGGAGAGAGAGAGAGAGAGAGAGAGAGGGGGGGGGAGATGGGGAGAGAGAGAGAGAGAGAGGGGGGGATGGGGAGAGAGAGTGAGAGGGATGGGAGAGAGAGAGAGAGGGATGGGGAGAGAGAGAGAGAGAGAGAGAGAGAGAGAGAGAGAGGGAGGGAGAGGGAGAGGGAGGGAGAGGGAGGGAGAGGGAGGGAGAGGGAGAGGGAGGGGGAGAGGGAGAGGGAGAGGGAGAGGGAGAGGGAGAGAGAGAGAGAGGGAGAGAGAGAGATGGATGGGAAGAGAGAGGGAGAGAGAGAGAGAGAGAGAGATGGATGGGGAGAGAGAGAGAGAGAGAGAGAGAGAGAGAGAGAGAGAGAGAGACTTGGACTTTTGTATACCGTTATTTAAGCAAGGACAGAAAACAGCAGCTAGACTTTGCCAACAAAACAGCAATCATAAAATGAAGTTAAAATAATAAAGCATGAAATAATACAAGTGCACATTTAAAAAGAAAAGGTGAGATCATTGTTGACTACTTTACACAGTGCGTTCTTGTAACACCATTTTTGCTTAAAAAGATCTAAATTATTTACGTTTTGGTGAAAATAAAACTCTGCAGATAGCCTGGCGACGGTAAGGGCCTTAAAAACTGTTAAAACATTGTAGCCAGCATCAGGGTTGGCAAGAAGTTTAGCTTTCCTTGTTTTATAAATTGCTAGCTTCCCTTCAGCTATTAAAAAATTGGTGAGCACAGATACGGCAGCATTCTTAGGATTCAATGGCAAACCAAAAATAAACATACGTAAAGAAAAAGAAACATTCATATGGCAGCACAATTGTGACAACAAAATAAAAAAAAAGTGGGGTCAGCCTTGCACAGTCAACACAGGCATGATGTAAATCTTCAGAGGCCATACAAAAGGGGCATGAAACAGAATTTAAAACACTAAAACGGTGTAATAAAACATTGGGAGGTAAAATCATATGTACAATTCTCCAAGAGATATCACCAGTCCGCTTTACAATTGGTGGAGCATACATGGTGACCCATTCTGGGCAAAGGGGGGGGGGGGGGGGCGGCGGTAACATCCCTGTCCATCGGGATCCAAACCTATCCTTGCATACGTAAGGATGCCGAATGGCAACACAGAGGTGGTACAGGCACTTTCTTTCAGCGCTAGGAAGTGGAGAGGAAGACAGGCACACAGATTCTGTTAATGCAGCCAATGATGTTTGCACCTGATGAAGGGAGAGAACATGCATTGCAGGGTCATTGTTGTTGGCATCAAAATGAAGACCCAGTCCTCTGAAGGTAAGCAACACTTCTTGAATGAGCTGGGAGACAGCTCTTACAGAGCGCATTCCAACAGCGGTTGCAATATGTCCTGCTGAGTGCCAAGTTTCATTCCGGTTATCCCGCAGGTCTCGTATGACATGCACACCAGAACTTGTGAAACATTGCACAAAGGCACGTGATCGAAGTATGTTGGGAAAGAGTGCACTGTAAAAGATAGGCTCGTCGAGGAAGTTGGTGGTGTTGTAATGAGCCATATCTCGGTGCACCACGAGAGGCTTGGCTGCCAGGCTTGCAGCAGGTCTTGGTAGAAAGGAGGCAATGGGGAGATGTCAACATATTGCAGGTCCATGAGAAAAAGTTCCTTGTTGAAATCAAGCATGCCAGCCATTTTCAACAGGTAGTTGGCAGTGAGCCGCCACGGCAGCGAAGTGAAAAAAAGAAAACGGTGAACAGTGGCGACTCGAAAAGCCATTAGTCAGCTGACAATGTCAATGAGGCCATGGCCACCTTCTGCCAATGGAAGGTAAAGGACTTCAGGCTTGACCCAATGCTTGCCGCCCCAGAAGAAATCCAGTAGGTGTTTCTGGAGTGTCAGCAGCAGTGCTTCAGGAGGGTGCAAAGCAATCATCTTATGCCACAAGGAAGCCACTACATTGTTAATCACTAGGGCACGTCCTCTGTATGACAATGTAGATAATATTCCTCTCCACTTCTCTAGCCTATTATCAATTTTATTAACTGTGTTAACCCAGTTCTTTGCCATGAACGCTGGAGTGCCAATGTACACACCCAGATAAAGGATGCCTTCCTTCTCCCACTGCAAGCCTCTGGGAAGACAAGGCAAACCAACAGCAGGGGGGTGGCCAATCCATAAAGCTTTGCATTTGTTCCAATTGATTGCAGTTGTACATGCCGAGGAAAATTTTTCCAGATTATTTAGTACCATGGTGACATCATCACTGCTATGCACCACAACACACACATCATCAGCATATGCTGAGGTGCCAATTGGCCTTTCAGTTGGCAACACAGGAAAACCTGGTAAACTAGCATGAAGGCGGATTAGTAGAGGTTCAATGCAGAGGGAGTAGAGAATGCCCGATAAAGGACACCCTTGGCGGACTCCTCTTTCGACCGTTAGTGGTGCACATAAACTGTTGTTGACTTTAATGATGCTAAAAACATGATTGTACAGCAATGAAACGTGAGAAATAAAGGCTGCCCCAAAACCAAACTGTTTTAGGGTATGAAAAACATATTCATGGCTAATAGTGTCAAATGCTTTCTCCTGGTCAAGTAAAACTAGGCCAGCATTCTGTTTTTGTGCAGCACAGACTTCCCACAAGTCCCGAATTAAAAAAATATTGTCATGAATCGACCGATTTAAAATACAAAAGGATTGATCAAAATGTATTTAAAAACTAAGAAGGGGCTTTATGCGGTTTACAAGGACTTTGGAAAGAATTTTGTAATCCACACAAAGCAGAGAGGTAGGCCGCCAATTTTGTAAAGACCGTAAGTCTCCTTTCTTTGGGATAAGGCACACAATTGCACGGCGACAACTTAGAGGTAACACACCCTCTTGTGAACTATACTTAAAAACATCTAAAAGTGTCGGACCGAGCAAGTCCCAGAATGCTTTATAAAATTCCACGGGTAAGCCATCAAAGCCAGGCACTTTATTATCATTAAGGCTATTAAATGTTCACCCTCTGTAAAATCTTGTTCTGGAGAGCGCTGCTGTGATTCTTGTAATCGTGGTAGATTTTGGGTAAAATCAAACATTTCTTGATCATTACTTTCCTTTGCAGTAAAAACGTTCTTAAAGAAGTCTCTGATAAGACACTTCAACTGAGCATTCTCCTCAATAATTTGTCCGTCACTTGAACGTAAGCTTAGCAACAATCTATTAGATTTTGCGGCTTTTTCAAAGCTAAAGAAATCTTTACAACACGTTTCTGAGGTAGATAAACCTTTTACTCGAAGTCGTTTTAGCGCCCCGAGAGCATCATCTTTAGTTAAAACATTCAGTAGGGCTTGTTTCTCATGAAGCCGATGGCATCGTACCTCCTCGTCAATGTTAGTCGCGTTTTCCTGCAGGTCAAGAATTTCCTTCTTTAAAATGCATATCCTGGCTTGCTTTGCATTAGTAAAATTATTACTGTATTGCTGGCAGACGACTCGGATTTGTGCCTTTACATAATCCCACCATAGGCAAAGATTGGTGAAATCATTCTGCGATTCTAGAATCCGAAGCCAGAAATTTTTAAAGGATAATTTAAAAAAGGGGTCATTTAAAAGAGAAATATTAAAAGACCAATGAGAAGTATGCCTCTGAGGGCTAGGGAAGGAAAGCCGCATTTTAATTTTAAAATGGTCAGAAAACCCGGAAGGAGTAATATCAGTAAAACTAACAAGGTTTAAAAAGGAGAGGCTGATATAAAATGTATCAAGCCTTGCAAGCGACAAGTTGTTTAGCAGGCAACGACACCAAGTAAATTGTTGAGTGTTCCCGTGCTGCAGTCGCCAAACATCACCAAGGTCGTTCCGAGACAGAAGCAGAGACAGAGGCCTAGCACTAGCTGGATGGGGTTCAGGGCTGTTCCGATCTTTGGCTGGGTCTAATGTGCAATTAAAATCACCACCTAAGCACAAAAGGGTATCAGGGGCAAGATGATTAAGGAAGGTAAAGGATTCGGTGAAGAAAGCTGTCCTGGCTGTGCTGTCACTTGGGGCATAAACATTGACAATTACCATCTGCTGGTGGTGATATAAAAATTCGATGGAAACAAGATATCCAGGTACAGTTTCTTTAAAAACAAGAGAGGAGGCGGGAAGATGTGCAGATATATAGAAAGCAACACCAGCACTAACCGAAGACGTGTTACTAAAAAACCAGGTGCCTTTCAGCTTCAGCCTCCAATCTGCCATGCAACTCGCAGTCGAGTGAGTTTCTTGTAATAGAAGAATGTCTACCTTCTCATTCTCTATCAGCTGCATCGTTTGAACTTTGCACAGGGGATTGCACCCGCCGTTTATGTTCAAACTTGCTATTATCATGATGAGAAGAGTGGCCCACAAAGGATGATTATTCATTCAAAAGTTTCCTTGCTTTAACGCTGTGTCTTTTCAGTTGTTTACAAGAAGCGCTGGAAATGGCAACAGTTTCTGGATTCTTAATAATGATTTGCGCTTTTTGAACAAAAGCACGCACATTGGGGAAAAAATCATTCAGGTTTACTCGTTTCTTACGAGTGGTTTTTTTCAAGAAATCTAAAATATCAGATGTTGAAATTGTACCGTCGAGACTACTGTCTGGGTGGAGCTCCTCACCAAATGCACTTGATGTCAGGGAGGAGCAACCATCTGAATCATAGCCCTCATTATCCTCCAGGGCTTCACCCATTTGCTCGATGTCCATGGTTGTTTCAGAGGGGGAAACCGAGGGTGTAGTCGGGGCAACAAACTCGGCGGTTACATGTTTGGGTGGGTCAATCGTTGTAACAATGGCGATGTTATCTTTAGCAGAGGTACTGCAAGGTTGAAGTAACTCAGAGAGTGTAGGGGTGGTACACTCAGAAAGGGGCACACTGGTAGTGGTAGTTAGAGGTTGCAGGGCAGGGAGGGGAGGGTGAAGTGGAGGAGGTGGTGTAGGAGAAGAAGAAGAAGCAGAGGGAAGGGAAAGAGGAGGATGAGGGGGTAGACGAACAAGGAGAGGAGGGTAAGGGATGTCGGGAATAGGAGGGAGAGGAGGAGGAGCAAGAGGGGGGGCAAGAGAAGGGGTAGGAGGAGGCAAGGAGTGGGGATGGGGGGGAGGAGGGGGGACAGAAGGAGGGGAAAGAGAAGGCGCAACATCAGCGTCACCACATGATACTTTTGAGGTGACACATGATTCAGAGGGGGGACAGTCTGACGACACAGAAGTACATGGGACCTGTGTTGTGGGGCGAGCACCTGTGACCACCTGAGCAAAGGAACGAAGGGCGGCTGAAGCAGCCAGAATTTTCGATCCAGGTTCAGCGGTGCTTTGACTTTGAGAGGGTGAAAGGGGTCTTTTGGTACTTTTGGTTGTAGGAGCAGGTGCTTCATTTGAAGCTGCTGGCTCCACGTTGGTAGTGTTACCTGAGGGAGTTGGAAGTTGTTGGGTTGAGGGACCTTTGTTGGCAGCTTGATTCGGCATGTCTCTGGGGCATGATCTTTTTACATGGCCGAATTCACCACAACCAAAACACACCAGGGTTTCCGTATTAGCATACCCCATGTAAGTATGCCCGTCGATTTTGAAGGGAAGTATCGCCTGGAACGCCGAAACACCCGCAGTCAGAATCATGTAGAGAATTCGGCGAAACGACATGATGTGCTTCAGTTTGTCGTTTTGACTTCGAAACGGGATCATCGTTATCGGAGACACAACCGTTCCGTATTTTTTAAATTGGGATGTGATTTGTTCACCTTTAACAAAGGGGGGTAAATTCGAAATCACAACTTTTTTGCAGGAGTATCCAGGGGGGAAAAGGGGACGTAAATATCGGGGTCGAAAAAAAACCCGCACTCCACGACTTGCGCGACCCTCCGAACTTCGGAGACGAAAAAAACAACACGTTTGTTCATGCGCGAAACCGCTTTAACATTCTCGATGCCGACGATCTCGCCGACAGCAAAGATTAACTTCTCCATGTCGATCTCCGACGGAGGAACACACACAACCCCGTGCTTTCGGGTTAGTGCTTCAAAGGAAGCGTAACGTGAACTTTGACCCGCCATGGTTATTCAATGGACGGATATATGAAAATAAAGCAGCTACCACCGTTCAAACCTCGACAGGTAGCGAGAAAATGAAAGCGATATAAACAAAAGGAAAAGGTATGAGTAAAAAGAAATAAAAATAAGAGATAAACGCGATAAACTAATTATACACAACGGCAGATCGATCGATAGAAGGCACCGCCCAGAGGGGAAAACAACAACGTGCCGAGAAACCGTCGAATGCTCTTCTCTCTCTTTCAAAGGATCAGACAAGGTGATAGAAAGGAGGACACCATAACTTAGACGATATGGAGAGAGAAAGAACGGGAAGAAAAGGGGAAAACAGCACACACAACACGAACTGACAGAGACAGAGACAGAGACAGAGACAGAGACAGAGACAGAGACAGAGACAGAGAGAGAGAGAGAGAGAGAGAGAGAGAGAGAGAGAGAGAGAGAGAGAGAGAGACTTTGACTTTTTAGTCCTTTTATTACAAAAATATAAAAGTAACAATATACACGTTTCGCAATGAAATCAATCATGCCAACAAAAAGAAAAAAGAAAAAGAAGAAGCACCCAATGATCATCAAATAAGAAACAATCAGTATCTCACAACAGTATTCTAAATTCGTTTTATTTAACCTCACAAAACCCACGAACACACCAAGTATCAACAAAGTTTTGAAAATTTCCGGCCTCGTTGAAAAGGGTAAATTACAGTTTCAATCTTGCTGAGACTAATGCATTCAAACACAACATGATATTGCAGTGCTCTATCGGTTTGCCAGATAGTTTGTCTTTTCTTGTCAAATAAACAGCAAGTTTCGCAGTTGCTATTAGGAAACTAAACAGTTTAGATGCAGGATTCTGTTTAGGGGCAAAACCAAAGACGAAATTTCTCAAAGAAAAAGTAACATGCATTTCATGTGCAATGTAATTCAACCAATGAAACAAAGGAAATAATCGGATACAGTCTATGAATGCATGAAACAAGTCCTCATTGACTGTACAGAAGGGACAACAAACGGATACAGGAGAAAAATGTCTAATAAACGTGTTGGAGGGAACAATCCAGTGGGCCAAACGCCACTGGAGATCACCTGTTCTTTTGGATGTGGGCTCACTATACATGGCTTCCCTGATAGGTTCGGAGGGGGGTCCTCCGGGTAACAATCCTTTCCATCGGGTAACTCCATTTAACGAAGGGTTCCCATTTAACAGCTTGAGGCACATCTTGTAGATGCCCTTGCTGTCCATTGTCTGGAAAAGCTTTGACCCATCGCTAACAGGGGGCAAATCGTTTTGAATGGGTTCAACAATCAATTTAGGCACTGTCGGCTCATTTAGATCTTCTTCTGTACCTCGAGTCCAAGTTAGGCCAAGTTGCCGTCCCAACTGAATCATTTTCCTCAAAATTTTTGCAATCATCCTATGGGACCAAATCCCTGTCAGGTCGGCGATTTCACTTACGGATTTCCAACCATACCCTGAGTCATGTCGGAGATGCCGCACCTTCATGATACCAGCTGCTATAAAGTGTTGGCAAAAATCTCGACTCTTTGGAATGTCGGGAAAGAGAGGGTTATAGAACAAAGGCTCGTGTGCCAGCATTTTCGTTACATATGTGTCCGCCTGACGACTCACAGAAAGGCTCTGCCAGGCATTTAAGAGGCTTTGGTAAAAAGCAGGGAGAACCGATATGTCGACATGTTGGAGGTTCATTTGAAAAAGTTCAAACCCGTACCCGAGCTTACCCGCTCGCTGCAGTACAAGGCGTGCAGGGCGCCGGCCTGGCAGATGTTCCATGTAGAGGAGACGTTGAATGGACCGCAGCCGGAAGGCCATTAGGCGGGCTTTGATGTCGACGAGGTTGTGGCCACCCTCAGCCAAGGAGCGACATATCACATCGGGTCGTAGCCAGTGGTAGCCTCCCCAGAAGAAGTCCACCAGTTTGCCCTGGAGTGCTTTGAGTAGGGCCTCCGGCGGTTGCAGGCAGATGAACCTATGCCACAACATTGTGGCAACTAAGTTGTTGATCACTAGCAGATGGCCCTTGAAGGACAAATGAGGTAAAACCCTTTTCCATCGGTTCAATCTTTCTCCCACTTGCTCAATTACCCCGTTCCAATTTCTCTGAGCATACTGTGGGGAACCAAGGAATATGCCCAAGTACTTAATTCCCTCACTTCCCCACAGCAACCCTGTGGGGAGGGATGGGGGCGGCTGTGGTACAGGCTGAAGAAGGTTGCGATAAAGGGAGGGTATCCATAACGTCTTGCTCTTGTTCCAATTGATTTTTAAAGAGGAGGCAGCGTGAAACTTTGACAGGCACTCAACAACGATATCAATATCATCCTTATCTTTTACAAAGATGCAGACGTCATCCGCATAAGCACATAGGGTTAGCGGTGCACTCATGGGAGAGAGTGCTATTCCAGAAATCTTCTTTCTCAGTAGATTGAGAAGAGGCTCTAAAGAAAGAGCAAACAATAAACCAGAGACTGGGCACCCTTGCCGAACCCCTCTCCGAACCTTGATGGGGGGAGCCAGCACATTATTAATCTTAATTAAACTAAATACATCCGTGTGTAGCAAGGAAATGTAGGAACGAAAGTTTGCTCCGAGGCCGCATGCCTGTAACACATGATGCATAAACTTATGGTCGATACTGTCAAATGCCTTTTCAAGATCAAGCGACATCATTCCAAAGTCTTCTTTAACACGGTTACCATCAATGAGATCTCTGATTAAAGAAATATTATCATGGATGGATCTTCCAGGAACACAGTAACTCTGTTCTGGCAGTACTAGATCACCAATAACCTTTTTTAGTCGATTAGCTAGTACTTTTGAAAAAAGCTTGTAGTCCGTGCACAGCAGGGAGATCGGTCGCCAGTTCACCAAAAGTCGGGGATCTTCAGTTTTCGGGAGCAAGCACACTACGGCTCTTCTTAGACTCAGCGGAATTATACCAGTCTGTATAGAAGTGTCCAAAACATTCAGCAACTCAGGGCCTAAAAGGTCCCAAAATGTCAGAAAGAATTCGGGAGGTAGACTGTCAATACCCGGAGCTTTCCCTGAATCCATGGCAGCAAGAGCACATGTTAGCTCAAGGAGGGTGATTGGTAGGTCAAGCTCCAACCGTTGAGCCTCAGTTAGGAAGGGGAGGTGAGAGGTTAAATCCATCATTGTATCATTACAAACAGTCTGCTCCTCAAAAAGTTTTGTAAAGAATTCAATAATGTTTATTCTAACATCATCCTCGTTGACAACAACGTTGCCTCTTGAGTCCAAAACAGAAGAGATTAGCCGTGATGGCTTGCTTAAGGATTCTAAATGAAAGAAAGACTTGTTTGGGGTGTCTGATAACTTTACATTCTGTATTCTAAGTCTAATTAATGTTCCGGCTGCTTTCTCTTGAACTAACTCCCTTAAAAGAGCTTTCTTTACAAGCAATAACCGGTAATTGGCGTCATTGTTTTCATGAGCCAATTTACTCTCCAATTGTAGAATATCCAATTCCAACCGGGCCATTGTAATGTGCTTGTCGTTTGTGCTGTGTGATTGGAAACATTGACAAAAAACCCGAATTTGAGATTTCATGTTATCCCACCATATGCTGGATGAAGAAAAGGAAGATTTCTTTGCTACTAGACTTGCCCAGAAAACACGAAAGGCTTCTTTAAACATACCATCTTCTAGAAGTCTAACATTAAACTTCTAATAAGCGCTCCTATTTGTGGGTTGAGGAAAGGAAAGGTTTAGGGTTACCATATGATGGTCTGAAAACACGGAAGGAAAAAGATTTGAAGAAACCGCAGTATTTTTAAAGGGTACATTGATGTACCATCTGTCAAGCCTTGCCAAGGATACTCGACTGTTGGCGCATCGACACCAGGTGTACTGGGATGTGCTTGGGTGGTGCAACCGCCAAACATCAACGAAGCCCATTGTGCTAAAAAAAATTGGATAAGTGTACATGGGACTCAGGATGGGGTTCGACAGAGTTTCTGTCAACCGATGGGTCGAAGGAGCAATTGAAATCACCTCCGACACACACACAATGATCAAAATCAACCGATCTTAAGTGATTTATCATTGAGGTGAAGAAGGACTTACGCTCTACGCTATCGCTTGGCGCATACACATTAAAAATGGTGTAATGGAAGTTATGGCTTACTAGTTTGAGAGAATTAAGCCGACCATTTATTACCTCCTGAAAATGGCATGACTCACACACGAGGCCTGGCTTCAGCAAGAAGCCGATTCCAGCAGATGAAGCTGATAAATTGCTGAAATAGCATTGGCTCTTAAAAAGTTGATGCCAGTTATGTTCCACATTTGGTGTGATGTGAGTTTCTTGAAGTAAGATCACATCCACCTTTTTCCGTTGAAATATGTTTTTTACTTGAACCTGGCGGAGGTGGCTAGCACCACCACCGTTAATATTTAAAGTTGCAAGTTTTATAGTTTTCATCCTGTATTGATGAAATCAGCCTGTGGCTGGGAACACTCTACACTTGCACGTGTGATGAATTTTCTTCACCTGTGGTATTGTGACTTATTCAGGTCAAATTGTTCAGGCGTTTTAATTATGGATTTTGCAGTGTGGATGAATGCAACCAAATCGGCAAAATAGGCTTTAATGACTATGTTACGCTGTCTGTACGTTTCAGCTAGAAACGACACGATGTGTTGGGGGGGTATCTGTGACTGAGATGCTGATGACTGTGACAGCTCAGTCACTTCCACCTCGTCCTCAGACTCTGACAGGTCTGATAATGTCCCGCCTGGATCTTGGGCCTTACTTGCAGCTCTCACGAGCTCCTCTGGATGCATCTCCTGAGATTTCGTTGGGTACTCTGGTACACACTCACGAGCAGACTGGTGCTTACTTTCTTTATGTGTGCTTTGGCAAATGGCTGCAGATCTCTGCGTAGCCGGGGTTACGATTTCTGTTTGTAAGACAGAGCAATTTGTTTGGTCACCAGTCCGCTCAGCTACTGGAGGGGGAACCGGTAGGGCTTCGCGTTCAGGCTCAAAAATGGCCGCATTGTTCGGATCAATGTAGGCTTTATTCTCAGAGCCTGGGAAATCAGTAACATCCTCTTTTCCACTTTGGCGTTCGATATTTTCGTTTGCTGTAAACGTTTTGCCCTCTTTTGCAGAGACAGTGTCTCTGCCCAAGACAGCCTTCTTTATCGCACCATCGGGGCTATTTGTTAGTGGTGCTTTCCGTTTTTTGGTCAGTATGACAAGTTCTTCATTCATGGGTTCGCCAGCAGTACTAGCATCACCAAGTGCCATCTCACTGGGTTTGGGTAGCACCGGGGCGTCGGGAAGCACGGTCGGGGCGTCGGGAAGCGCAGTCGTGGCGTCGGGAAGCACAGTCGGGGCTTCGGGAAGCACGGTTGGGGCTTCGGGTAGCACGGTTGGGGCTTCAGGTAGCATGGTTGGGGCTTCGGGAAGCGTAGTCGGGACCTCGGGAAGCACAGTTGGGACATCAGGAAGCACAGTCGGGGCGTCGGGAAGCACGGTCGGGGCTTCAGGTAGCACGGTTTGAGCGCCAGGAAGCACGGTTTGAGCGTCGGGGAGCACGGTTTGAGCATCGGGGAGCACGGTTTGAGCGTCGGGGAGCACGGTCGAGGCGTGAGGAAGCACGGTCGAGGCGTGAGGAAGCACGGTTGAGGCATGAGGAAGCACGGTCGGGGCGTTTTCTTTTTTACAGCCCACATTGGTGTGTCCCAATTTGCCGCACTTCGTACAAGATGCTTTGGGACAAAACCTTTTAACGTGTCCGAAGGCTCCACAAAGGAAGCACGTTAAGGTGCCTGACGAAGCGTACATTTGATATTGACTATCATTTACCGAAATTTTAAACGAGATGTTTAGTCCTGTATCGTCGCCGCGATCAGGAAGCACCATGAATACTTGTCTCCGGAAACTCATAACATGTTTCATTCGTTCATCCCGACATCCCAGGGGAATCATCGAGATTCGGGAAACAACAGTTCCATACCGGGTCAGAACAGCCATTAACTTATCATCTGTGATAAACGGAGCGACATTTGAAATAATAACTTTAATCGCCGGTGTGTCCATCGGGGAAACCATGACGAACTGCCCACCTTTCAATGACAGACCGGTACTAACAACATCATGCACGAACTTCTCGTCCGACACGAAAACAACAAACTTTTGGTTCATCCGCGACGTGGCACGGACATTTCCATCGCCGATAACATTCCCTACAGCTAGGATAATGTCCTCGGTAGGAACACCTTCGGGAGGGGCACACACGAAAGCATGCTTCCTTGTTAGGGTTTCAAACCCTTCCTGCCGTGCACGAACACTCGCCATAACGGCGATGTCTCACCTTTCCACCTTGACCAGGCGGAAAGGACACAAAATAAATAAAGTCGAAATGAAATAATGAATAATAAAGTTCTCACGACGCGAGTAAGGTAAACAGCACCGATGGAGCAGGTAAACTGAACCGAACGGGTCTGCTCTCACCTTTGGGCTCTTCTCTCACTCTCTCTGTCTCAAGGGAGGGAAAGGGGCACAGGTGGTAAAGAAGGACACGACAAAGGCGCGATGGGAAAGGAAGGAATGGGAGGGGGGGGGGACAACACAACACAAGCACGGAGCTACAGCACACGAACACCAGTGCACGCCATCTTGCCACGCCCAACACACGAACGGCCAGGAGAGAGAGAGAGAGAGAGAGAGAGAGAGAGAGAGAGAGAGGGAGAGGGAGAGAGAGAGGGAGAGGGAGAGAGAGAGGGAGAGGGAGAGAGAGAGAGGGAGAGGGGGAGAGAGAGAGAGAGAGAGAGAGAGAGAGAGAATTGAATTTGCAACACCATTTATTTCACAAAAAAACACACCAGGTCAAGTTACATTTTTACAGGAGAGAAAAAAATAGAAAAAAAACAACAGTTCTTAATGTTAAAAAGAAAAGTACAAATTCGATTCATTCACAACACATAAGGCTTCATTAATACACCATTTGCATTCAAAGAGTTTGACATTTTCATTCGCCACATAATAATCAAACTCTAACCTTATTCTTGCAGACACCAGCCCTTTAAACATAGGAACAACATCAAACCCATGCCCATTATCAATTTTAATTTTCCTCGATTTATATATTGCATATTTTGCGACAGCAGCTAAGAAGTTTAGGAGGACACCAGAGTCCTTGCAGGAGGGTCTGAAAGATACACCAAAAATAAAAGAATGTGAAGTAAAAGGAAAAGACAACTGATCAAAAAGGTGTGTGAGAATCAAGAAAAGAGGTATTAGTCTTTCGCATTTCACATAGGCATGAAAGAGATCCTCCTTCTGTACACAGAAGGGGCATGCTACTGGCACTGAGCTGTCAAGGTGATGAACAAAGGTGTTCGTAGGGAGAGCCCAATGTGCTAGTCTCCACTGGATATCTGCGAGGAACCCGTAAATAGGTAATTTGTACATATTAGGCCACAGTGGCGTGGCAGGAGACCCTGGCCCTAACCTTTCGGACCACAAGGCCACTCGCGCCACTCCGGAGAAGGATGATGCTTGGTTTTCTCGAAGGAGCTTGTGAATACCCGCCTTTGTTACCAAGTGAAAAAGAGATACAAGTTCACCATTCGACTGGAGAGCTGGGAGCACCTTAATTTCAGGGAAAGACAGCCGAACATCCTCGACATTGTTTATACCTTCCCAGCCAATATTTAACTCCTTAAACTTCCTCTTGACGATGCGTATAATTTGGCTGACAATACGCACGGATCTTAAACCAAGAATAGCCGCCACCCTGCCAGCAGACATCCATTTTGTCCCAGATGTATCCCTCAGGTCACAAACTTTGCCAATTCCTCCTTGAGTAAATTTCCTAATCAAAGTCGGACTATGAGGAATGCATGGAAAAAACCCGTTATAGAAAATAGGCTCTTGGATAAACATCCGGCAATTATAAGCCTCAAGGCAACGATGAACCCCAAAACCCTTCCAAACTCTCAGCAAACCCTGATAAAAAGTTGGGATTGAAACTAAGCTGACACGGTCAAGGTTCACCAGGAACAAGTGCCTATCATAACACAGGCCTCCCGCTTGTTGCAACAAGAAAAACGCAAATGAGCGCCAGGGCAGCTCTTCAGCATACAACAGACGTTGCACAGACTGTAGGCGAAAAGCCATAAGCCGGGTGGACACCTCCACAATTCCATGTCCACCCTCCTTCCGAGGATGGTACAGTATTTGCGGCCGAAGCCAGTGGTATCCATTCCAAAAGAAATTAACCAAGACCCGCTGGATGGCTGGTATCAACTCCTTGGGTGGCTGCAAGGCAATTAGTTTATGCCATAATCTTGCTGCTATCAAGTTGTTTATAACAAGAGAGCGGCCTTTATAAGACAGAGATCGCAGCAGTCCTTCCCATCGTTTCAACCGGTGTGTAATTTGTTCAATCATTCCTTCCCAGTTCTTCGTTTCTACTTCCTGGTTGCCAAGATAGACACCAAGATATTTGACTCCATCTGTTTTCCACTCTAGATTATGTGGGAGTGACGGTGGCAGTGTTAAGGAAAGGTTATCTGAACCGCACCATAAGGCTACACTCTTGCCCCAATTTACTTCGGCGGAAGAGGCCGCAGAGTAGTCTTTAAAGCAACGCTGCACCGCAGCAACACTACTTGGGCCCTTAATCAGAACACATACATCATCAGCATAAGCTGTGACCACAAATCTCGAACCAAAAACGGCTCCCACATCCTGAGTTATTCGCTGCCTGATGGATGCTAAGAGTGGTTCAAGGGCAATTATATACAGAAGTCCAGAAAGGGGACACCCTTGACGGATACCCCGACGGAAAGGAAAAGGGGGACATAAACTGTTGTTTACTTTCATCATGCAGAAGGTGTTAGTGTATAACAGCTTGACATAGGAAATGAAAGTTTCGCCAAAACCCATCCGCTCCAGAACAGAAAACAAATATGTATGATCAACACGATCAAAAGCCTTTGTTTGGTCAAGAAACAACAACCCAAAACTGGCACGCAAGTACTTATTACAAGAAATAATATCCCTTATCAGAAAAATATTGTCATAAATTGACCTTCCTGGTACACAGTAGGTCTGGTCAGGGTGCACAATAGAGCTGATCACAGTTCCCAAACGGTTTGCTAAGGCCTTCGACAAAAGCTTGTAATCCGCACACAGCAATGAGACAGGCCGCCAGTTCTCGACTAGTTGAGTGTCCCCAGCCTTTGGCAACAGGCAAATGACTGCTCTTCTGCAGGACAGGGGAAGCTCTCCAACATGAAGGCATTCATCAAATACCTCAAGCAGGTCAGGTCCCACAAGTTTCCAAAAAGTCTTATAGAACTCTCCGGGCAAACCATCAATCCCAGAGGCTTTACCATCCTTCAAGCTCCGCATAGCAGTTTCAAGTTCAGCAGCCGAAACTGACATGTTCAGTGTGCGTTGCTGGTCTTCCTCAAGTCTTGGAAGCCCAGTAGTCAGCTCCTGCAAGGTCTCATTACTTATGCTCTGGGGGGAGTACAAGTTTGTATAAAAACCCTTCAAAACAGACTTAATCTCCTGTTGGGAGGTCACTATTGACCCATTAGCAGCACGTAGCCCATGAATCTGTTGTGATTTTTTAACAGAGGTCTCCAAACCAAACAAGGCCTTATTTGGCATATCCAACGTTAAATAACTCATTCTCATGCGTACCAGGGTGCCCATTGCTCGCTGCCGTACTAGTTCAGTCAACATTGCCTTTTTAGTCCATAGCAGCCGGTCACCTGTAGTGTCTTTCCCAGCCGTATTAATGTTTTCCTCCAGGGCTGCAATTTCAGCCTTTAATGAATCAATCGAGAGATTTTTCAATTTAGTGGCATAAAGACTATATTGTTGACAGAACGATTTGACCTGACCCTTTGCGAGGTCCCACCACAGTCGAAGGTTAGCATGTTCAAATTTGGAGGACCGAATTCTTTCCCACACGGCTCGAAAAGCCTCTTTGAATCTCATATCATTCAGCAGGTGGGTATTAAGTGACCAATACGCACTACCCCCTGAGGTCAGAGGCAAATTAAAACCCATTGAAACCAGGTAATGGTCTGTGAAACCAGTTGGGAGTATCTGGGTTGTGGCCATCACATTTAGCATTGGCTTATTCACGTAGAATCTGTCTAGCCTTGCCATTGATATCCTCCCATCATGGCATCTGCACCACGTATAGCACCGTGAAGTTGGGTGTTGCAACCTCCAAACATCTTTCAAATGATGATTTTTGATGATGTTCTCCAAAATCCTCATAGAAGCTGGATGGGGTTCATGACCGGTCCTGTCTACGGAAGGATTGATAGTGCAATTGAAATCACCAGCAACACAGATGAAAGCGGTTGTATCCAGTCCTTTTACAAAGTCATGCAGAGTGGAAAAGAACACTCTTCTTTCCATGGGCTCACTCGGTGCATATACGTTCACAATGATGATCCTTTGCGTGTTGCAATAGAAATCCACCGCTATCAGATGTCCCTTATAAATTTCCTTAAAGACAATCTTCCGAGCAGGGATTCTATCACTCAAGGCGATGGCAACACCAGCTTTGGGTGTGGTAAACCCACTCAGCCACCACTGCCCTCGATAAAGTTTTCCCCATTCAGCAACCAGGGTGTTCGTAGCATGAGTCTCCTGTATCAGGATGATGTCGGCTTTCACCCTCTCCATCGCCTGAATTGTCTGAATTTTTCGTAAGGGGGTACAACCCCCATTGATATTCAGGGATGCGATACATATCTTTCGCAAAGCCATTTACAAAGGTAACTCACCCTCCGCCTGCAATTCCTTATTCGCCTTTGTGACCGCTTTCCGAAGACGCTGAAATTGGGCCTCCGAGATTTCCATTGGGTCATTTCTTTGCAGGAGGGGTCTTGCAGCCCTGATGAAAGTTTTCACATCGGGAAAATGGTCTTTGATCACAACGTAGCGTTGCCTAAACGTCTCGTTTAGGAAACTGATGACGTTTTCCTTTGTTGCTTCCATCTGTTCTTCTCCCTGATGATCATTCACAGACACGAGGCTTTGAGCTTCCTCATCCAGCTCCCTAAACACATCAACGTTGAAACTCCTTTGTTGTGTGTCAGGAGCAGGCACACCTTCTGTGTCATCACCACTGCAGTCTTCTTGTTGCATCACAAGGGGCACATCTGTGCCACCACTGCTGCCTATTATAGGTCTGCTTGGACCATCATCCTTGGTCGTTTCAACCGGATGTGAGCAACAACCGTTGTCACTCAGGCCCTGGGACTGCTCGTTGTCACAAGGGACAATGGTGCCATCATCACAACCAATACTGCTGCATTGATTTTCTTCAACAAGAGCAAGGGGTGAAGTCCTACTCTCCTCTGTTTCGTCACCACCCTGCCCAGCTTGCCGAGAATCATCAGGATAGTCTGAGATACTGTTTGTTTGTACGAGTATCACTTTGCTACCTTTGTCTTCCACCTCGGCGCTCAAAAAGGTACGTTTTAGGTTCCTCTTAGCCTCGGTGCCTTTCATCAATACCTCCTCAAAGACCATATTCTCTTGAGGTTGCAGCCTCTTGTCCACATCGACTGGGTGCACCCCTGCTGCACTAACCTCAGCAACACCGCCACCACTTTCCACACCCTGGTCTTCTGGTGTGGACGTCTGTACTCCACCAGGCTCATGAACGGGGGGCACTGCATCAGTTACAGGGGGGGCCGACCCAGCTGCTGTAGCGTACGTCTTCTTGGCGTCTGGGCAATACTGCTTGGTGTGTCCGTGTGCTCCACATCCGTAGCAGATCAAGGTCTCGGTCGCCATTGTGGAAGTGTAACTCAGTGTAACATATTGATTGGCCCTGGTAACTTATTAATTAACCTGGTAACAAAGCAGATACATTTTATGTGTATGAACAATGTAATCTCTTGAAACACCTGGTCAAGGCCCCAGGCTAGAGCACCCCCCCTGCTGTGATTTCCATTTACACAGCAGGAGGGGAGCGAGCTGATGCCAGGACTCGGTGCGATGCATGACCTCGGGACATTAGCGGAGAGGAGATTAAGTCCAGTTTGGCGATATAACGAGAGCAAACGTTGAGTAAAGTACACTTGTCCTCAGAAGCCCTGCCCGACGGAACGATGGAATGAACGAGTACTTGCTACGTGAAGCGCTGACCGAACGGGAGTGTCGGATGAACGAGAAGGACCAGCGAAAAGAGTTAACCTGATCCATTATATTATGCGGTATCATTTTGGTAATTGGATGAAGTGAATACAGTTTAATAAACTAGACCTTTGTAACCTGTGTCCGGTCGTTGGAGTCCTGTGAGTCCCCCAGTACAAATTCCCTGACACCATGAAGATTCTATATTCATGCTCGCCTACTTTAAAGGTGTGGGAGGTGTTCAACTGCTTCGCTGCGTCTTTTAGAACAACAAAACAAAAACGTCTAAACGATTGTACGTGCTTCAACCTGCCGTTTCTCGTACGTAGAGGAACCCTAATGATTCGAGAGACGACAGTGCCAAACTCACCTAGCTTGTGTAGGATTTCCTCATTTCCTAGAAAAGGCGGAACATTGCTCAGAATGACTTTAACTGCCGGCGTGTCCATCGACGACACAGGAACAAACAGATCGTTTCCCAAGGTCAAACCATTCTGCACAACAATATCGGCCAGACTTATTTGCGAAACAAAAACCACAATTTTGTGATTCATACGAGACGCGGCACGAATGTTACTCACGTCGATCAAATCCCCAATCGCAAGCAAAATGTCATCCATTTCAACTCCCTCCGGTGGGACAAGGCACAGCCCGTGCTTACGCGATAAACCCTCATCGGTAACACGATCGGCAGGCCTTTGGCTACTCCTATTAGCCATATCGTCAAAGGAGAAACGAAGTGAAAGCAAATAGATTTGTATAATCCCAAAAAAAAAGAATAGAAAAAAAATATATATTAAGTAACTAGAAACGAAAGCACGGTTTAAACCACGTTAGGAAAAAAACGTGGTTCAAACAAACCCTTACCGTGCTGGCTCTCCCTCTCTCTGTCTCGAAGGAGGAGAAAAAAACGAGGGACAGGTGGTAACGAAGCAGGAAGGGAGGAAAAAGGTCAACATACATGACAAAGAGTACAAAAGGAAAAAAAAACAAAGGAAAGGGAAAGGTAAAAAGGTTGGTGGGGAGAGGATGAAAAACAACACGAGCCAGGAGCTACAACACACAAGCACGAGCACGCGCCATCTTGCCACGCCCAACACACGAAACGGCCAGCAGGGGGCGAGAGAGAGAGAGAGAGAGAGAGAGAGAGAGAGAGAGAGAGAGAGAGAGAGAGAGAGAGAGAGAGAGAGAGAGAGAGACTTTTGACTTTTTGTGTCCTTTTATTATAAAAGTATAAAACCAAAGTATTCCAACTCCACTTCACATACAAATCACAACCTCATTTCCAATGCATTTGCACAAAACACCCCCCATGCCCCATAACTCTTCAAACACAAGAAGGTTCCCCATGTTTACATGATAAGCATGTTCGAGCTTTATACGTGCTGACACCATCCCGATGAAACAAAAAAGTGCATTTTCATTTTTTCCACTACCTAATCTGGCTTTTCTGGTTTTATAAATTGCAAGCTTAGCAATTCCAAGCAAAAAATTTAAAAGAAAAATCACAGAGTTTTTCCTAGTATTACATGCAAGTCCATAAACAAAGATTGTAACAGAAAAAACAATTTTGAATTTACAAAAGATTCGGCTCAGATACAGAAACAGAGATGACAATCTCTTGCACTCAATAAACGCATGATACAAATGTTCAACATTACCACAAAAAGGACATAAATTAGACACAGCAGGGTTAAACTTCTGAACTAACACCTGTGTGGCCAGGGCGTGATGGACCAGTCTCCAATTTAGGTCTCCTGTACGTCCAACAGTAGGACTCCTGTACATTTCATCCCAATTTGGAGTGAGAAATGCTCCTGCAGGTAAAGACTCTTTCCACTTGTTCCTTAAGGGTGCTGCACAGCCCGGTAAGCACACCTCCAGACAAATTCTATACATTGCCCTTTTTCCCATGATGTGGAACACACTGGATTCTTCGCTGTGAGAGGAAAACACACCATGTTGTTCCTGGGCAGTGAGTGAGAGTTCAGGGAAGGTTAAACGAAAGTCTACTTCTTCATTTACCCCATTCCACCCAATGTTTAAATCTAAAAAAGTCTGGGATACAATCTTTATGACCCTGCTCACTATTCTAATTGAACGCAAGCCAATTTTTCCAGAAACAGTGCTGGCAGACAACTATCGCTTTAAGGATAGCTCCATAAGATCTCGCACTTTATTAATCCCATTGTTCGTAAAATGTTCCATAAAAGCTCGGCTGGTAGATACTTCAGCGAATAGTGAGTTTTGGAACAATGGCTCATGCACAAACCTCCTGGGATCATAAGAGATCTCCAACCGCTGCACTCCTAGAGCTTGCCAGGCGTTCAGGAGAGACCGATGAAATGCAGGGTCCATAAGGAAAAGTTCCCGGTCATAGTCCATTCCACCTACTTGCCTGAGCAACGTATTCGTGAGAGGACGCCAGGGCACAACCTCGCTATACAGCAGACGTTTTATTGTCATTAGCCGAAAAGCCATTATTCGACTCGGGATGTGCACCAGGTTTTGACCACCTGAATTACGTGGTCTACACAGCACATCTGGCTTAAGCCAGTGGTGGCCTCCCCAGAAGAAGTCAACTAGACCCCTCTGAATGTTGGTGATCAGAGCTTGAGGAGGCTGGAGTGCTATGATCTTATGCCATACGATTGGAAGCACCAGGTTGTTTATTATCATTACCCGTGCCTTAAGTGACAAGATATGGAGCATCCCTTTCCACTTTGATAGTTTCTGCTTAATGTTATCTAAGAAACCATCCCAGTTTTTCTTCATATAGCTTGCAGTTCCCAAATGGATGCCTAAGTATTTAAACCCATCCGTTTTCCATAACATTCCTCCTGGAAGAGTTGGGGGAACCATATGTGAAGCCTGTGACCCCGATAGGGTATCTGGGTACAGAGAAAGAGCTACACTTTTGTTCCAATTTACTCTTGCTGATGAAGCAAGTTCAAATTTGGCAAAACACCGGGATAGCTCAAAAACATCTTCCTGGTTTTTAACCACAACACACAGGTCATCTGCATATGCTGATGTAACAATTTTGGAATTGTTTGACAAGGACAAACCAGATAAAGTGGTACGAAGGAGAGCCAGTAAGGGTTCGATGGACAGTGTGTACAACATGCCTGACAGTGGACAGCCCTGACGGATGCCACGCTGAAAGGGGAAAGGACGACACAGACTATTATTTACTTTTAGCAGGCATGATACATTGTTGTATAAAAGTTTTATGCAAGAAATGAATTTTTCTCCAAATCCTGCTTTCGTAAGAACTGCAAACAGAAAAGAGTGATCCACACTGTCAAAAGCTTTCTCCTGGTCAAGGAGTAATAACCCAAAAGCATGTGACGCAGTTTGACCGATAGTAATCAAGTCTCGAACCAAGAAAATACTGTCATACATGGATCGTTCAGGTATGCAATACGTTTGGTCATTCCCAACTAAGAACGAGATGCCCTTTTTGAGACGCATTGCAAGCATTTTTGACACAATCTTGTAATCAGTATTTAACAATGACACAGGCCGCCAGTTTGTAATCTGCTGCAAATCCCCTTTCTTGGGAAGAAGACATAAGACAGCTCTTCTGCAGCTCAAGGGCAATTCCCCCTGATTTAGGCTCTCGTGAAAAATCTCAATTAAAGCAGGACCCAGAACATTCCAAAAAACTTTGTAAAATTCAGCAGGAAGTCCGTCAATTCCAGGGGCCTTGCCGTCTTCGAGTTGTTTCACTGCTGTTGTGAGCTCCTCCAGAGAAATGTCACATTCCAGTTGGAGTTGCTGCTCTTCAGAAAGAGATGGGAGAAGTTCAATTATCTAATTTGCCATCGTTTTATCCACCGTTCTTGGAGTAAACAAGTTTGAGTAAAACTCTTGCAGTGAATGTTTAATGTCACTTTGGCGAGTCAGAACACCGTCGGGAGAGCGTAGACTCTGAATCTGCCGAGAAGTGTTGGCAGCCTTCTGCATTTTGAAGAAATCTTTGTTTGCAGTCTCGAGGTGTATTATGCTCATCCGCAGGTGAATCATTGCTCCCGCCGCACGCTCTTTGACCAGTTCGGCCAGCAGGGTCTTTTTTTCTATCAGCTGCTGATATTGGTCACTTCCCCAAGATGTTCCAGTTTCTTGTTCATATTTAAGTACATCTGCTTTTAGAGCACTTATCAACCCAGACGTATTACTAGTGGTATACGAGCAATATTGTTGGCAGAAAATCCGAATTTGTGACTTGGTACAGTCCCACCACTGTCGCATATTGACATAGGAACACTTTTTCTTTTCTAATCCTTCCCATACCAGTCTGAAGGCATTTTTAAAATGTTCATCTTGTAACAATTTCACATTGAAATTCCAGTGTGCACTCTTACAGCAATGACCAGGTAACATACAATCCATTGCAATCATATGGTGATCAGAAAAGCCAGATGGAGTTATACATGTTCTCTTAACCAGATTCACCATTCCTTGGTTCACGTACAATCTGTCCAGTCGACCCATGGTTAACTGGTTTTTTTGCACAGCACACCCATGTATATTGACGGGTGTTTGGATTTTGTAATCGCCATACATCTCTAAGTTTGTATTTTTTCACAAGTTGTGCCAAGGACTTTGCACTGGGTGGATGTGGCTCAGGAGTGTTCCTGTCCAGTCGAGGGTTGAGTGTGCAATTATAGTCTCCCCCCATACAAATTAAACAAGTCAAATCAACAGTGCTTAAACAATCCGCTAATTTTGGAAGAAATAGAGCCCTTTCAGCGCTGTCACTGGGGCAATACACATTAATAATGCTAACCTTTTGATTGCTGCTAATAAAATCCACCACCATCAAGAAACCCTTACAAATCTCTCTATAGTGAATCTCGGATGGTTGAAGGCGAGGATGCAAGATTATTGCCACCCCCGCTTTAGCTTCTTCAACCGCACTGGAGAAAACATGGCACCCTTTAAACATTCTGCGCCACTCGTCTTCACAAGATTCGTTAATGTGTGTCTCTTGTAACATGAAAATATCAATCTTTTCTTTCTCAAATAGTTGTAACACCTCCAGACGCCGCATACAGCTGCGGCCTCCGTTTATGTTGAGAGACGTTACCTTCATTTATTCTTTATTAATTTTCCTCCTCTTGGAGTTCTTTTCCTGCCTTAGTGGCACACTTTCTCAACCGCTGAAATTGAGGTTCTGATATCCCAACTTGCTGGGGTTCACGAATCATGTTTCTAGTAGTTTTTAGAAAAGCATGTAGGTTTGGGAAATAATCCTGAATTCTGACATTCCTTTTCCTGAAGGATTCATTGAGGAATTTTTTAACTTCATCTTCTGTAACTACAGTGTCCCCATCCCCATCCTCTTGGGCACAAAACCCACTACCTGACGAGGTAGAGTAGGGTTCATCAAAATCAAACGCATCATCTTTGTCATTCTCTTCCTGATGCAAACTTATTTCTGAGGCACAAATCTCCCCAGGATCAGAAACATGGATATCGTTTTCATTCATGTTTAGCTGCTCATCGTCATATGCAGCTTCCTTCTTATCATCCCTTTTATTTTGTTCGAAACGTGTAGGCTTACAGGTTTCCTCTGAGGGGCTGTCCAACTTATCTGTTTTATCATTACACCTGGCCATCCCTGCGCCCACCTCTGTGACCATTACATTAATGTCATGTAAGACATCAGGGTTATCAATATCCCCACTTGTGTCCTCCTGAGATGCGCGAGGATTCTCGATGTCTATATCACACTCAGAACCCTCAAACAGTTCGGCAAGTGGTGCAAACGAATTGTTTAGATTTAAACCCGGTGCCGGTTCAGTTTGCAATCCCACACAGGTATTCACTACACAAGCTCCATCTTGCAAGCTCGGCGACACGTTTGACACAACAAGTACCTTACTTTGCACTGTGCTTGCATCCTTCACGACGGGACATGAACGTTTATGTCCTTTTTTACGAACCACTGTTGCGAACCCTTCCATATTGTCATCCGTACAGTCCTGTACAGTAGGAGAGGGATCAACCACGTTTGTCACACCAGCAGGTATGGAGGAGTGGTCTGTTTCCTGTTCACCCATTGGTTGTGGGGAGGGGTCTACCATTCCACGTATCTCAGTAGGTGAGGGGGAGGAGTCAACTGTTTCCCGATCACCATTAGGTCGTGGGGAGGAGTCTACCATATCATCCGCCCCATTAGGTGGGGAGGGAGGAGAATCTGCAATCACCTGGTCTCGATTTTCTGATGGTCTCACCAAACCGGGACAGGAACTCTATACGTGTCCGTAAGCTCTACACCCATAGCACGTCATGACGTCCGTGGAGGCATACATTCTATAAGTATGGCCATTAATCTTTGCATGCAAAACTACATTGAGCTTTTGCACATTTTCGGGCAATATCATGTAAACGACCCTTTTAAAAGTCATCACGTGTCGAAATTCACCCCTTGCCGAGTGTATCGGTACCATTGTCACTTTTGATACGATCGTACCAAACTTGCTCAATTGAGCACACAAGTCCTCACCTTTAACAAAGGGAGGGGCATTAGACACATTGACCCTCACCGCAGGTGTATCTAATGGGGAAACCACTAGAAACATGTCGGGTTCTATGAGAAGGCCTTGCTCCACAACGGAGTTCACCATGTGCACCTCCGATACAAACACAACAACTTTCTTGTTCATTCGAGAGGCTGCACGGATATTATGTGAGCCGACGCTTTTTCCAATTGCTAGAAGCACTTGCTCCATCTTTACCTCACTCGGAGGGTCGCACACCAGCCCATGCTTGCGAGTGAGCGACTCGTACATGCTATTCCTCAAACAATCGTTTGCCATAGCGAACGTAAATTAAATAAATAAAGGGTGAGAAATCAAAAAAAAAAAGATACCAACCACAAGCAACACCGGCAAGTGGAGGTAAAACCAAAAACTAATGGACTAGGTCCAAGAACCGTTTAGAGCAGCGAAACACCGCTGCCTGGACTAGGAAAAACATGGCAAAATGGAGGCCAGGCCTCAAACCCGGAGGTTCGAAAAGAGGCAACCGAACACCACCTACCGTGTGCGCTCTCTCCCTCTCTCTTGTCTCAACAATGAAAGGACACACAGGGGAAACTTTACAAGTATAAACAAGGACACAAGGGAGCGAAATGGGGGATAGGAAAACCAACCAACACGACAGAGAACTCACAGCTCAACATGCACAGCCACCATGCTGCCACACCCACGCATGACTCACCAACGACGAGAGAGAGAGAGAGACTGGACTGTTTCTTCCTTTTATTACAAGAGTACAAAAAATCAGTAATGTTCAGTCATAAAGAAACAAAACACAATAAAAATGGTCTCAAGGAAAAATTATTATCAAATCATCATCATCAAGTGTGCATATGACATCATTAAAAACCCACTTTTCTTTAAAACATGTTAAATTCTTGTTCATTTTAAAAAACCGGTATTCTAGCTTTAGTCTTGCATTTACAAGAGCCTTAAAGGTGAGCAGTACATCATATGACGAGTCAGAAGCGTTTCCCATTTTTTTCTTCCTGGATTTATAAATTGCAAACTTGGCTTGGCCAATTAAAAAATTCATTAAAACCACATTTCTAAGGGAAGACGGTCCTAAAACACCATAAATAAAAACATTGTGATTGAAGAGGGAACCAAGCTTCACAAAACGTTCCTGAAGGAATGTAAAAAGAGGTTGCAATCGTTCACACTCAAGGTATATATGCGGTAGGGTTTCAATGGATGCACAGAAAGGGCATAGATTAGAGTTAGCAGTAGAAAACCGGTTCAGTAAAACATTATAAGGTAAAATCCAGTGTACAAGTTTCCATTGAATATCTCCAACATACTTTGGAGTAGGCAAGAGATAAAAACTTCGCCAATTGGGGCAATTGGGGGGTATTGGGGGTAAAACATCCCGCCATCGAAGCCTCGGGTGCTCAGAAAATGTTTTTGCGTATAAAATTTTAATGTACGCGTTGTACAAAGTTTTCTTTGGAAAGGCGAGAAGGGATAATGCAGTATCATCAGGGCTGTTCAGGCCAGGGGGCAGATTAAGTGGCGGGCTGAAGACCAGGAGTTTGGGGAAGTCACCCGCTGTTTCCTCGGGGGAAGAGCCAAGATCCTCGCAGGTATTACGATACGTTGTGGATATCCCTTGAAGGAACCGAGAGATGATCCTGACAGATTTTATTCCGGTTTTTTGTGCCACAGCGGCAGCACTCAGCCGGCAGCTCCCAGACTCTGTCATGAGGTCTTTCACTCGTAGCAGCTTGGCATCAATAAAGCGTTGAACGAGTCCCCTATTATTCAAGCTGTTTTCCAGGAAGGGGTTGTAGCATAGGGGCTCATTCAACAACATTTCCATGTTGTATGTTGCCATTTCACGGGAAAAGGACAGGGCTTGCCAGGCGTTCATCACCCCTTGGTAAAAGGTGGGCAGCAAGGATGAATCGATTTGATGAGGGTTCATCAAGAAAAGTTCTCGGTCGTAACCCAGTTTGCATGTAAGCTGTAATATGCAGTTAGCCAGAGGCCTCCAGAGTAGGGCTTCATCTCCATATACAAGTTGGCGCACGATATGAAGCCGGAAGACCATAATCCGGCTGCGGATATCAATAAGACCTTGGCCACCTTCAGTGAGTGGTAAGTATGCCATGGGGGGTTGGAGCCAGTGTTTCCCGCTCCAGAAAAAGTCGACAATGCTCTTTTGCAGTGTAATAAGAAGGCTCCCGGGCGGTTGTAGGCATATCATCTTATGCCATAGCATATAATAGAGGCGACAAGATTGTTAATGACGAGAGTTCTTCCGCGGTACGAAAGTTGAAAAAGAAGTCCTTTCCAGCGGGCCAGTTTTGCCATTACCTTGTCTGGTAATCCCACCCAGTTCTGCTGCTCAAAGGTGTTGTTTCCGAGGAAAATACCGAGGTATTTAATGCCACTTTTCTGCCAGTTCACTCCTCCTGGTAGGACAATTGGCGGGCAATCCCCAGGTCCTATCCAAAGGGCTTCACTCTTCTTCCAGTTTACCTGGCCTGAACAAGCCTGACAATATGTTTTTAGTGCCTGAGCCACCGCAGTGACGTCAGCACTATTTTTTATATAAATACAGACATCATCTGCATAGGCAGAGACTTTTAGCGGTGTGGTAAGAATTGATCCAGTGAAGCCAGAAATGTGCGTACGTAACTGGAGCAGAAGAGGTTCGATGGCAAGAGAGTATAAAAGTCCAGATAGCGGGCAACCTTGCCGTACTCCCCGTTGTACAGCAATGGGGCTACACAATACTTGATTAATTTTAAGAACACTGGATATATTACAATACAAAAGTTTAACGTATGAGATAAAAATAGGTCCAAACCCAAAATTCTCTAAAACTCTAAAAAGGTACATGTGGTCAATACAGTCAAAGGCTTTTCCTTGGTCAATAAAAAACAGACCAACATTCATATTAAAATTGTTACAAAACCGAATGGTATCACGGATAAGAAAGATATTATTAAAAATAGTACGTCCAGGAATACAAAAGGATTGATGTTCTCCTATTAGTACATTCATAAAAGGTTTCATTCGATTAGACAAGGCTTTGGCTAAAATTTTATAATCCGTACATAAAACAGAAATAGGACGCCAGTTCTCTATAAGTTGAGTGTCCGCTTTCTTAGGAATTAAGGTGGTGACTGCTCTCCGGCAACTCCACGGCAGTTGTCCATCCTCTAAACATTCATTCAATACCCGCAGTAGGTGAGGTCCAATGGTGTCCCAAAAAAACTGGAAAAATTCACTTGTCAGCCCATCCAGTCCAGGGGCTTTATCAGGTTCCAAGGCCTTCAAGGCAGCGGTGAGCTCAGGTAACCTAAGAGGATCCTCCAACTGCTGCTTCTGATCCTCCGCCAATGTTGGAAGGTTAGAAACAAGTTCCGATATTGCATCCTGGTTAATGTCATGCCGCATAAACCGTTGTTTAAAATGTTTCCGGGCACATTCCCTGATTCTGCCATCTTCATAAAGGAGTTCCCCATCATGGAGCAAGCGTGTAATCATTGACGAAGAGGCCCCCCTTTTAAGGCTGAAGAAGTATTTGGTTGGAGCATCAAGGTCGTGTATGTACCTCATCTTCAGGCGCAATAAAGCATTTTGTGCTCGCCTTTCGGATATGGAATTCAGTAAGGCCGTTTTTCCATGGATTTGTTGCCTCATTCCCTGGTAGCTCACACTTGCGGTTCCCTGAAGCTGTTCCTGTAATTCCAGGATTTCATCTTCAAGTAAGGTTGTGGTTTTTCTTTCCTCTTGAACACCATACGCACGATATTGTTGGCAGAACAGTCTGATGTGCGTTTTGGCATTATCCCACCATTGTCTGAGGTTTGAGAAATTCCCTTGGGAGGCAACCAGAATATTCCAAATTTCCAGAAAAATGTCCTTAAAGGTACTATCATCAAGTAAGTTGTTATTAAATTTCCAAAAAGCACTCTTGTGTTTCGGGCAGGGGGCAGAAATTTTGAGAAATGTTGCGCTGTGGTCCGAGAATCCTGATGGGCAAATTTTGGATGACAGAACGAGGCGTTCAAGTGGAGGATTAATATAAAACTTGTCCAAGCGAGCAAGTACAATATTACCCTGAATGCATCGACACCATGTGTATTGCCTGATTGATGGGTGCTGTACCCGCCATATATCTGTCAAATTCATTTGTTTTAAAAATTTGGTGAGAGGGATTGTGGAGGCAGGATGGGGCTCTGCACTGTTCCTGTCTAGTTGGGGTTGGAGGGTGCAGTTAAAATCTCCACCAATACAAACATGATTGTCTTGGTTTTTTAGGGCGTTTTGACTGTCGAGGGACGTTAGGTGTGTCCCAAGGTCATTAAAAAAAACTCGCCGAGCTACAGGCGTACTTGGGGCATAGATATTAAAAATAGTATAGAATTTTCCATAGTAGTGGAATTCTAGGGATGCTAGGGATCCCTTGTGTATTTCGTCGAATTTAAGCGATGAAGGCGAAAAGGAGGGGCTAAGAATTATTGCGACACCGCCTTTGCGGGAGTCACCGTTACTAAAGAAGGACAGGCCGGGGAAGAGCCTACACCACTCTGCGACACAGCAGTCGTTGGCATGGGTCTCTTGTAAGAGGGCAATGTCAACTTTCTTCTGTAATAAAAAATCCCTTACTTGAACTTTACGGACAGAGCTACATCCTCCGTTAATATTCAGGCTACAAATGGAAAAACTCATTACAGCTATAAGGAGGAGTGACCACCACTCAATTTTTTGATAGCAGTTCATTCTTAGCTTTTTGCAACCACTTCTTTAAACGGTGACGTTGGGAGGAATTGAAATTAAAAACGTGGGGCCGTTTTACCATCAGTTTAGCGGAATGTATAAAATCAGGTAGCTCCGGAAAAAAGGTTTCTATTACAACATTCCTTTTTCGGAATGTGTCCTTAAGAAACCTTTTTATCTCGGAGGGAGGGATTGGAGGGATTTCTTCTTCCTTAAGGCTACCACATTCACTAACAGAGTCATCTATATCAGATGGCTCAGATGGTGTGTCACACTGGTTTTCATCATTTATCTCCTCACCGTCATCACATCCCTCCACGTTATCGGATGGGGTATAGTCCATAGAGGGGGGGGGGGGGGGGACGGGGAGGGAGAGAAATGAGCCATCTTCAGGGGAGGGGGGGTGGGGGGGTACTAATTTTTGTGGTTCAACCATATCAGTTTCTAGGTCAGTAGACAAGGGCGAGGATTCATCCACATCTATGTCCTCCAATACCGAGAAACGATTTTCTGTGACGAGGGACAAATCTACGCCAGAGAGGAGGGGTTGTCGGTTTTCAGTTGTAGGTTTTTTAAAGAGATGACCGTTTTCATCTGTTGTTTGCAGATGTCTTTTTCCTTTTGGGCAGACTAATTGAAACTCGTCCTGGTTAGTGGGAAGAGATTGCAAGGGTTTGGGGGGAGGGGGGGGGGAGGGAGGACGTGATCATCGGGAGGGGGATCCCATCGGCTACCACGGCGGGAGAGGTAGGATCAGTTATAGCAGGCAACAAGCTGTGATTGGACGATGTCGCCTGGGGGGTGAGATCTATAGTTAACAGGAGATGGCTGCAATTAGATCCTTCAGTAGAGGGAGGGGCCCCTGTTTCAAGGGGAGGGGAGGGGGGTACGGCGGGGGGGTTTGGATTGGTGGTAAGAGGGCTTGGGTCGGTGGTGGACAGATTGGGATCAGTGGTGGTAAGGCTTGGGTCGATGGTGGGAAGGTTCGGGTCGGTGGTGGGAGGGCTTGGTTCGGCGGCGGGAGGGCTTGGTTCGGTGGTGGGAAGGTTTGGTTCGGTGGTGGGAAGGCTTGGGTCGGTGGTGGGAGGGCTTGGGTCAGTGGTGGAAGGGTTTGGACCGGTGGTGGGAAGGTGGGGGGGGGTTGCTTATTCCCGGTTCGGAGGGGAGGTTGCACTTGTGGAGAATTCTCTTTTCGGGGGCAGTCATGCTTAACATGCCCAAATTGTCCGCAGCCAAAACATTTTAGAACGTTGGTGGACACGTACACTGTATATTCGTTCTGTTGATGTTTTAATTTTATTATAAGGTTTAAATCCTTCTGGGAATTTTTTAAAATCATAAACACTTGCCGTCGGAATGAAACCACGTGCCTTAAATCGTTGTTTCGTGACCCAAAGGGAATCATGGAGATACGAGACACGATGGTACCGTATCGGGACAACTCTTTAATTCGTACATCGTCGGATACAAATGGGGGGCAATTTGATATCACGACTTTTATCGCTGGGCTATCTAGTGGGGAAATCATTACAAATAAATCTGGATCGATTGTCAAACCCTGTTCGACAATTTGTGGGACACAATCCACGTCGGACAAAAAAATAACGATCCGCTTGTTCATCCGCGAAGCGGCAACAACCTTGTCGATCCCGACAACACGACCGGTTGCGAGGACAACGTCCTCGACACTAACCTCACGTTCCGGAGGTACACAAAAGAACCCGTGCTTACGGGTCAGGCTCTGAAAGGCCGTAAATCGAGATAGTGCAGCTGCCATGCTGGAACAGCTGCACTTACAACCCCTCCCCAACTCGGGGAGGGTGAATATATAATACAATCTTCCCTACCCGAACTCCGGGAATGGGAAGCAATCAGACCTCTCCGATTTCCCTAACTTCGGAAAAGGGAGGCAACAAAACAAACTGAAGGAAGGATAAACGAAAGGAAAAAAAGGAAATAGAGGTTTAAGATGAAGGAGCAAACACCGATCGGGCGACACCCAAAAAACGGCGAACCCTTACCAGCGATCACCCTGTGCTCTCCGGCTCTCTCTCCCGTCTCAACGTATATGGGAATCACCAGGAAGACTCCACGAACAGGTAC
>NC_136265.1:92387598-92530411 GCF_964187855.1 Myxine glutinosa
AGACACTTTTCAAACACCATTTTTCTACAAATCCATCAATTTCACCCATGATCTTGGAAAACTCAAACTCATGTTTTAGCCTTGCAGCACACAGTGCATTGAAAAACGTCATGACATTGCATTGATGAATGGGCTTACCAATTCCGCTTCTCCTTTCTGGACAGGTAAGTAGCAAGCTTTGCTGTAGCTACAAAAAAGCACAACAGTTCATATTCTTTGTTGTGTTGCCGTCTCTTTTTGAGCCCAAAAAGAAAGGATCGAAAAGTAAATCTGAAATTCATTTTGAACGACACAAAGTCTAACCATTCAAATAAAGGAAAAAGTCTTTCACAACCAATAAAAAAATGAAAAACATCCTCATTTACAGAACAAAAGGGGCAACATGCAGATATTGGGGCAAAATTCCATACATATGTATTACATGGGATGATCCCGTGGGCAAGGCGCCACTGAAGATCACCTGTTCTTTTGTTGATCAGCTTGCTATACATTGATTCCCATACAGGTTCATTGGGGGGCCCGGCAGGGAGTAGCCTCTTCCATCGTGCTACTCCATTTAGCGGAGGAATACCAAGAACTTGAGATAACCACCACCTATACAGGCTCTTGCTGCTCTCAGCGTGCAATACACTTGTCCCTGTGCTAACAGGTGGAAGTTCCTTGGGAAGGCAGTCAAAAATCAGTTTCGGAAACGGGGACTCGTTGGGGTGTCCAAAAGTATTCCAAGTCCAAAGTTTCTGTAGCTGATGACGTTTTTGAACAACTTTCCTCAAAATCGTTCCAATTGTCCTCTTGGACCGAATCGCCGTCAAGGTTGAAATTTCCTCCACATTCCTCCACCCGACACCGGAGTTTGGCCGAAGGTGCCATACTTTGTTTATGCCTGCCTCAATAAAGCGTTGGCACAAATGACGACTCTTGAGAACATCAGGGAAGAGAGGATTGAAGAACAGGGGTTCAACCTCGAACATCCCTGGGGAGTAAGTGTCCGCTTTACGGCTCACGGAAAGTCTTTCCCAGGCACTGAGAAGGCTCTGGTAAAATATGGGGAGCGTTGATGTATTCACGTACTTAAGGTGAGTCAGGAATACTTCGAGACCATAGCCGAGTCTACCCGCCTGCTGTAAAATATGGCAAGCCAAGGCATGGTTTGGCAGGTTTTCACCAAATAGGAGGCGTTGAATGGAGCACAGGCGAAAAGCCATGAGACGGGATCTCACGTGAGGCGTTGAATGGAGCACAGGCGAAAAGCCATGAGACGGGATCTCACGTGAACAAGGCTCTGACCACCTTCAGATGAAGTATGGCATATTACGCTTGGCCGCAGCCAATGATGGCCTCCCCCAAAAAAAGTCCACAAGTTTGGCCTGTATTCTGTCCAGCAGCACTTCTGGTGGTTGCAGGCAAATAAAGCGATGCCACAACGTTGTAGCAACCAAGTTGTTTGCCACAAAGACTCGGCCCTTAAATGAGAGGTGCGGTAGGGCTCTTTTCCACAGGTTCAGCCTCCTGTCTATTTCTCCAGTCACACCTTCCCAATTCCTTTTCTCAAATTGTGTAGAGCCCAGGGACACACCAAGGTAATCAACACCTTCTGCTTTCCACTCCAAGTTTTCTGGAAGAGCAGGCAGATGTGTTGAGACAGGTAGGCAACTATTAAGGTATGGCACCCAAAGAGCTTTGCTTTTCGTCCAATTAACCTTCAGAGATGAAGCCATGAAAAAGGTTCTTAAGGACTTTACAAGAGCAACAATGTCTTGGTGGTTTTTTATAATGACGCAAACATCATCTGCATAGGCCGATATAGTCATAGGTGGGCTTCCAGGAAAACAGGTTAGGCCAGAGATATTCTTTCTCAGTGTGCAAAGTAATGGCTCCATTGCTAACGCAAAAAGCAAACCTGAGACTGGGCAACCCGGCCGTACCCCCCCTCTGAACCTTTATGGGGGGAACCAGTTCATTGTTCACCTTAATTACACTGGAGATGTCAGTGTACAATAGAGTTATAAAGGCCCTGAAAATTTCCCCAAACCCACATGCTTCAAGAACATGGCACAAGAAAACATGGTCAATGCTGTCAAAGGCTTTTTCAAAGTCTAGAAAACATATTCCAAAATCATTTTGGTCATGGCGAGCATACATTAAATCCCGCACGAAAAAAATGTTGTCGTAAATCGAACGACTGGGGATGCAGAATGTCTGATCAGGTAAAACCAGATCACCAATGACTTTTTTCAAACGATTTGCCATTGCTTTCGAAACCATTTTATAGTCAGTGCACATTATTGAAACCGGTCTCCAATTCTCCATCCGCCGGAGATCTCCTGACTTTGGGAGAAGACTCGTCACTGCTCTCCTTAGACTTAGTGGCATTACACCTTTTCGCAAGGATTCTTGGAATACAATCAATAGTTCCGGGCCCAAAATGTCCCAAAATTCCATGTAAAACTCAGCTGGCAGGCCATCAATTCCCGGAGCCTTTCCAGATTCCATTCCAACCAGGGCACGCTGTAACTCATCAAGGCTTAAAGGCACATCCAGCTCCAGGCGTTGAGTCTCAGTTAGGGTTGGGAGATGGGAGGTAAAACATTTTATTTTATCCTCATATATATCTTTTTTAGCAAATAGTTCAGAATAATACTTTCTAATAGTGATTTTTACCCCATCAGAACTTGTAATTTCATTCCCACTGGGGTCCTTAACTGATAAAATAAGCTGGGGAGGCTTCGTTTCAGCTTCTAAGTGAAAGAAGGCTTTGCTTGGACTATCCGATACTTTAATGCTTTTTACTCTCAGTCTAACTAGTAGTCCTGCAGCCTTCTCCTGTAATAGTTCCCGGAGTTGGGTCCTTTTTTCAAGGAGCAATTTATAATGTCTCATTTTCTTGCTCTGCCATTTTGTTTTGCAGTTTTAGAATTTCGGCTTCCAACCGTGCCAATGTGATTTGACTTTCATGAGTGATGTGGGAATTAAACTGTTGACAAAACAGTCGTATATGAGTTTTCATATTATCCCACCAAAGGTTAGTGGAAGCAAAGAGGGGCTTTTTTCCAACTATAGCTATCCATAGGATGCGAAAGGCTTCCTTAAACAGGGTATCATCCAAAAGACTTGTATTGAATTTCCAATAGGCGCTCCTCAGTTTGAATTGAGGGAAAGATAGGCCCATCGTGACCATGTGGTGGTCAGAGAAGATGGAAGGGGTAATAGTTGAGGAGGTTACAATATTCCTTAATCGTGGGGTGATGTACCAGCGGTCAAGCCTCGCTAAGGATACTTGGCCATTGGAGCATCGACACCATGTAAACTGCCGGTCATTTGGGTGCATCAATCACCATACATCCAAAAAAGCCCCACCTGAAAGAAACTGGGAGAGGTCACCATGGGACTCGGGATGTGGTTCCGGTGAATTTCTGTCTATTTTGGGCTCTAGCGTACAATTGAAATCTCCCCCCATGCATATGCACTGATTTGGGTCAAACAAATTTAAATGGTTTATCACTTCAGTAAAGAAGGCTTTACGGTCAGTACTCTCACTTGGTGCATATACATTAAAAATAATAAGCTTCAGGCTATTGATCACCAATTCTAGGGAGGCAAAACGTCCCCGAATCACCTCCTGAAAGAGGCAAGATTCAGGTACAAGTCCTGGTTTTAACAAAAACCCCACTCCAGCAGATACAGATGACATATTACTGAAGAAACATTTACCTTTGAACATGCTGCACCAGTCATGTTCAACCTTCTCAATAATATGAGTTTCTTGCAGTAATATTACATCAACTTGTTTCCGTTTGAATAAACTATTCACTTGGATCTGGCGGACGTGACTGGCCCCACCGCCATTTATATTGAGTGTTGCAAGATTAAGCGTCTTCATCACTCATTAGTAAATTTTGTCTGACACTGTGAGTACTCACTCTTTGCCTTTGTTATGATTTTCTTTAGTCGATGAAACTGCGATTTTGTTAGGTTTAGTTCCTCAGATTTTTTAATGACTAGTTTTGCAGCCTGAATAAAGGGAGCCAAATCAGGGAAATGATCCCCAATGATGACATTTCGCTGTCTATACGTTTCATTGAGGAATGAAAGAACAATATGGGGAGGGGTTGGGGGTTGATCTGCCATTAATTGTGATAATGCTGTTACCTCCACCTCCTCTTCCGATTCTGATAAATCAGAAAGTGGTCCAATGGGGTCTGGGTCAATACCGTTTTCTTCTCCTGCTATGCAACCTAGCCTTCCCTTGTCTGGGAGGTCCACGCAGTGCTGTGTTTGGGAAACATCAGCACATTGATTACTGATTTCCTCAATTGGCATGGAATCATTATTCCCACATTCCTGTGGATTTATGTTTCCACCCTTATCTGCTATATTGGCAGATTTATTATGGACCCGTACGTGGGTGCAAAAAAACATGCGTGCAAACAACAACAACAAAAAAAAACTTTGAAACCATGTGGCAGTAACGACCACAGAACCCCCCCTCTATTTACATGAAATGGTTTGGTCCATTCGCAAAGCCAAAGCGAACGGCTTGCGAGTATGGTAGAACCCCCCCCCCCTCTATTTACATGAAATGGTTTGGTCCATTCGCAAAGCCAAAGCGAACGGCTTGCGAGTATGGTAGAACCCCCCCCCCCTCTATTTACATGAAATGGTTTGGTCCATTCGCAAAGCCAAAGCGAACGGCTTGCGAGTACGGTGACCATACCTTGGGAACCACTTGTCCGATTAATTTCAAACCTTGAAAAGGCACATCCTCGGGTCCCCAGCAATATACCTGGCAAGTTTCAAGTATATCGGACCCGTGGTTGTCGAGAAACAGCGGTCACAGACAAACACACAGACACACAGACACACACACAGAGATTACTGGAATTATAGATAGACTAGGGCATTGCCCGTACGTGGGTGCCCGTTCCTTGCCAAAAAAAAAAAAAAACGCTACCCGTACGCTCTACCCCGCCCGTACGCCCGTAAACAAAAAAAACAACGCTCTTCGCTTCCGCCCTTCGCACTGACTGAATTGGGAGAAATAATGCGCATAAGAAATCGAATTACGAACCGTAATGGCGGTCAGCTCGTAACGCGCTCAGCTCCGCTCGCTCTCACATCGGCCACGCCTACGCAACAAAGCGTTCTGTGATTGGCTGCCGGAAATGAAGTCCGGAAGTTCGCAAATCGCAGTTACGATGAATCGTTTTAATTTAATCGCAGTTTGAATTCGTTTTAAAACATAGTTTAACGCCAACATAGTTTTCCAACGTGAAATAAATGAATACGCTCTCAAATGTGCCATCCGAGGCAGAGTGTGTCCGCCACGTTCGGCACACGCGATAGTTCGCTGCTCTCTGATTGGTTGAATCGTTTTTTGGACATAGCTCGGTAAGTAATTGTCCGATTAATATGAAACCTTGAAAAGGCACATCCTCGGGTCCCCAGCAATATACCTGGCAAGTTAAAAGTATATCGGACCCGTGGTTGTCGAGAAACAGCGGTCACAGACAAACGTACAAACGTACAAACGTACAGAGATTACTGGAATTATAGATAGATGTCAGCCTGTTCGGCGACATTCGCTTGGATCAATGATGCACCATTCACGGTATCGTGGCCTGAATTATTTACATCATTAACGTCGTCTGTGTGAGTAATGGAAGCGCGTTGTTTTAGCGGCTGAACCCTGATGCTCTTTTCTGGGTTTTCCTCTTTATTTATTTGGTCCACGCTTTGCAGAGAGATTCCAGGTGCATCCTGAAGAGTTTTTCCACCAACAGCCTGCAAATCGAGCACAACCTTTTTACCTGCTCCAGATGAGTCACTATCATCCGGAGCCCTTCGTTTACTCGTCCCCACTTTACTATCAGTGTCCATTTCAACATTTTGCTGAGGAGGAATAAATACGTTCACGCTTGGAACACTGGATTCACCCTCATTAGGAATTTTAAGCGGTGGCAATGCGTTAACCTCCCCCCCACTGGGAATCTCAATTAGTGGAGCAACGTTAACCTCCCTCCCACTGGGAGTATTCATTAGTGGAGCAGCGTTAACCTCCCTCCCACTGGGCATATTCATTAGCAGAGCAACCTCCTCCTTACAAACTATGGCAGTGTGACCTGTCTTGCCACACCTGACACACGAGGCTTTGGGACAAGAACGTTTTAAATGTCCATACGCTCCACACTGAAAGCATGTTAAGGTGGTGAAGCGTATAGCTGGAAATTTGCCTCTTCAAAATTAATTTTGAAAGTGATGTTGAGGCCTGTGTCGTCCCCACGGTCCGGACGGACCATATACACCTGTCTGCGGAAGCTCATTACGTGCTTAACACGTTCATTCCGACACCCAAGAGGGATTGTTGAAATCCTCGATACCATTTTACCGTACCGTGATAGCATGGTCATTAACTTGTCATTTGGGATAAATGGTGGTACGTTAGAAATAACCACTCTCGTCGTGGGAGTTAATAGCGGCGACGCCATCATAAAGTGACCGCTTTCCGTGGTTATTCCCGCACTTACCACGTCATGGACGAGTTCCTCGTCCGAAACGAACACCACCACTTTCTGGTTCATACGGGAAGCTGCACGTATATTTTCATCCCCAACAATGCTCCCCACAGCGAGGATGATGTCCTCGACAGGGACTCCATCCGGAGGCACGCACACAAACGCGTGCTTCCTGGTTAAGCCTTCAAAGTCATCGCGACGAGAGCGTGCATTCGCCATTCCGGCGAAAATACCCCCCCCCCCTCCCCCCGCTTGTCCGAGCCGGACAAGAGGGTATCAAACCTAAATAAACGAACTAAAGTAAAAAATAAACGTGCATTATAAGCACAGAAATGGCTTACAACGCGCCGTCAACGCCAGTAGGCCGCACCCAAAATTGGCCCGCTCTCAATCCTCTCTCTCTCGAAGGCAAAGGTGTAGAACAGATGAAAACAAATGCCAAGGCACACAGGATGGAAAAGGAGAGGGAGGGGGGCAGGGGAGGGCAGGAGAGGGGGGAAACCTCACGACGGACTCACCAAAACACAGAACAGTTGCTCACAGCCGCCATGACGCTACACCCAATGCACCGACGGCCGATAGGTGGAGAGAGAGAGAGAGAGAGAGAGAGAGAGATAGAGAGAGAGAGATAGAGAGAGAGATAGATAGAGAGAGAGAGAGAGAGAGAGAGAGAGAGAGAGAGAGAGAGAGAGAGAGACTTGACTTTTGTGTCCTTTTATTATAAACAATGTAAAGCCATTTCACAAGCAGTTGTAAAAAAAACACATTTCACAAAGCAAAGCAGTTGTAAAAAAAAAAACACAGCAACTAGTTTAAAGAAATTGCATAAGGATCATGAAGGCACCACAAAAAGAGCAAAGGGTATTTAAAAGAAACCAGCAAATATACAAAAAATATATATTGAGCAAATTAAGCGAAAAACTAAGAGAGAGAGAGAGAAATGTATTCAAGGACACAGGAAGAAACATATATGCAAGCAATCAGTTCCAAAGAAAAAAGTCAAATCAATCAGGAATTATAAAGTAATTACCACTTTTGAATCATCGACTGAGCACAGAACATTGCCAATACACCACTTTCTCTCAAAAAGTTGGACGTTTCCATTACTGACAAAGAAATCAAATTCTAGCTTGAGTCGTGTTGAGACAAACCCTTTAAAAATAGAAATAGCCTCAGAGCCATAGCCGTTATCTATTTTAATTTTCCGAGATTTATATATCGCATATTTTGCAACAGCAACCAAAAAATTGAGAAGAACACCCACATCCCTACATGTGGGCCTGAAAGACACACCAAATATAAACATATGCATATTGAAAGGGAAGGACAATTGGTGAAAAAGATATTCAAGGAACAAGAAAAGCGATGTCAGTCTACGACACTGTACATAAGCATGAAACAAATCCTCCTTCTGGTCACAGAAAGGACAAGTTTCCGGCAGTGAGCTGTTAATACGGTGGACAAAAATATTGGAGGGAAGCGCCCAGTGTGCTAACCTCCATTGTATGTCCGCTAACACACCATGTATTGGCAAGGTGTACATGTGAGGCCAAAGGGGGGTAGAGGGAGACCCCAACCCTAACCGCTCTGACCACAAAGCTACTCGTGTTCTCCCAGAGAGGGGTACATTCTTATTTTGTCGAGAGAGATCACGGATTCCAATCTTAGTTACAAGATGAAAAGGGGTGGTATGTTCAATCTCCGGCTGAAGAGAAGACGAAAGGAGCACTTTGATTTCAGGGAAACCTAACCGAAAGTCCTCAATGTTACCAACACCTTCCCAGCCGATGTTTAGCTGTCTAAATTTTCTTATGACTATACGTACAACTTGGTCTACAAGTCGGACAGACCGAGATCCAACTGAGGTTGCCACCAAACCAGCAGGTTTCCACTTAACTCCAGATGAATCTCTCAGATCACATACTTTGTTAATCCCTCCTTGGATAAATTTTTTAATCAGGGCATGGCTATGAGGGATACCAGGAAAAAAGTTATTGAAGAAAAGGGGTTCTTGAAGGAACATTCGACAATTATAGCCCTCAAGGAAGCGGTGGACGTCAAACCTTTTCCAAGTGTCCAATAAACTCTGATAGAATCTCGGAAGAGAGGCAAAGTTTATATGCTCGAGGTCTATCAAAAGAAGCTGCCGATCATATCTCAGTCTACCAGCCTGTTGTAACAGAAAAAATGCAAAGGGCCGCCAGGGCAGCTGTTCAGCGAACAGTAGTCTCTGCAGAGACTGCAGCCGAAAGGCCACAACCCGACCAGAGATATCAACAATGCCCTGGCCACCTTCCTTCCGGGGGTAGTACAATATCTCAGGCCTCAGCCAATGGTAGCCACTCCAAAAGAAGTTTACTAGCATTCGCTGAGTAGCCATAATTAGTTGGTTTGATGGCTGTAAAGCAATAATTCTGTGCCATAATTTTGTTGCAACCAGATTGTTTATGACAAGGGTACGGCCTCGATAGGAGATGGACCTCAGCAGTCCTTTCCATGCTTTCAATCTGTGCATAATTTGCTCCAACACTCCTTCCCAATTTTTCATTTCTGTTTCACGATTACCGATATGCACTCCAAGATATTTAACCCCGTCCGTTCTCCAGACCAGGTTGTGTGGGAGTGAGGGTGGTGATACACAAGAGAGATTGCCTTTGCCACACCATAATGCTGTACTTTTATTCCAATTGATCCCACCGGAAGAGGCTGCAGAGAAATCTCGCATACAACGTTGTAAAGCAGAGACATCATTGGAGCTTCTAATCAAAACACAGACATCATCAGCATAAGCCGTCTGCACAAATTCTGCTCCTTCTATACTTCTCATTCCCTGAGGTATTTGCTGTCTAATAGACCGAAGGAGTGGTTCAAGGGCGACTATATATAGAAGCCCAGAGAGGGGGCAACCTTGGCGAATACCCCGTTGGAAAGGAAAGGGAGAGCATAACCTATTGTTGATCTTCATCATACATTGAGTATTAGTATACAGGAGTTTCACATAAGAGGTGAAAGTTTCACCAAACCCCATTCCTTTCAGGACAGAAAAAAGGTACTTGTGGTCAACACGATCGAAGGCCTTAGTTTGATCAAGAAACAGCAACCCAAAATCGTCACGCAGGAACTTATTGCATGAAATAATATCTCTTACCAAAAAAATATTATCATAAATAGATTTTCCAGGCACACAGTAGGTCTGGTCCGGGTGTATAACTGAACTGATCACAGTCTTCATACGATTAGCAAGTACTTTAGAGAAAATCTTGTAATCAACACACAATAAGGAGACAGGTCGCCAGTTATCAACCAGTTGAAGATTCCCAGCTTTTGGTAGCAAACAAACGACTGCTCGTCTACAAGACATTGGAAGTTCTCCGACACGTATGCTTTCATCGAGTACATCGAGTAAGTCAGGTCCCACAAGGGCCCAGAAGGTCTTGTAGAATTCTGTGGGCAGGCCATCTATTCCAGAAGCTTTCCCATCTTTCAGGCTCCGCACAGCTGCTTCAAGTTCATCAGCCGAGATTGGGGAATCGAGCATGCATCGCTCATCCTCCTCGACACTCGGAAGCCCAGCAGTTAACTCTCGTATCACCTCATTGTCCACGTTCTGAGGAGAATACAAGTTAGAATAGAACCCTTTCAGAGTACACCTGATCGCCTGCTGAGAGGTCACCAGCGACCCATTGGGAGTGAGTAAAGTATGAATTTGTTGTGACCTTTTGAGGGAAGACTCTAACTTAAAGAACTCTTTGTTTGGCATGTCCAGAGTTAAATAGCTCATTCGCATTCGGACCAAGGCACCCATCGCCCGTTGCCGTACCGCTTCCTCCAGCACTGCTTTCTTTGCCCATATTAGTTGGTCACGTGCACCTCTCCCAACCTCATCAACATTCTGTTCTAACGATATAATTTCAGATTTTAACTGATCTATTGATATTGATTGGATTTTGGTGGTGTATGCACTATATTGTTGACAGAAATTCTTAATTTGGGATTTTGCAATGTCCCACCACAGCCGGAGACTATCATACTCAGGTCTGGAGGAGCGAATTTTCTCCCACACGACGTGAAAGGCCTCATTAAATTCCTTGTCATGTAAGAGACGAGTATTCAAAGACCAGTAAGCACTACCACCGGGTGGAAAGGGTAACTTAAAGGACATTGAGATTAAACTGTGGTCAGTGAATCCAGTTGGTAAAATTTTGGAGACAGACACCACATTCAACATTGGCTTGTTCACATAGAATCTGTCCAGCCTTGCCATTGACATAATACCATCATTGCATCTACACCATGTATAACAGCGTGAGAGTGGGTGTTGTGATCTCCACACATCCTTAAACCGAAAGATGTTGATGGTGTCCTCTAGAGCTTTCGTAGAGGCAACATGAGGCTCATGACCATTCCTATCAATCGACGGACAAATTGTGCAATTAAAATCTCCCGCGATACAGATAAAGGCTGTTGGGTTCAGAGTTTTTACAAAATCCCGCAGAGTGGAAAAGAAAATTTTCCTCTCCATTGGGTCACACGGTGCATAAACATTCACTACGATAATCTTTTGGGTATTATAAAGAAAATCTACGGAGATCAAATGCCCTTTATAGATTTCTTTAAATGAAACCTGTTGAGCACAAATCTTGTGACTTAGGCAAATGGCAACACCGGCCCGAGGTGTAGGGAACCCACTTAGCCACCATTGCCCTTTAAAAAGTTTCCCCCAATCGGCTACTTGAGCACTAGTAGCGTGGGTCTCTTGTAAGAGAATAATGTCAGCCTTTTCTTTTACAACCGCTTGAATGGCTTGCACCCTCCGTAAGGGGGCACGACCCCCATTTATATTTAAGGATACAACATTTAGTTCCATGGTTGATTCTTCTAGGGGGTGAAGTCCTCTTCCTCAATTAATTCCTTGTTTGCCTTCGTGATGGATTTCCTCAGCCGCTGAAATTCAGGTTCGGAGATTTCCACATGCTCACTCCTTTGCAGCAAAGGTTTTGCGGCTGCAAGGAAGGCCTGGATATTAGGAAAATGATCCTTAATTCGTACATGCCTTTGTCTGAAAGTTTCCTTCAAAAATCTGACAATATTTTCTTTTGAGATCTCCAAAGGCTGCTCTTCCTCCTGAGGGGGGGGAGCCCTGTCAACTATTGCCACTGGTTCCTCATGGCCGATCAGTGTCTCTGTAGTTAGAATTCCCTCCGTGACGCTAGTAACGAGTTCCTCCTGAACCTGTACAGAAACACCTGTTCCATCCCCATCTACCTTAGGTTCTTCATCCTCTTCATCCTCATGCATCATTGCAATGGGGGGGGAGGAGTCGTTATTAGTAGTAATGGGTATTTTGCATTCCCCATTAGAATTGATATGGTCATCAGTAGGCTGTTCGGTTTCGCAGGTTGATTTACAACCTTCAGGAAAAAGTTCCCCTTCATCCTGAGCAGGTGGTATCATGTCAGCCATAGTCTCACCACCTTGCTGATCTTCATGTGGAGGACTGTCTGAATCGTTTAAACTGCTTCCTGTCTGCACCACCAACACTTTAACACCTTTGTCCTCATTCCTCGCACTTACAAGTGACCGTTTCAAATTTTTCCGAGACGCCGCATCTACAATCTGCTGCTCCTCACAAAACATTCCCTCTACAGGTAGAGGCTTCTCCCTTACATTTGCTGACTCATCGTTTGCACGATGGCCAGCTGTACTGGATGACTCATCGCTTACACGAAGCACATCCGTATGGGTCTCATCAGCACCACTCTTAGCCGTACCTTGATGGTCCGATGTAGATTCCCGCACTGAAGGCGAAACATCTATAGAATCATCCGTAGTGGTCACGGGGGGAGGTGGTCCGGCTGCTGTGGCATACGTTTTCTCCCCATCAGGACAATACTGCCGAGTGTGTCCATGTACACCACACCCGTAACAAATCAACCTCTCCGTTGCCGCAAAAATCCTGTGCTCACGTTTTGACGACTTAAAAACGAGAGAGACATTCAATTGCGTCAAACCATCCTTCAAAACAACATAACAAAACCGTCTAAACGTTTCGATATGCTTAAGCTTCCCGTCTGTGGTGCGAATGGAGGCTTGGATAATTCTCGACACCACAGTACCGTACTGACCGAGCTTCTGAAGAATTTCCTCATTAGACAGCGTCGGTAGAACGTTTGATAGTATTACCTTCGAGGCCGGAGTGTTCCATGGCGAAACCGGAACAAACTGGTCATTGCCCAAGGTGAGTCCGTTCTGCACGACGATGCGCGCGAAACGGACACGTGAAACGAAGACAACCACCTTGTGGTGCATTCGGGACGCTGCCCGTATGTTCTCACAACCGATCAATCCTCCGATTGCGAGGAGCGTCTCCTCCAGCGAGACATCTTCCGGTGGGACAAAACACATGCCGTGTTCATCTGTTAACCCCTCATCGGCGTCACGACCGGCATTACTTCGACTATTCTTGCTAGCCATTTGAAGTAACTAAACGAAAAAAAGTAACCAATAAATGGTACAAAGGTTTATAAAGCCGAAATAAATGAAAATAAACAACAACAACAATAACTGGGAAATAAATAAATAAATCCCGTTAACCACCTAAAGTGGATAACTCTAACCGCGCTGTCTCTCCCTCTCTCGCTCAGTAGACAAGACGATAGAAAGGGACACCGACACTCGGACAGCAGAAAGGACCAAAAGGTAGGAAGAAAGGAAAAAGCAACACGAGACACAGCACGTACCGCCAGTGACTGAGCAACAGACCTGGCAATCGCACGTGCGTGCTAAGCGAGCGGCAGCTGTGCAAAGTGGGAGGAGAGAGAGAGAGACAGAGAGAGAGAGAGAGACAGAGACAGAGACAGAGACAGAGACAGAGACAGAGACAGAGAGAGACTTTTTTAGACTTTTTATTACAAAAATATAAAAATACAAGCCAGTCGGTGAAGATACTATTCAATACAGGCACAATAATCAAAAATACAGAAAAGAAAAAGAGATAATGACAGGAAATCAAAACAGTCCAATGAACTAGAAAAGAAAAACAACAACAGAAAAACTGACCACACACTGATTCAATCCCAACAAACCTACAAATATATCAATAATTCATTCTCCTGCACCATGCAGATCCCATCAAAACACCAGATGTTCATAAACTCATCAATACATTTCTTTCTTCCAGAATCACAAAATTCAAGTTTGAGTCTTGCAGATATCAAGGCATTAAAAAAGAACAAGACATCACATTGCCCAATCGGCTTTCCTTTCAGTTTTTCCTTCCTCGATAAATAAATTGCCATTTTCGCCGTGGCCACTAAAAACAAAAACAACATATGTACATGTTCTTTCATATCATTGAAACCAAAAATAAATGATCGCAGAGAAAAAGTGATCTTCATTTTTCCAGCCATGTAGTTCAGCCATTGAAATAAAGGCACAAGCCTTGCACAATCAACGTATGCATGGAACACATCCTCTGTGTAAACACAGAACGGGCAACACGTAGATATGGGCGCGAAATGACTCACTAATTTATTAGATGGAATGATCCAGTGTATCATTCGCCACTGGAGATCACCTGTCCTTTTGCTTACCAGCTTACTGTATACTGATTCCCATGCAGGCTCAGATGGGAGTCCTTCCGGCATTAGCCCTTTCCACCTGGCCACTCCATTTAACGGTGAGTTCCCAAGCAGAACTGCAGTGCATAACCGATACAGGTCTTTACTACTGCATTTCTGAAAAATGTTTTGTCCCTCACTAATTGGGGGCAAGTCTCCGTGACTAGGCTGTACCAATAAACCAGGAAAATGCCAGTCATTGGATGTCACCAAAACTTCCTGGGTCCATCTCAGTCCAAGTTGGAAGCTTTTCTTTACTATTCCCTTTAGTATTCTTCCGATTATTCTGTTTGACCATATTCCAGTCATATCGGCTATCTCTTGCACCGACTTCCACCCCCAACCAGAATCATGGCGGAGGTCCAACACTTTGATTATGCCCGCTGTAATAAAGTGTTGATAAAAGTCTCGGCTTCTTGGAATTGCAGGAAACAGTAGGTTGTAAAAAAGGGGTTCTTCCACAAACATGCTTGTCGCATAGGTTTCTTGCTGGCGACTAGTCGAAAGGCTTTGCCAGGCATTCAGAAGGCTCTGATAGAATGATGGTAGATGAGATGTGTCGACATGTTGGAGTTGGACTAAGAAAAGTTCAAGGCCATATCCGAGCCCGCTTGCTTTTCGCAGCACGTGATAGGCCAGAAGTCGGCTTGGCAGTCGTTCCTTGTACAGCAACTGCTGTATGGTACACAGCCGAAAAGCCATGATATGACTTTTTATGTCGATCAGTCCCTGGCCACCTTCAGACAAGGGGCTACATATGACATTTGGTAGTAACCAATGGTGACCACTCCAAAAAAAATCCACGAGTAGCCTCTGCACTGCCTTTAGTAGTGCCTCTGGCGGCTGAAGGCAGATAAACCTATGCCACAGGGAAGAAGCCACCAAATTATTCACCACTAGAACCCTGCCTTTGTAGGAAAGGTGGGGCAGAGCTCGTTTCCACAGTCCCAGTCTTTTTTTGACATGCTCAACAATCCCGTCCCAATTTTTGAGGACGTAATGTGGAGATCCCAGGAAAACCCCAAGGTATTTGACTCCGTCTTCCACCCATTTTAACTTTGTTGGTAGATGCACAGGTGGTACCAGCACTCTTCCAGGTGGAATGTTCTTGAGACAGGGAATCCATAAGGCCTTACTCTTGTCCCAGTTACACTTCAAAGAAGAAGCGAGGCAAAAAAGATTTAAACATTCAACAAGTGCTGGGATATCACTCTCCTTCTTAACAACCACACAGACATCATCTGCATAAGCCGATACAACTACTGAAGGACTCCCAGGGGATACAGTCACTCCTGAAATATTTTTCCTAAATAAAATCAGGAGTGATTCCATTACCAAGGAAAATAATAACCCAGAAACCGGGCATCCTTGTCTCACCCCTCTTTGAACCTGTACCGGAGAGCTGAGTTCGTTATTTATTTTAAATAAACTAAATATATTGTTGTACAACAAAGTCACGTAGGCCCTAAAATTGACACCAAAGCCACATGCTTCTAGCACCCGATACAAAAAAACATGATCCACACTGTCAAAAGCCCTTTCCAAATCCAGGAATATTATCCCAAAATCTTTTTCCAAGCAATCACATTCCATTAAGTCTCTAATCAAAAAAATATTATCATAAATAGATCTGTTTGGGATGCAGTAACTCTGATCATGGTGGACTAGATCACCGATTACCGTCTTCAACCGACTGGCCAACACTTTTGACAATATTTTATAGTCCGTACATAATAACGAGACCGGCCGCCAATTCTTTATCTGTCGTAGATCCCCAGTCTTTGGAATCAGCGACACCACTGCTCTTCTGAAGCTTAGTGGGAGTTCTCCAAGCACCAAGGATGATTCCAGGACATTCAATAATTCAGGGCCCAAAAGGTCCCAAAAAGCCAAGAAAAATTCTGCCGGTAGGCCGTCAATCCCAGGAGCTTTCCCCGAGTCCATTTCACTTAGGGCCTGCGTTAGCTCAGGCAAAGTAATTGTTGAATCCAGGCCCAGGCACTGAGGCTCAGTTAGGGATGAAAGGTGAGAAGTTAAAAATTCCATGGTTTGCTCACAAACATTTTGTTTTGCATAGACTTTTGAAAAAAACTCTCTAATGCACAACCTTACATCTCCAGGGTTGGCAACCATGTTTCCCCTAAAGTCTTGTACAGAGAAAAGGGTTTTGGGTGACTTATTGACAAAATCCATTTGGAAAAAAGATTTACTCGGGGTGTCTGATACCTTTAAATTGTTTATTCTTAATCTAATTAACAGGCCTGCTGCTTTCTCCTGAATCAGCTCTCTCAGTTGAGCCTTCTTTTCAACCAATAACCTGTGGTCTCTTCTGATATTATCTTTAGCCAGTTTACACTCTAACCGTATAATATCAGCTTCTAAACACGCCATTGTTATATTTTTTATGTCAGTTCCATTTGAAACAAACTGCTGACAAAACACTCTAATCTGAGCTTTTGTATTATCCCACCATAATGCTAAAGAAGAGAAAGAGGGCTTTCTTGAAAGTTGGATGACCCAAAAAGCACGGAAGGCGTCTTTAAACAAAGCATCTTCGAGAAGACTGGTATTGAATTTCCAGTATGCACTTTTGCGTAAGGGTTGAGGGAAAAAGAGGCCCATGGTAACTAAATGATGATCAGAAAACAAAGATGGAAAATGATTTGGAGATATAACCGCATTCCTGAACTGTGAGTTTATGTACCAACGGTCAAGTCTAGCGAAGGTCATTCTCCCATTGGCACATCGTCCCCAAGTATACTCAGATTTGTTGGGGTAATGCAGTCTCCATGCATCTAGCACACCCACTGCCGAAAAATAATTTAACAAATCAGTACTACCTTCGGGATGAGGTTCTGCTGTATTTCGGTCTATACTGGGTTTAAAGGTGCAATTAAAGTCACCCCCCATGCAAATACAATTATTGAGATCTATCGACTGCATGTGTCGAATTAAAGATGAAAAGAAAGCTCTTCGTTCCACACTCTCACTTGGTGCATAAACGTTGAATAGTGTAAACCGAAAATTATTAATGACCAGTTCCAATGAAATAAACCGGCCTTTAATCACCTCCTGGAAGAGGCATGACTCAGGTACCAGGCCTGGTCTGAGTAAAAAGGCTACACCAGCAGAAGAAGAAGACATGTTACTAAAAAAGCATTGTCCTTTAAAGAGGCGACACCAGTCGTACTCCCCATTTTGAATTATATGGGTTTCCTGGAGTAAGAGCACATCAATTTTCTTGCGCTCAAATAAACTTTTCACCTGAACCTGGCGGTTTTGGCTTGCACCTCCGCCATTCATATTTAAGGTTCCAAAGGTGATTTTTTTCATGGATTATCAAAAGGCGTGAGCGGTTGCTGGGAAATCTCGCTCCCTGCTTTTGTAACAGCCTTTCTAAGCCGATGAAACAGCGACCTTGTTAAATGAAATTCATCCGGCCTCCTAATTATGTCCTTTGCAGCCTGGATGAATGAAATTAAATCAGGAAAATGATCTTTTACAATCACATTTCGGTGTCGGTAGGTGTCATTCAGAAAAGAAATAACGAGTTGAGGGGCTATGGATGACTGATCTGATGAAGATTGAGACAACTCAGTCATCTCAACTTCATCCTCTGAATCTGACAAATCAGAAACAGCTCCACCCGGGTCACATATATCAGTCTGCACAGTCACCATTTTGATTCCAGCCAAGTCCGAAGATTTGCTGGAATGTTCTATGGTAGAGTCATCCTCACTCTGGTACCCGGGACATTCAGCAGGAGCTGAAATCTCGGCTTCACCCTCCTGCAGGGAGATGTTCACTGGCTCAGTTGACGAACCAGTGTCATGATTTAGATCTTGCATTGGTAAAGAGGAGCTTGGGGCTGAGACATTCCCAATCCGCTCGGTCTCAGCAGGTAGTGAAGGTGGCGGCTCACTAATGGGCTCACCATCATCTTTAGTCTCACCATCTACTTTTTCTCCCAGGTTTTCGGTGCTGCCCGATAATGTTTCAGAATTAATTAATTCATGTTCCTTCTCCCTGGTGTCAACACAGCTTGTGGACACCTGAGAAAGACGTTCCAGGGCGTCTGCACCCACACTGTCTTTATCCAACACTACCTTTTTCAAAGTAATGTTGGAGTTACAAGCACCAGGTGCTCTTCGTTTCTTTGTCACCACAATGGGATTTTCTTCCATCTCCTCACTGCACGTAGCATCTGCCACCACAGGTGGGTTATCTGGGGTTATTTCATTATTTACCGAATCAGCGGTGTTGTCGTTTACACTAAGACGAACAGGAGTATTATCCCTACTCCTCGAGTGCGAGGGAGCGTCGGTAGGAACCGTTCGGGTATTTCGGTTTACGTTGTTTCGCACGTTAGAGACCGGGGTGTTATCTCTTTTACAATCAGCGTCACTATGACCTGCTTCACCACACCTTACACACGATACCTTCGGACAAAACCTTTTCACATGGCCAAAAGCTCCGCACTGAAAACATGTTAATGAGGCCGATGACGCATACATCTGGTACTCATGGTTGTTCACCTTTACCTTGAACGTGATGTTTAACCCCGTGTCATCGCCTCGATCCGGAAGCACCATATACACCTGCCGTCTGAAGCTCATCACGTGTTTAACACGTTCATCCTGAGACCGGAGCGGAATCATTGTGATTTTTGACACAGCTGTTCCGTATCGGGACAAAACGGACATCAGCTGGTTGCAGGTTATAAATGGGGGTACGTTAGATATGACGACCCTCATCGACGGAGTGTCCATAGGCGACGCCAAGACAAAGAGACCTGTCTCTGTGATTAAACCCGCACTTACAATATCGTGAACGAATTTTTCATCGGACACAAATACAACAACTTTTTGATTCATTCTCGACGCTGCTCGTACATTTTCACAACCGATTATTTTCCCCACCGACAAAACAATGTCCTCAGTGGAAGTTCCTTCGGGTGGAACACACACAAATGCATGCTTCCTTGTTAAGTTGTCGAACGCCTCAAACCGAGAGCGTGCATTCGCCATCCCAGCGAATTAACACCCCCCCCCACTTGTCCGAACCGGACAAGTAGGTACCAAAACGAAATAAATCAAACTAGAATAAATAATAAACGTGCAGTATAAGCACAAAAAGGCTTACAAAGCGTCGTCGAAGCCGGTAGGCCGCACCCAAAATGGGTCCGCTCTCAAACCTCTCTCTCTTGAAGACAAAGGTATAGGAAGGATGAAAACAAAATGCCAAAGTACACAGGATGGAAAGGAGAGGGAGGGGGGGCAGGGGAGGGCAGGAGAGGAGGAAAACTCACAAAGAACTCACTACAACACAGAGCAGTTGCTCACAGCCGCCATGACGCCACACCCACCACAAACGGCCAGCAGGGGGAGAGAGAGAGAGAGAGAGAGAGAGAGAGAGAGAGAGAGAGAGAGAGAAGGGGAGAGAGAGAGGGGGAGAGAGAGAGAGAGAGAGGGAGAGAGAGAGAGAGAGAGAGAGAGAGAGAGAGAGAGACTTTTTTCTTTTTTTTCTTTTTCTTTTATTGGTGATCCCAATGCGATCCAAATGGACAGACCAGGAGACAAACCTCGCACAACCAGTAGCCGGGAGCGACAGAGCATCCGTGTCCTTCCCAACCGTGTTCCTTTCTGAATGCACCATGTAACACGTCACCATGTTCACTGCTGGAGGAATGTTTGTGAACGCATTACATCATAACACTTTTCCGATATGTTTTCCTTGATGAACTTGGGGACTTGTGAGCCACTCCAGAGGTGTTGGAAAAAGGCCGATCGTAATGGGCAGGTGCTCCATCTTGGAGGTGCTCCATCTTGGAGGTACGCCATCTTGCAGGCACGCAATGTTGCAGGTTATCCATCTTGCAGGTCATCCATCTTGCAGGTGCCCCATCTTGTAGGTTCTCCATCTTACAGATGCTCCATCTGTATGACGCTTTGGAGTTGCAAGCTTTCTGGGGCTACAGCAGTGATCCGTTCACTCATTTACCCCCGGGTCGAGCTGTAACCCTCCCCCCCCCCCCCCCCCCCACAAAGTTGGAGAGAGAGAGAGAGAGAGAGAGAGAGAGAGAGAGAGAGAGAGAGAGAGAAAGAAAACCAGAGTGTACGTGTCATGTCCTCCACCAGTTAGATCGACCAGTTGTAATTAACCAAACCAAAATACAGAGCCTGTCAGACATCCTCTTCTTCCCCTTCCATTTGTTAGTGAAGAAGAAGAAGAAACGACATGACGAACCCATGCCCAGTGCTCTGAATGTCAAAGTGAAGAGATTCACAGAAGCGCGGGTAAACAGCGGGAGTAACTATACACACCATCCTCATACCGCCTTAAAATGCAAAATTCATGTAGACTCCCGGCGCTCCTCATTTTGCCTGTTCTATTTTCAATCGGTGCTAGGACTTCTTTAAAAAGAACTAGGACGGCACTCAGTAGAGAGCATACCTACCTCTGCCTGGTTGGCCATATTACTCAATGGTGAAGAATCACTTAACATCCCCTTTGTATGAGCCTCGACAGATAGGAACAACAGGTAACAAGGAGGAGATAGGTAAAAAGAAAGAGGGAGAGGGGGAGAAAAGGGGAGAGACAGATAGATGGAAGGGAGGGAAAGAAAAGTGGGAGAAAAGGACAGAGAAAGACAGAATGCACATTGAAAAATTATTTTTCCGATCCCATACATAATTTGTCAACAGGAAAAAAAAGAAGAAATCATTTGCCATTTATTGTGAATTTAAATACACAGTGCTCGCGCACGCCTGCCACGCATTGCCGTGCTTGTCGTGTACGTGTCATGTCGCGCTGTGTAAACACGGTGCGCCTTGCACCCACGTACCAAGTCACGCAATTTTCACAAAGCTATATAGTGCTCGCTCACTCGCTAGACAAACACGCGGTTGCCCAATGAACCGTGGAGCGCAAATTCCCGTGTGTTTGGCCCATGCGTACGCACGTCTAAACGCATTTCCCTGTCATGCCGTTGAATTAACACCCAGTGGTTTGACTCAACCTCTCATCCGAGCGAGTGAGCGAGCGGGGGTGCGGGGGGAGTGTGCGAGCCTCACTTGAGAATCGTGAAAGAGCTCTCAGTCTGTCAATTTGCCCATGCCTGTGATAATCTAAAAACGAAAGACATTACTCCATAGAAGGCACGAAATAATGGCGCCTGAGTTCATTGGCTGTCGTTCGCTCGCTCGCCATAACTGTCCCCGTACGTATATCGCACGGAATTATATACGGAAAACAGTAGATAATGTGTCGCTTCTTTGAAAGCACATTGTTTGAAAATGGAAATTTGCACATTGAAAAAGCACATTGTTTGAAATTTTGAATTTTTTTTCAAAACAAATCACCATGTTCACACAACGAATACGTTCTTATGAAACCATATTTCGCAACTATAGTCCAAAATTTTGTGTTGTCGCCACACGATTACTGAAACACACCAAACTGTTTCGTTTTGAATGTCCCTTACCTATTCGAAATCACTTTAGCCAATAATTTAGACCAGATGATGCATTAAATCGATCAATGATACGAGCCAAAGTGCACATTACAGCGCAATTTAGCCCCGTTTTCGATCGCTGAATGGAAAATCATGTTCGCGTACAAAATACTTGTGATACATAGACAATAACGATACCAATATCGATGCTATTTGTGTCCAAAGTCATTCACACCAGGTTCCATTTACAGACACTGTCTGAGGTTAGCTCCACAGGGAAACTCCATACATTACCGTATCCAAAGCCGGCCTCTTCCAGTGTTGTATCCCAGCGGTGCCTCCATATTGTTGGTGCTTTTATTGTGACCCTTTTTCGAGGCATCTCAGCCAAAAACTCAATAAGACTTACTCATTTTAAATATAGATTTATTCCTAACCTGCAAGAACATCACACGAAAATACAGTTATACTTTACAAATAACCATGACGTCGCATCGTCTTCCTCCTGGCCTCTCTCCTGCTTCTTCCCATCACCAGTTCCTCTCATACCGCGTCTTCAGATGAATCCTCTTCTCTCTCGGAGCATGGTCCTTAAATAGATCTTTTCCCATTTGATGTAGTCAGATCTTGTTCAAAGATCAACACAGAGCTCAGCATTTCCAATCACTCATGACATTTACAAAAGATAACTATGATGGAAAAAAGGGAATAGGGTCATTGTTTTGGACCAAAACAGGTCAACATTCTCTGACAAATTAATCTCAGTCATTTGACTCTTGTGACTTACCCGGGGTAAGTCAACACTCTTCCTTGTCCAAAACAGGTCAACATTCTTTTCACTACAAGACAAAGGTTATATCTTTGATTCCACGGCTTTGCCCAGGCTGCAGTTTTGAAAGCACATGAGGGATATTTAAATATATCTAATTTAGCAGTGGGCAATAACTCGCCTCTTTATATCTTTGATTCCAAGGCTTTTGACAGACTGCATGGTTTAGAGCACTTCTTTACACAATATCACATTGAGATACAATATTAACAACTATCAATATATATGAATATTTTATTCCCCCACACGTCAATCTTCACTTTCTTCCTTATCCTCCTCTCCAACACCCTTTCCAATACCTTCATTCCATGCTCCAATAACTTTATCGCTCGATACGAGCCACAGTCCAGAGCAGGGGTCGGCAACCTTAGGCACACGTGCCACCATTGGCACGCGGCAGCGTAATCATTGGCACACTGGCGAAAGCAGTGCCCTCTCCGCTGCATGCCAAATCACTTCTTGAACAGCCATTGGCTGTTGCGCGTGTTGCACTATAATAGTATTCCGGTGTGATTGTGCAGGGTGATGAGGTAGATGGATCAGAGCAGAGTCACCATTCCAATTCCAAATTCTTTCACTGGAATAATAATCAAAGATGCACAACATGAGATGCCGGCCTGGCGCATTCAAACACAATATTCGCGGCAACAGGATGTGCTGTAAGAACAGTGGTGTTGTTCACAGCAGATGGTCCGAGGCTGCATCTCCACTCATTATTATTATTCGGACTGGTTTCTGAGTTTTAATATTAATCTCATCATTATTCTGAATTGTATAATAATCGTAGATATAAAATAGGAGATGTAGGCTTGGTGCCTTCCGATACGCCGTTCATGGCAACCTGAGGTGCTGTAAGAGCAACTGTTGTTAACATCCGGTGGTCAGCGGTTGCATCACCACTCTTTATCATTCAGGCTGCCTTCTGCGTTTTAATATTAATCTCGTCATTATTTTGAGTTTTTTTTATGGGGTGGTAGTAATGAAAATGGGGGTAGTAGTTTTTCTCGTAACACGCGGCCTGTCTTATTTAGTTTGATTGACGGTACGGCCTCCCACTCACATTTACCACAGGAATTGCAGTGAAGCGGATCAGGTTCGGTAAAAAAAACCACCTTTAGAGGCCATTTTTCCCCGCAAGCGGGGGTTGGCCTTTTTCGGGGACCGTGGTTGTTGTTGTTTTTTGGTCCCCTTTTTGAAGCAATGTTTTACGGCCGGATGCCCTTCCTGCCGCCAACCCTGTTTGTCGCCTTTTTACGACACACAGGGAATTACCAGTGAACTGGTACTCAAGGTTCGGTAGATGTTCGGTAAATGTTTCTTTAAAATGTTGTTGCAATGCATATGGCCTATATGGATGGAATAAAATTCCATGTCTGTTGGAAATATTTTTTTGATGTGGTGTCATAATTAAACTTAATGTTGAACTTAATGTTGATATGGCACACGAATTAACAAGAACATTTCAAACTGGCACTTCATGTCAAAAAGGTTGCCGACCCCTGGTCCAGAGGGTCACCTTTCCACTTGTATAGAGGGACGAGGGTACTCAGTTCCCAATCCACTGGAATGCGGCCTTCTTTCACCACCAGATTACAGATCTCTGTCATTCTCTTCACACCCCAATTTCCCGCTGCCTTCAACATATCTCCCACAACTCCCGTCGGCCCTCCGCTTTTCTACTCTTCATTGCTTTTATCGCTTCCTCAACTTCCTTCTCGGTTATCTTCTCTGCCGATCCTAAAACTGGGTTACTCTCTATGTTGCCATCCCATTCATTCTCTGCATTCAACAGTATTTCCATATATCTCTTCCATCTTCCTTTAATTCCATCTGGGTCCACAACGATTTGTCCCACTTCATCCTTCAACCAACTCACCCCCATCACATCACACCTCTCTTTTGCTGTCTGCTTTGCAATCCTGAATACCGCTCTCTGACCCTCTTCCAAATCCAAGCGTTCTACGAACATTTTCCTACATGCCTCCTGTGCCTTTGCTACCTCTTTCTTTGCAGCCTCTTGGCTGCCTTATAACTTTCATGCTCTGCCTTTTCTGCCCCCATACCCTTCGCCTTTTGCCACTCCTTGAACTTCTTCCACTTCTGGTCAATCTTCTTTCCAACTTCATGATCCCACCACCATGTTTCCGAGTGCCTCGGTGGTCCTTTTGTCCATCCACATACCTCACCAACGGCTCCCAACAGACTATCTTTCATTGACATCCAACCACTTTCAAGCTCAACCACATCATCCTCTATCGTACTCAGCCTCTCTTTTAATGCCTCCCTCACTGTCACCTCTTTCAACCTCCACTCTCGGGTGGTACTTCACCCGCCGAGCTCTCCTCGCACCTTTCACCCTTATGTCACAGACAACCAAGTGGAGCTGTGAAACAGCCTCCTCCTCCGGGATCACCTTTGTGTCCCGGAGGTGCCCCCTATCTCGCCGACGCACCATCAGATAGTCAACGGTTGTTGTCGACCCACCTTACATGTATGTAAGAAGCTTATTATCCCCTTTCTGGAACTGAGTATTACAAATCAACAAATCAGCTCCATCAGCAAACTCCAAAATCCTTTCACCTTCTCCATTTCTTACACCATATCCGTATTCCGTAACCCCCTCAACTCCCTCAAAACCGTCCATAGTCCTTCCCACATGTCCATTTAGCACTCCTTCTACCACAACAACTTCCTCATCTTTCATGTTTTCAATCAGCTTCTCTATAGCACACCAGAACTTGGCCTTCTCTTCATTGCTCCGACCAACCTGCGGAGCATATCCCGAGATGATGTTCACCAAGAGCTTTTCAATCATCATTTTCACCATCATCAACCTTTCACTCACTCTAGTCACACACACCACACTGTCTACAAACTCCTCAGAAAATAGGACACCAACACCATTCACGCCCTCCGGGCACCCTTGCCACACAAACTTGTATTTCTGTCCCTGCCTACCCTTCACCATTCTCACACCACTTCCCTTCCATGTCGTCTCCTGCACACAACATATTGTTACGGACCGCGGATAAGATGTTAATTTGCCGAGCGGATGGCGACGTGGCCCGAACCGTTTTTACAATGACTCGACCCGATCCTGAAACGTTGGCCAAATCGTGCCACAGATATTCAATGAGGAAAAGCCAAAGACGACATGGATGTGAAGAAGAAGAAGAAGAAGAAGAAGACAAAAAGGTTTGCAATACGAATATAATTTATTACTATGTCCAGGACCAAAGAAACCAAGGAAGAAGGAAAGATAATAAAATAATTTACAGAAGAAATCAAGGAGACACAGTGCAATGCTAGCTTACCTACACAGGCTTAACTTATACCCTGGACAGAACAAACAAAACAAACTCACGTACACAAAAGGATGGGAGGACAGGAATCGTTTGGAGGGATGAGCAGGTGGAATCACAGGGCACAGCGAGCAGGTCCACTCCGGGCGGGAAGCGAGGAGCCGGCAGCTCCTTGTATTCGGCTTTCACCGCACACCGTCAGGGCTTCACGCGGCTGGTTGAAGCTGCTCTCTGCAGAACTCTTTCTTTGCACTTCTGGACTTGGCCTCCTCTGCCGTGTCTGGCGCACTTCTGGTTTCGCACTTCTGGACTTGGACTCCTCTGCCATCTCTGGTGCACTTCTGGTTTCGCACTTCTCTCAAGGCTTCCCCCGCGCTTCTGTCAACGGCTTCCGCGCGCGCTTTTTATAACGCCCGCGGGCGATCAAGCCGCCGGCCTCTAGAACACGCCCATCGGTGAGCTCGCCTCGGCCCTGATTGGTCGGCACGGGCCCTCTGGCTCCACCCTTGATGACGATGGGCGGGCACGCCCAGGATTCGGCAGCTCCTCCCCCTTCTTCTCCAAGCCTACCTCGTGGCTAATGGAGTCGCGGTGAATGCAGTTGGCAATTGAGGCTTTGTGAAATGAAAATGAAAGGGGATCTATCTATTTGAATTCGGTGCAATGGAGTGTCAATTAATGGAAGACAAATCCTTAGCCGAATACACAGAATAGGGAAATAACTACCAACAAGGAGGAAATCTATTATTGGCTACGTGGGTGCTTATGAAATAACTATGGAACGACCGTTGACCTTTATACACAGACTGGAGGCAGGAAGGTCCACAATAAAACAATTTAAAAAACACAATCCTCATATCCACAACAATATGTCCACTCTTCTTCTGACCAATACTTCCACCACTTCTCCTGATCTCCCTGTCATTGTCCCTACATTCCATGTCCCAAACCTCAGAAACCAATCTCCACATCGGGCATCAGACGTTTCGTCGTCATAAATGGAGTGATTTCCACCCTTGCTTCGATCGGGTTCCCCACCTTGAGTTTTGACGAGAGGGAGTGGGGTCCCCCAAGGGGTACTTCGGGCTGTACCCTGCCCATATGTAGTCGTAATTGTCTCTTTTTGAGGCAATGTTTTTATGGCCGGATGCCCTTCCTGACACCAACCCCTTTCGTCGCCTCTTACAACACGCAGGGATACGGTGTACCTATTCTAAACCGGGGTACACACCGGTAACCGGGGTACACACCGGTATTGTACACAATTACACCATGTGACACAATAAATCTACTAGGTATTACCCTCACATCAAATTTATCCTGGAATCCACACATGACACAAATATGTAAGTCTGCCTCAAAGAAACTAGGAGTCCTGTTCAGATGTCGAAAATTCTGTTCCTCTCAGTCGTTGCTTCAACTATAAAAATGATTGATTCGTTCTTACAGAGAGAGCTGCTCTCACATCTGGGGAGGTATTAGCTCCACATTCCAGGACAGAATTGAATCTCCCATCCACCTCAGTATGGATACAAGCGGCGGCGTTCGGGTGGAAACTCAAAATCATGATTGAATCGAGATATTATCAAACCAACTGTTTCTGCCAAACCCACGATTGTGTTTACTTCCGGATCAGGAACAGTTTCGGACAGATTAAAAGTTAAAATCATGACACAAGGCTTCGCAGTTGTTTTGCCGCCATGCATTGTGGGACGGAATTATCGTAAGGGCAGCAGGGGAAGAGAAAGGAAGGGGAGGAGGTATGGGAGGGAAGGAAAGGCAGAGTAAGGCGAAGGAAGAAAAGGAGGTGAGTTGAAGGTGGGGGACGGGTGGTTGAGGAAGGGGAAGGGGAGTGGAAGGGAAGGTTGGGTAAGGAATGGGAAGGGGAGGAATGAGGGAGTGAAGAATGGAGAAGGGGAGAGTAGGAGAGAGGGTTGCAGTTAACGTTGTAATGGTCGTCATTTCCCACATTAAATTCTTAGTTGATAAGTTAATCAAAATTTATTGGATTTCCACCCAATTTGTTGGAATCCAGTGTTCATCCACTCCAGCAACCACCAAAACCGAAATCGAATCGGAGTGAGAATGGACAAGCGAAGTCCTAAAAAACACTTGAGAAGATCATCTGACCCATCAATCCCCATGTTGTCCTTAAAAGCCGTAAGTTGTTCAAAATTCATCGGGTTTACACTAAACTTGTTTTATCCAAGGACGGAGCGAAAATATACATTGCTTCATAATAACAGGCTGTATATGTGTGTCGTTGGTTGTTATTTTATAATTCACCAAATGTCTGTCCATCTGTCAGTCTGTGCCCAGGGACCGCAAAAATGGCTGAACCGATGGCAACAAAATTTTGGGTGGGTAATCCTGGGTCCCCTGGAGTAAAATAGGCTATATTGTTTTTCAAATTTCAGCTTTGGTCTCCAGCATTTTCAAGTTTGGACTCCCACCTAACATTATTGTCCCGGGTACCGTTAAAACGGCTGCACCGATTGAAATGAGAAACCTCCATGCCTGTGGAATTTCCACGGGTGACCCCACTCGTCTCCATAATTTGGGTTTTAGAAGGAGGAACTGAGTCCTCCAAGGACTCGAAATATCCACCCCTGCTTCGGTGAAGGATTGTGATTCATGGGCGAAGTTGTGAAATTGTGTTGTTCTGAGTTTAGTTCCAAGGGCTCTTTTCAGGATCGTCACTGAGCCCCTTACAGCCTCCTACTGTAGTTTGTTTGTGGTAATGTTCCAGGGATGTTTTTTAAGATCGCTGTAAGGTTCTTATTTATCATTCCCATTGCCCAAATTATCACTGGTACAATGTTGGCGCTGTTCAGCTTCCAGGATCTTTTCACTTCATTCTTGAGGTCTTTGTGTTTGGTTATTTTCTTGATTTCTGCATTATTTAGGCCAAAATCGCTGGGTACTGATATCTCAATCAGCTATGCAGTCTTTTCCTTTTTGTTCCTGAGTTATATGTCCATTCGCAATGCTTTGTTTTCTATGTTCACACTTGATGAATCATCAGGTCATATGTGAGCATTATATCCTTGTTTTCAATGATTGCTTTTGGTTCATGTTTCCATGAGTTTTGTGGAAGTGGGATATTGAAATTTCTGCAGATGTGCCAGTGAATTACTCCACGTACCTTGTTGTGCCTTTGACTGCACAGATGCTCTGACATGTTCTTTTTACATCCCAAGAGGAAGTGGTTCATGATTTCTTTTTCTTCCTTGCACAACGTAAACTTGTCCGATTTACTCAGTCCTGCCATATTTTAAAAATCCATTGGTGTAGTTTCCTTGATCTTGTGCAATAATAATGATTCGTTCGCATTCCCAGTTGAGTTGGCCTCTTCTGAGCCATTCCAGTGATCCTTCTCTGTCTATCCCCAATCTGTCCAACTCTTTTTTTTATATATATATATTTCCCTGCTCTTTTGTCTTTCTACCAGTTGTCACTATATGTGGACACCACTATATACAAAAGTATGTGGACACCCGAACATCACACATCTCATTCCAAAGTCATGGGCATTAATATGGAGTTGGTCCCCCCTTTTCTGCTGTAACAGCCTCCACTCTTCTGGGAAGGCTTTCCATGAGATGTTGGAACATTGCTGCAGGGATTTGCTTCATTCAGCCACAAGAGCATTGGTGAGGTCGGGCACTGGTGTTGGTCGATGAGGCCTGGCCAGCAGTCCTCATTCCAATTCATCCCGAAGGTGTTTGATGGGGTTGACGTCAGGGCTCTGTGCAGGCCAGTCAAGTTCTTCCACACCGATCTTGACAATCATTTCTGTATGGACCTCGCTTTGTGCACGGGGGCATTGTCATGCTGAAACAGGAAAGGGCCTTCCCCAAACTGTTGCCACAAAGATGGAAGCACACAATCGTCTTGACTCTAGAATGTCATTGAATGCTGTAGCGTTAAGATTTCCCTTCACTTGAACTAAGGGGCCAAGCCCAAACCATGAAAAAGAGCCCCAGACCATTATTCCTCCTCCACCAAACTTTACAGTTGGCCCTATGCATTCGGGCAGGCGGCGTTCTCCTGGCATCCGCCAAACCCAGATCCATCCGTCAGACTACCAGATGGTGAAGTGTGATTCATCACTGCAGAGAATGCGTTTCCACTGATCCAGAGTCCAATGGCAGTGAGCTTGACACCATTCCAGCCGATGCTTGGCATTGCTCATGGTGATCTCAGGCTTGTGTGCGGCTGCTCGGCCATGGAAGCCCATTTTATGAAGCTCCTGACGAACAGTTGTTGGGCTGATGTTGCTTCCAGAGGCAGTTTGGAACCCGGTAGTGTGTTGCAACCGAGGACAGACGATTTTTACACACTGCACACTTCAGCCCCGTACTTTGAGCTTGTGTGGCCTACCACTTCACTGCTCAGTTGTTGTTGCTCCTTGATGTTTTCACGTCACAATAACAGCACTTACAGCAGACCGGGGCAGCTCGAGCAGGGCAGAAATTTGACGAACTGACTTCTTGGAAAGGTGGCATCCTATGACGGTGCCACGTTGACTGTCACTGAGCTCTTCAGAACGGCCCATTCTACTGCCAATGTTTGTTTATGGAGATTGCATGGCTCTGTGCTTGATTATATATACCTGTCAGCAATGGATGCGGCTGAAATAGCCGAATCCACTAATTCGAAGGGGTGTCCGCATACTTTTGGTCATGTCGTGTATCTGCTGGGATATCATCTTTTATTTTTTGGAATCATTGGGGCTGTATTCATTGCCATTTCAGTTTGGTGTGTGACATCCTCCAATTGCACCTGTTTGTGGAAGTTTTTTGCAAGGTGAGCGAGAGATACCTTTTCTGGCTTCTTGTGTTCATGGTTATGCACAAATTGTATTCAGCAGTCTGTTAAGCGTTTCACATACTCTCCTAATCCTAGAGTCGTCGCACTGTGCACTTGATTGAGTTCCATCACTCCGCCACCTCCTTCTTTCCTTGGCAGGTACATCTTTGGGATACACTGATTTTTATAGAACGTTTTGTGGATAGTGAGGAGTTTCCTTGTTTTGATATGTAGTTTTTTGATATCCGCTTTTGGCCAGTTTACTATTCCCCAGCTTTGTTGTCGAAATCTTGTATTGTTGTATTTAGGTCGATTTTTTTGTTGTCCGTTTTTGTTGAGCGAATGTGCACTGAGAACACTTATCGAGGCCAAATTTCATTTGGATGTCGTCGGAGAACCGTTCCACAAATTTCAGTTGTTCTGCCAATTTTTCATTGTTCAGTGGAAAGAGGTTTAAATCATCCATATATAGTAGATGCATCACCTTTCTTGTTTCTCTGGATGTTCTTTTATTGGATGTTATGGTGAATTCCTGTCCTTGCTCATTCATGAGATTACTTTGTGGGTCCAAGGCAAAACAGGAGAGGAGAAGGCCGTCTCCTGGAAGATCCTGCGTCGTAGCTTTACTCTTGGTATTTCAATCTTTCCTTCTGAGTGCTGAAGGTTTCGTGTCATCTTCCATAGATCCATGGCTTTCCCAAACGGCTTGATTATTTGGGATTTATCTTGTACATTTGCATGCATTTTATCATCCATAAATGTGGGACACTGTCAAAAGCTTTTTTATAGTCCATCCATGCTGTGGACAATTTGTTTCTTCTCGTGCTGCAATTTTTGATTGTGGCCTCGTTTAGTAATAGGTGGTCTCTTGTGCCGTAACATCCTCTCTTGCATCCATTCTGTTCCGTTTCTCGGCCTCCTTGTTGTGTAAGATGGTGGTACATTGTTTCTGTGATGATTCCTGTTAAAAGTTTGTCTGGTGTTGGTGGACAGGTTATTGGCCGGTATTTGTGGGGTATTTGTGTCTCCTCAGATTTTAGAATGAGGAAGGTGTTACCTTCTGTGAGCCATTTACCCATTTCCTGATCCCCTTGGATAGGTTAATTGAATGCTGGAGTGTAGTGAACGTAGGGAGCATCAAATTGCTTCAACCAGAAGTTTGGGATCCCATCTGGGGCAGGGCTTTTGAGGGTTGCCATTTTGCCAGTTGTCATAATTTTTCTGCATCAATTATTACTGGGGGCATTTTCTCAAGATGTTGCCTTTTCTCCTCCAGGTTTCAGATCGATTCCCCCTCCTTGTTGTATTATTTTTGATCTTCATAAATTCCGTTCCTGAATTGTTCCAGTTCATCTTTTTCAGGAGGGGATGACACATTCTGCTCCCGTTTCCCTCGTTCACGGTGGAATCTTTTCGGGTTGTTTTCAAACATCCGGCCTTGTTTTCTCCTCATGTTCGCCTCGCCGTAGGCTTTTTATTTTCCTTGCTATCATTTAGGTTTGCAGTTTATTTTCAGCAACCATGACCTCGAGGACTTTGTCTTCAATTTTATATTAGTATATTCTTTTCTGGAATCTCCTCTTTAGTTTTGGGCTTTGATATCCTCTTTGAAACTGCTGTATTTGTCTTGTCTCCTTTCTGAGCATCTCCCTCTGTTTCTCAAGTCGTTGCTTCCATGGTGGTGCTTGGTTTTTATTTGTGGAACCTGTTCTGTTCTTGTGGTGTTTCGTTGTTACTTTTTCCTGAATGAATCGTGCTGCTGTAAAATTCATTATGTTTATTTCTTTCTGTGTGACTGATTTTGGTGTTATTGTTTTTAAAGATTTGTTTGTTCTGGTGATTAGTGCTTTTGTGGGTTTACTATTATGCCGTGAAATTAGTCGTGGTCTTTCTTCAGGTGGTATCAATCGCACCTCCTCTATCTTATTAGCCATCTTCTCTTCCAGATCACTTTCCTAATCATCCTCTGCCTCCTTCTTTCCGTCGCTCGTTATCCTTCTGCCCATTATCACATGTATCTGTCTGTTTTATCGCCATAAACAGGCCTTCTCACTGCCCATCCCCTTCACTTCAGATGCAGAGCACCTTCTGCGTCGAAGGCTGTTCCATGTTCCCCCTCCTCTCAGCATTCCAGCTTTCATTATTTTTGTCATTACTGTACTGCTTAGATCTTTCCTTTGAGACAGGCAGCACCATTGTAGCTTTTGTGCTTTGATGCAGGACTCTGCCTATTTATGGGAAGGTTCAGCCGTCTATCTTAACAGGACGCACCCTGACTGCATGGTGTGCCCACACAGACATCACAGCTTTCTCTGTTGGGGGCCTGTGACCTTTTGTTTGGAGTTGTTTTTTTTAAATACTCTCCAACACACTCGCCCCATCGAGCATCATGAATGGGGCTTTCGTTGCACCAGGTGTCCTGATAGCTCCCTCAGTTGTTCCACCATGCATTATGTCCGCCACGATTTTCCCACTCACGCTCACTTTCTTTCTACTCTGGGTGCCGCTGCATGGACCATTTAGAATCCAGTCTGATACATTATCCATCTCAATGTAAATAAGTAGAGGAGCTGTCAAGCCAGTATGTCGGATTAAGTGTATCTTTGTCCCCATTATGAGGAATGAGGCATGATCAGTAGAATGGGGACAAAGCTAATTCCCCGGTGTGTCAAACCTGTGATCATTCCATTGTCCCGTATGGCAACGCAATAGACATTAGTTAGGCCCAATAGTTACACCACACTAACACTACTTAAATTCCCCCTCCGCCAAAGGGATCTTCGTCAAACCTGGCACAAGTATGTATCATGAGGTAAAGATGAACCGATTCGATTTTGGGGTCAAGAGGTCAAAGGTCAAAGTCTGTAATATGTCTATATCTTGAGAACGGCTGAAGTGATCCAATTCAAACTTCATACAGGTATGTATAATGATGATTAACTTATTAGATTTTGTGGTCAAAGATCAAATCTGTAATGGGTCTATAACTTGAGAACGGGTGAAGTGATCCAATTCAAAGTTGGTACAGGAATGTATAGTATTGTAAAGATTAAGTGATTCGATTTTTGGGTCAAAGGTCAAAGGTCAAATCTGTAATAGGTCTATAACTTGAGAACGGCTGAAATGATCTAAATCGAACTTGGTACAGATTTATATAATGTTGTAAAGATTACCTTATTCGATTTTGGGGTCAAAGGTCAAATCTGTAAAAGGTTTATAACTCGAGAATGGCTGAAGGGATCTAATTCAAACTGGGTACAGATATGTGTGATGATGGAAAGATCAACTGATTAGATTTTGGGGGGCCCGAGGTCAAAGGCCAAAGGTCAGAGGTCATGTCAGGTAAAAATGTGCTAACGTGGGCACAGCTGAATGAATTTAAATGAAACATGATGCAAGGATTATAATGATGTAATAATGTGGGCGGAGGCATATCAGTCGACGTCATGATGGAGAAGAGTGCCGTTCTCGTTCATAAATTGAAATGAGTACGTGAATCTTTTTGGGAAAACTTAAGCTTGAATTCCATTGCAAAGATATGTGTGCACAAAATAATTCAATTTAAAACTAATTAAATAATGCAACAATCACAGAACAGAACATGGTTCACAAGGGCGTTGTGAAGATAGCCCTCATCGATTGTGGCAGTGTTCTGTTGTTTATACACCGCCCAAACAACTATGTGGCATTCTCTCAAGCAGCCTTTTTACCACAGAGGTTACACTGGTCCTTGCTATTTTTTTCAGCTATTTTCTCTCAAAATTGCGAGTTGGACAGGCGACTGGGACGGATTTTTGTGAAGTCGGTGAGAGCATGATGGAGGAGCGGAACGTGTTAAATATTCTGCTGTTTCGGTGTGGGAATGGCCATTTTGCTTTTATGAGCGGGAGAGGGAAGAAGGGAGGGAGAGAGAGTAAAATTTGGACAGATTTGGAAGGGGGGATTGTGGAGTTGTGGTGGGGAGGGGGTTGAAGGCTTGAAGTGGGGGAGGGGATTGATGCGTTCGGGCTGGTAGTGGGAGGACCTGGTGTTGGGGGAAGAAAAAGCAAAAAAGGGACAGAGTTGGAAGGAGGAGGTAAAGTCTTTGTGGGGGGAAGACTTTCAGTGGGGAGGGGGCAGTTGAGAAGTTGCCAGAATTGCATGTGTTAGTTTATTCAGTAAAAACGTCATTGGCCACAGGTGTGTGTGTGTGTGTGTGTGTGTGTGTGTGTGTGTGTGTGTGTGTGTGTGTGTGTGTGTGTGTCAATCCAAGCAGGTGACACAAGCATCATCCAGGAAAGGTGCTCGTGTGTTTTAAGGCAGGATGATTGAATGAAAGACTTTTTGCAAATGGTGTTCGGGTCCCAGTCCTATTCCCGATTCATAATTTATCTCCCTTCTTATCCATCTTGCCCACCTGCATCTCATTCCTCCCCACACCCATTGTTGGTCCTCGTCTGCCTCAATCTCTTCCACGAGCCTTGGCTATGTATAAAAAGGTAAAATATAAAGTGTTTCATGAGCTCACATGATTTGATGAAGGATTTTACAAAAATTTTGCATTTGCATGAACATTCTCTTTATTGGTAATCTCCTTGTTCTCCATTGTGATTTCCACGTGTTTTTTCAGGTGGCATGACCGATTGAAAGATTCTCTACAAAATGTGCATTTGTACGGTCATTCTCTGTTGTGAATTCTCATGTGTTGTTTAAGGGTGGATGACTGATTAAAAATTTTTCCACAACTTGTGCATTTGTATGGGCGTTCACCATTGTGAATTGTCATGTGTATTTTCAAGCTGTATGACCGATTAAAACATTTTCCACAACTTGTGCATTTGTATGGGCGTTCATCATTGTGAATTTGTATGTGTGATTTAAGGTGGCATGACTGATTAAAAGATTTTCCACAACTTGTGCATTTGTATGGGCATTCACCATTGTGAATTTGCATGTGTATTTTTAGGTGGAATGACTGATTAAAAGATTTTCCACAACTTGTGCATTTGTATGGGCGTTCACCACTGTGAATTTTCATGTGCCTTTTAAGGGTGTATGAATGTTTAAAAGATTTTCCACAACTTGTGCATTCGTATGGGCGTTCACCATTGTGAATTGTCATGTGGGATTTAAGGTGGCATGACAGCTTAAAAGATTTTCCACAACTTGTGCATTTGTATGGGCGTTCACCATAATGAATTGCCATGTGTGATTTCAGGGTGGATGAATGTTTAAAAGATTTTCCACAACTTGTGCATTCGTATGGGCGTTCATCATTGTGAATTGTCATGTGTGATTTAAGGTGGCCTGACTGATAAAAAGATTTTCCACAACTTGTGCATTTGTATGGGCGTTCATCATTGTGAATTTGCATGTGTTGTTTGAGGGTGGATGACAGATTAAAAGATTTTCCACAACTTGTGCATTCGTATGGGCGTTCAGCATTGTGAATTGTCATGTGCCTTATAAGGGTGGATGAATGTTTAAAAGATTTTCCACAACTTGTGCATTTGTATGGGCGTTCACCATAATGAATTGCCATGTGTGATTTCAGGGTGGATGAATGTTTAAAAGATTTTCCACAAATTGTGCATTCGTGTGTGCGTTCATCATTGTGAATTTTCATGTGCCTTAGAAGGGTGTGTGAATGTTTAAAAGATTTTCCACAACTTATACATTTGTATGGGCGTTCATCATTGTCTCCTTTGTGAACCTGGTGAACATTTTTACGTGCAAACAATTCATTTTTCGTCTTGTGTTTGTAAAAGGTCTTGTTTGTTTCAGTTGGCGAGTCCTGCGGGCCTGGGTTTACGCTGTTCATAAAAGTAGGTGCAGTCTCCCTTGCAGATTCAATGGATCCACCTGTAAATACAACATCACGTGACATGTAAAAAAAAAAAAAAATCTGATATTGCTCAACACTCGTGATATAATTCTAACAAACGTACACAAACATGTACATATTGTTACGTTTGTGGGGATAGGGGATATAATACCACAGTGGAAATAGGCTTGCATAACAAGTGAATCCACTTGGATTCCGCCCAGGTTGGCACATGGAAATTATGATGTAGCATAATTATCATCTCGGGTCAAGATTTGAAATTATGCCATGGTTTTTGTAAAATTGCTACTAGTATTCACATTATGTTCACATTCATTCACATTCACAGGGTCCTCTGGGTCCTCTGGGCATTTGGGTCCTCTGGGTCATTTTCTGGTCTGGGTCTGGCAAATTTTCATTGACATTTGCCCAGTTTCAACTTTTATTGACCCAGAGGGTCATTTGGGTCCTCTGGGTCATTTGGGTCCTCTGGGTCATTTGGGTCCTCTGGGTCATTTGGGTCCTCTGGGTCATTTGGGTCCTCTGGGTCATTTGGGTCCTCTGGGTCATTTGGGTCCTCTGGGTCATTTGGGTCCTCTGGGTCATTTGGGTCATTTGGGTCATTTGGGTCCTCTGGGTCATTTGGGTCCTCTGGGTCATTTGGGTCCTATATTCCTATCCTATAACATATATATCCTATAACCTATCCTATATATATCCTATATCATATAACATATATCCTATATATCCTATAACATAACATATAACAAATATATCCTATATTATGTACTAGCGAGCGGCCGCGTACCAGCCAAAGGGGTAGCCCATGGTTAGCCTAAATATAGATTTGATGACGTCATGTTTACACATCTGAGCGACAGAAACTGTCAACACATCTGAGCGACAGAAACGTCTACACTGTTGGAGCTTCACTTTTGGAGCGACAGAAATTCCCAGGCAAACGCTATAACGCACAGGTTTACAACCTGTGCGTTAATAATAGTATGGATTGTGTTTGGGTGGGAGACATCTCAATGTATTAAGGAGGGAAAACTGTGAGCTTAAGATCGTTTCCATGTCACCACACGGGAGGGTGGCGTTGTGTTGACTCGGTTGGATCTGAGATTAGTTCTCTCCCAGTATGCGATTACCCTCGGTGGTTTTTCCTTTTGTTTTTACAATTAGAAGATGCCGGACATATAAACCACCTTTAGAGGCCATTTTTCCCCGCAAAGCGGGGGTTGGCCTTTTTTGGGAACCATATAAACGCACATATTTAACCAATAACAACAACAACAATCGCCGACAGTGTCCGGACATTACGATCGACAAGTAAACCCCGCCCCACCAACCGACTAAGGAACAAGGCCACACCCCCAGAGTGGGACGAGGTGCGTGGAAACTATCGTAACCGGCAGACCACAACCCAAGCTTCATCATTCGATAATCTCGCAGTTCACTCTCAAATATCCGATGCCAAGGATCGTGGTCCAATCCCACGAGAACGTGTGTTAGTGTGTATGTGTGTATGTGTGTCGCAACCAATGACAACCTGTCTTATTGTTTTGCAGCACGTTGGAGTTCAGTTAGCCTTGTGGTTAAGCGTTTGGATGTTTGGCCCACATAATTAGCTTCACAATCTTCACATTGTATGTTGTAGATGACATTCTTTCTGTCACATTTGTTCACGTGGTCTTTTGGCTTTGACAGCTGCGCTCGTAAAGAAACACATCCTTTACAATATGAATCCTGAGCTGCAAATCTTTTGACATGTATTTTATATATATATGGACAAATGTGCAGGATGTTTCAAAAAGATTGATACAACTTTGACTTCCTGCCATTTCTTTGTTTTTTTTACCGATACTGTTTTCCTTTTCGGGGTTGGGTGGTGTTATTGTGGTCTTTGTTCCCTGGGATTTTTAGCTCCGTAACTCAACGATGCCATTGACAGTGGAGCAGAAGACAAAAGTAATGGCTCTGTGGCACAAGACGAAATCGTATGTAGACACCCGTTCTGCCTGCCGGTTCTGCTGGGAATACGACCTTAGAACACGTGATGGACCCACAAATTGTGCCATTCAACGTATTGTGAAACATTTTGAGCACAAGGGTACAGTGCACAACCAGAGCAAGGGCAACAGTGGCCTCGCTTAATGTACATAATCTGTTCGCATTAATATACTCTTGTTGTATTCGTATTCGTTTCTTAGATCCTGCTTGATTCAAGTTTAATAAAGCCTGATATTGACCAAAAAGGCTTTTCCATCCGTTACGTGCTCCTCCCCAAACCCCCTGGTCACGGTGTACCTCCGAGCCCCGAGAGGAGTCACGGCAGAAAGATGTGTTATTCTGTGTCAAAAATCAATGGTGAAACCACACCAATTGTTACCAACAAACAAATATTGTATTAAGGTCACACAAGAATAACAACACAAAAACAACAGTAATCAATTGTACAACCAATATATATTTCCTATGATGGTACGATCAGGTTCGTACAATACAACTCACTGTGCTCCAAGTGAATGAAAAGAAGAACATTCCCAATGTCTCTCTTCCCGGCTTCAAGCCAAAGTTGATTCCGGCTTCAAGCCAAAGTCGATCCACTCCAGTGATCGTCCGTACGATGTCGTATCGAGACTAGAATCCCGTTGGGTTGGCAGTCACAGTCCCGCTGCCAAAGCTGCGTAAAGGTGCCCTCAAGGCGACTGGGAAATCACCCCCTCGGGTGTGGACGTTCCACGGCTCCCACTCGGCGAACCGCAGATTTCCAACTCAAAAGCCAGGTTACACACACACACACACACACACACACACACACACACACACACACACACACACACACACACACACACACACACACACACAGACCAGATTAACGTCTGAATGCGGTGAAAATGGTTGAAGCGGTGTGAAAAACCTTGAGCGAAGCGCAAAGAGCGCGAGTCAAAATGGCCGACGGCCCATTCTCAAGGCATAACGGCACTACGATGATTCTCCTCGGAATCAACCGCAAAACCTGACACACAGGTTGATCTGTCACAGTGATAACAACTCTGTCGCAGGAATCCCTTTCCTGGGAAACCCGAAAGTTCACTCGTGACTATCGTTCGCCAATCGTTCGCTCCAGACCTCGAAGCAACTGGGCTTATTGTCCGACTCACAAGCTCCGCCTGCCCTTTCTCCTCGTTGTCGTCCGGTTCCGGTTTCATTTAAAACATTAACTTTTTTACCTTTTGAAAATAGTGATATCTATTTCCCTTAAACGACAACAATAATAGCACATGGAATCAAAAATGTTTACAGTGGATGAAAACCACAACAATGGAAGTGACGAATCCGTAACACTTCCCCTCACTCAAGAAAGAAAGTTTGAACATAGTGAAAACTTTCTTTGCAGGCAAAAACTCTTTTAACAAACAAAAGTAAAACTCACACCCAAATTATCAATTCACATGAGCAACAATAATTAATATTCCCCAAAATAAAGCAACAAAACTTCCAAACAACCCACAGAAATTTCCAAAGTTAGTTCACTCTGGACAAAGCATCAGCAACGACATTGTCCCTGCCCTTTACATGCTCAATTTCCAAGTTGAACTCCTGCAAAGCCAAAGTCCATCTCATCAACCTCTGATTTTTATTTTTCATTTTTTGAATGAAGGTTAAGGGGTTGTGATCAGAAATCCAAAGCAAAGCAAATCTATGCACTTTTTGAAGGAGGCCGAGCTGAGAGCCAGGTTTCATGGTGGTTGGGTGGTGAGGCCTGGAAGTATTCACTGCATGGACGCATTTAGGAACGTGGAGTTCACGGGTTAATCCGTGTAGGAATCTTGGCTCGGCTGCTCCTGAGCACTCAGTGCTTCCAACTCTTCTCTTGATCAAAAAATCATAATCACGGTTGTGGAGTCGGGTGCTGTCGTCACGTGAGTAGCGGTCCCCATCTCGGCTACCACCGTAATAGTCATCCCGTTGAGAGTTGCCAAAACTGCGCTGCTGCTGCTGCTGGGAGCCTCCGTAGTAATCACGACTGTGGCCGCCACCAAAACTACTACTCCCACCCCGGGAGCCAGAGCCACCCCTGAAACTACCTCCACGTTTTCCTCCTCTCTAGCCCCATCGACGCCCATGTCCTGCCTTCTCCACTGTTCTGGTCCGACCATCCAAATCCTTGCCATTCAAATCCTTTTCTGCACTTTTTGCGTCCTTTGCGTTTTCAAACGTGACAAAGCCAAACCCTCTCGACTTTTGCGTCACCCTGTCTTTTATCAGCAGCACTTCCAAGAGTGGTCCATATTTGCCAAAGATAGAGTCCAGAACATCTTCAATTGTGTCAAAGTTCAGTCTACCTACAAAGGGCTTGCCAACATTGCCTCCATCCATGACTTGAGTGTGCTGACACTTCGTTTCAGGGTACTCGACAAGAAGTGCCTGTGCAAAGCATGACGTCAGTACCTTCTCCTTCTCTTCAGAGCGCTTCCTACCAATAGCACGAGTCGCGGCACAGGATGGAAAGATACCCGAAATCTCCTGCTCTAACTGCGCGGTGTTATTTTCCATAAGAGGCTTTTCAACAAGCATCGGATTACCAGAAACTCGACCACCGGCCAAATCATTTCCGATAACAAAAGAGATTCCCTTTGCAGGAAGAGTGGCTTGTAAACCTTCGGTGACCGGTCCTGACACCAAATCAGACTTCAAATGGATGACACGAAGTGGAGCTTTAACATAGCCACCAACCCCCTGTAAAAGAACACTAACACCAGTTGCCGTCTTCTCTGACAATGGCAAAATGCCCTCAAGCATCAAAGATTGATGTGCTCCTGTGTCCCTCAATACCCTAACAGGTCTCTGGTTCGTTAAGTCTCCATCCAGTGACACAAACCCCTCTGAAATAAAAGGTTTGTAACCCTCTTGAACAAGGTCGGTCTGTGATGCCGTAACTTTGGCATGGGAACCTTCACAAGGCACTGTCCTCCAAGGACGATTTCTCGCATTTGCCAATGCATTCGGACTCGTCTGACTCCGCTTCTAATTTTTCCTTTTCAGGGCATAACATTGGGACATCAAATGCCCAGGTTTCTTGCAAAAAGCGCAAGTAGGCCCTGAGGAAAAACTTGGTCTGCCTCGGGCCCCCCGGAAGATAAGACTGTCTTGGAACTGTAGTCTTCTGATCCCTAAAAGTCGCGGTATCAGATTTGTCCCCAAAGTCATCTCGAGGCCGCCTTCATGAATATTTGTTCTCCGCCCCTGATTTACCATAACTCCCTGGCTAACTCTAGTCGGGAAGTTAGGTTTGTCGAACCCCATCCTGTGTGTCAAGGCATAGTCATCTGCCACTGTTGCTGCCTCATACAACTCCTGTACTTTCTTTTCATCCAGATGTACTTTAATGTCCACGTGGACACACTGTTTGAATTCCTCCACCAAGATCAATTGTCGCAACAGGTTGAAGTCTTTCCCAATCCCCTTCGAGTCACACCACCGATCAAACATGGTTTCCTTCATTCTTGCACACTCCACATGGGTCTCACTCTCCCTCTTCCTGGCATTTGCCGGTAAGCTTCAGGGACCAATTCATAGGCTTTGAGAATTGTTTTCTTCACTTTCTCATAATCTGCACATTGGTCAATCGGTAAAGCCGAAAATATATCTTGAGCTTTACCCACCAGAACACTTTGCACTAACATAGTCCAGGACCCCAAAGGCCATTTTAGCATTTGAGCCACTTTCTCAAAGTGTAAAAAAAAAAACTTGGCTACCTCCTTTTCATTGAAGGGTGGAACCAGCCTCACATGCCAACCAACATCCCAAGTGTTATGACGAGTTGTCGAACTAGCCGGCATGGATACTACTTGTAGTGAAATCGTATTCGTACTAATGCTGAACCCAGGTGATGATCGTTGCTCGCTGACACCGCTAGGGGCGCGGCTATAAGACCCGCTGCGGTCGGTGCTCAGGGGGACTTCTCCTGTGACATGTTACATCTAGTGGACTCGCTAACGGTACGCCTGCATAGATTTATTAAGCTTGCTTGCATTGAATGTTATGAATGGACCCATGTGATGCCAAACCTTATTCCTATTGCATTTCCTGTATTTACAGAATGATGTCATGGTCTTAATGGAATTAAACCACCAGATGGACTAAAGTTGTGGACCCAATTGGTTTTTCACAACACTTAATTCCATTAACGATCTACCGACATGGCGGGCAACAAGACGCTGCTGGTCACACCATTCTGCGCCGACCCGCAAGCCTCGGATGGTGGATTGCAACTGAAGCACTGGCTGAAAACGTTGGACAACCATTTCGCCAAGCCTGAGACCGAGCCGACGGCTGTCGCGAAGCTAGCAACGCTGCACTCCAAAATGGACTACAAGGTGTACAACAGTATCGCACAATGTGCGACGTATGACCTCGCTATTGTGGAGCTCAAACGATTGTACATAAAGGAAAAGGGCCCGGTGTATGCTCGGCATTTGCTATTAACGCGACGCCAGCAACCCAACGAGCCGATGGATCACTATGCCCAGGAGCTCCGGCAACTCCTGCTGGACAGCACCCGGGAGCCAAGGACTCACGAGCAGGCTCAGGATGACCTTCTCCTAGACGCCTATGTCGCCGGGGTCTCCTCTCAGGACCTAAGGCTCAAACTCCTGGAGAAGACCGACCTGACCTTCGCGGCGGCACTCGAGCAAGGAAAGGTACACACTGAAGCGCGGTTGCAGTCGAACGTCTATGATCGCACATGCCTCTTGGCGGGAACCTCGCTACACGCACGGCCGGAGAGTGCTACCGCCGAGGGAGCGGAACTGCTCGCGGAACTCCAGGATGCTCCGGAGGATCCGGTCCTGATGGCTGCCGCAGCGGCCAGACCCAAGGCCTTACGCGGAGCCACCTGCTATTTCTGTGGGGGACAACGACATCTCCGGACAGTGTGTCCGGCTCTGGACGCCATATGCCATTTGTGCTCGCAAAAGGGGCACTACGCAAAAGTGTGCCGGAAAACCGCGCGCGGCCGCGCATGGGCTCATTGCGGAGCCTACGAGCCGAGCTCGGAACACGGTGCCTTACCCGGCTTTGAAGGACAGGGCCCCTCCTCGCGGGCCCGTGGTCGCTCAATCGACCTAGGCGAGAGTCACCGAACAGCCACAACAGTCTCATCCTCAATCGGGCACGGCACATGCGTCCTTGACCAGACTCCGGGCCACGCGAGGGGCTTTGGAGCCTCGCCAAGCCCCAGCGGTACGTTCTCGTCGTGTCTCTCAAGAGCGTTCAGCGTCCACTGGCGGCGACATGAGTTCGGTACCAACTATGGTGGCCCTCACCCGTCAAATGGCGATTTTGAATACTACGGAGGCCCATACACATCAAACGGCGATTTTGGATCGTCAAACGGCGATTTTGAATACTACGGAGGCCCATACACATCAAACGGCGATTTTGAATCGCAATGCACCGGAATGCATGGGAAAGCTCTCTGATGGCTTTAACGGATTCCCCATGGACAACGAATACTCCGGCAACGACCGCAAAACTGCAGATTGCATGGGAACACACCCTGACAACTTATACGAGACTCCACGGGCATCCTCTGACGCCCGGAAAACTGCCGCTGGCATAGGATCTGCCCGCGAGGCGAGGCCGACCCACTCGGGAGGTTCGGTCCCACTCCCAGCAGGCTCGTCCGGCCTGGCTCAAGCCCTTATTCCCCTCATGGTCGAGGGCCATTGTGTGCGGGCCTTGGTGGATACAGGGTCTACGGATAGTTTTATCGACCAGCGACTAGTGCACAGGCATGGTTGGCAGGTCTTGAGGTCTACGAGACGGATCTTCATGGCTTCCCAGGGACTTCGACTCAGCACGAAGGGGGAATGCCGATTGAAACTCGTGATAAAGGGACGGGTTTTCCCAGATGTACACCTTATGGTCTTACCTGCTTTATGTGCTGATATTCTGTTAGGACACGACTTTCTTAAGCGACATGGACGTCTGGAAATGGAGTTTGGTGGGCCTGACACGCTTGTTGTGGGGGCTGACGCGCTTGCTGTGTGTGCCCTCGCGAAAATGGAAATCCAGCCGCTTTCGCTGTTCCCCAATCTAACCTCCGACTGTACCCCTGTCGCGGTAAAATCACGGCGCTACTCTCGAGCAGACATGCAATTCATTGCGGACGAAACGGCTCAGCTCTTGAAAGACGGTATCATAGAACCTAGCCGGTCGCCGTGGCGAGCCCAGGTCTTGGTGGTGCGAAGCGATGCACACCGCAGACGCATGGTAATCGACTATTCCCAAACGATTAACCGCTTTACACAGGTGGATGCCTACCCCCTTCCGGGGATGGACGCGCTGGTGCGACAGGTGGCCCAGTACTCGGTCTACAGCACTCTCAATCTCCGTAGTGCATACCATCAGATCCCCATCTCTAGGGCAGATCGTATCTATACCGCATTTGAGTCGGGACAACGGTTGTACCAGTTTACTCGATTGCCTTTTGAGGTAACGAACGGGGTCTCCTGTTTCCAGAGGGCCATGGATGACCTCATTGCAAGGGAGAACTTAACCGATGTTTTCGTCTACCTAGACAATCTTACGGTTTGTGGGTATGACCAAGGGCACCATGATGCTAATCTGAAGCGCTTCCTCAAGGTCGCGCAGAGGTATCACTTAACCATGAACGAGGATAAGTGTCAATACTCTCTACGCAAGATAGATCTTCTGGGGTACACCGTGACCCATGGCTCTGTCGCTCCGGATAAGGAGCGTCTGCGACCTTTGCTCGACATGGCCCCTCCCTGCGATCGGGCGTCCCTGAAGCGCGCCCTCGGGCTATTCGCCCATTACTCAAAATGGGTCCAAAATTTCTCCGCGAAACTTCGCCCCCTTGTGGCCTGCAACACATTCCCTCTGCGTCCGGCTGCATTGGCGGCCTTTGGAGGCCTTAAGGCCGACATCGCCTGTGCCGCTGTGGCGACGATCGATGAGAGTGGATCTTTCGTCCTCGAAAGTGATGCCTCGGATCAGGCCATCGCGGCGACCCTCTCCCAAGGAGGGCGTCCGGTGGCTTTCTTTTCATGGACTCTTACCTCCGCTGAGCGGAGACATTCATCTGTCGAAAAGGAAGCGTATGCGATCGTCGAGTCTATTCGGCGATGGCGCCCGTACTTACTCGGGCGATGTTTCCAAATCATCACGGACCAGCAAAGTGTTGCGTTCATGTACGACACATTACACGCCCAGCGCATTAAGAATGAGAAAATCACTCGCTGGCGTGTAGAGCTTGCCGACTTCTGCTACACTATCAAATACCACCCGGGGAAGGATAACCAGGCCGCCGACGCCTTATCGAGACCGGCTACGTGCGCGGGTATCGCCACTTTGGAGGGCCTACGCATGCTGCATGCCACTGCGGGGCATCCGGGCGTAACGCGTTTCGCTCATTTTGTGCGGCGTGGCAATCTACCATACTCGATTGACGATATCCGCCGTATCTGTCGCGACTGTGCTATATGCGCGGAAATCAAACCGCGTTTCTATAACCCACCCATGGGGAATCTGGTTAGGGCTACGAAGCCGTGGGAACGCTAGGCGATGGATTTCAAGGGCCCATTGCCGGTGTCAAGTAACTCTCGCTATCTGCTCACTATCGTCGATGAGTACTCACGATTTCCCTTCGCTTATACGTGCGTGGACATGACTGCTGCCACGGTAATGCGATGCTTACAGAATTTGTTCTCTATGTTCGGGTACCCGGCCACTATGTGCATACTGACCGGGGTGCGGTCTTCTTGTCTCAGGAGGTGCGAGGCTATCTGCTCCAAAATAACATCGCTTCTAGTTACACCATGCCGTACAGACCCCAGGCAAATGGGCAGATCGAACGCTTCAACGGGATTATATGGAGGGCCGTCATGCTCAACCTCCGGACCCTCGGCTGGGGCCTCGATAAATGGGCTTGGTCACTACCTGCGGCGTTGAACTCGATCAGGGCTCTACTGTGTACGGCCACCAACCAGACTCCCCACGAGAGACTTTTCCACCCCCCAGGAGCACGGGGTGTATACGGTCTTTACCCAGTTGGCTCGCTGAGCCCGGGCCGGCCTACCTCAAACGGGCGGTTTGCACGAGCAAGTACGACCCCTTAGTGGACAAAGTGCAGATACTCCAGGCTAATCCTGAGCATGCTCGTGTGATGACGGCTGATGGACGTGAGACCACTGTCTCCATACGTCATCTTGCGCCATGTGGGATCGCCGACCCTTGTAGGGAATTGGACGAACCGATCGAACCTATCTATGAGACTATGGACTCTTCCGACGCTCCCGTCGCTGAAAGTCTGCCGACCCTCCCCTCGCCGCATCTACCCGTGCCCGAAGACTTGGCGGTACCCCCTTCGTCACCTGACTCCGGTAGCTCCTCCGACGCCGGGGTCTCTGGGATACGTGATGCCATACCCGGGGAATTTCGGACACGTGCTGGCAGAGAAATTCGCCGCCCGGACCGGTACGGTTGGGTCGACTGATACCATGTTCCACACCCTGTTAATGCTGACGCTCGCTCGATTCTAGCCGCTCTGCAGGATAATTCTAACGGTGGGGAGAATGTAGTGAAATCGTATTCGTACTAATGCTGAACCCAGGTGATGATCGTTGCTCGCTGACACCGCTAGGGGCGCGGCTATAAGACCCGCTGCGGTCGGTGCTCAGGGGGACTTCTCCTGTGACATGTTACATCTAGTGGACTCGCTAACGGTACGCCTGCATAGATTATTAAGCTTGCTTGCATTGAATGTTATGAATGGACCCATGTGATGCCAAACCTTATTCCTATTGCATTTCCTGTATTTACAGAATGATGTCATGGTCTTAATGGAATTAAACCACCAGATGGACTAAAGTTGTGGACCCAATTGGTTTTTCACAACACTACTTCTCTCCGTTCTCCCATTAATTCCAGCTCCTTGAGTTTAAGTTCCTTCTGATACTCCATGTCACGTTCCTTTAACTCCCTTTTGGCTCTTCTTTCCTCTGCTCTTTCATCTGCTCTTCTTTCCTCGAGCTCTTTTTCAGCTGTCCTTTCCTCTGCTCTTTCCTCTGCTCTTCTTCCCTCGAGTTCTTTTTCAGCTCTCCTTTCCTCTGCTTTTAACCTTTCCTGGCTCTGCAGTTGCATCTCCATTTTCCGGAGCTCCACATTTTCTTTTTCCTCGGGTAACCAATCCAAGGCTACCTCTTTCCATGTTCCTTGTCCCACCAGAGATTCTACCACCAATGTCTGCATCTCTGCTTTCTTCATATTAACTCGGACCTCCAAGTTGAAATGTTTGGCCAATATCAAGAGTTCAGATCTTTTTAACGCTTGGAACTGTGCCTCAATAGGGGACGCTGCAAGCTTTTCTGCATCAAACACCATGGTGACTATTAGTTAGCACCTGTTAACCTTCACACAAAAATTTCAAATTTTATTTTTTTCAAAAATTTGGGAATTTTGGGAATGTTAGGGAATTCTATCCCGGACGAGTGTTAGGGAATTTAATCCCGGACGAGGATGTCAGGGAATTCTATCCCAGACGAGTTTTGGGAATTTTGTCAGCAAAGACGAGCCCCCAATTTCTCTTAGCAAAGACGAGCCGCCAATTTCTGTTACCTGCTCCTCCCCAAAACCCCTGGTAACGGTGTACCTCCGAGCCCCGAGAGGAGTCACGGCAGAAAGATGTGTTATTCTGTGTCAAAAAACAATGGTGAAACCACACCAATTGTCACCAACAAACAAATATTGTATTAAGGGCACACAAGAGTAACAACACAAAAACAATAGTGATCAATTGTACAACCAATATATTATTGTCACGCAACCACGATTAGTACCACAGTTGCGGATGGCCAATTGCGAGGCTTTAACTCCCGAGGCGAGAACTCAATAGCGGATTCCAAATCAAACACTTAAAGTTAAACGCGCGGAATGGCGGACACAGCGAAGCTCCCCCCCCCCCCCCCCCCCCGCCGCCTTATCTATTAAAATCAAACAACCAGGAAACTGCGTTTAGATATATACAGAAAATAATACAAGGATTTATTAATGAAAAGTAATGACAGTGAAAAAGCACGCGCCGGTAATACTAATAACTCTAATAAGCCTAAATTGGGATCCCACACACAACAGATATCAAACACGATACGAGGGAGGTTAATACGAAAATAACACGTCTCGTCATGTAAAGTGTAAACGCGGAGTTCGGGCTTATCTGGCGCCTTTCGTCTTCAGTGTACCACGGCCCCGCGGCCCTCTCCGTCCGCCTCCGAGCGCAACCAGGCCTCGTCGGTTCAACGGCACACCCACACCACGAGCTCCCTTGCTCCAACAGTCCAACGCAGGGCTGCACAAAGCAAACGAACTCCACTTGACCAGGGACTCTCTGCGGGAGTGCTGGCAGCCAAGTGCCAACTGTTCAGTGCCAACTGCTGAGTGCCAACTGCCAACTGCCAACTGCCAACTCTTCTGCAGAACTCTTCTCAACTGCTGTGCAACTAAAAGCATGAACCACAAGAGACCAAAAGCTGCACTGCCAGACACCAGAGAGGCAAGAGAACAAGAACCAAGAGAGCGTTCGGCGCTCCCTTAAATAACCTCGCTGGTGACGTCACGTCCCTTGGTGCGCCACCCAATCAGTGCCCTCCACCGAATCACAGGCCTGTAGTGTTGTGATAGCGCGTGGCACTCGAGGCCCAGCGGAGGTGTAGCTGGCTGCGGCCATCATCGGCAGTGTCCTAGCCTGGTTTCCTGTCCGTTTGTTCCGAAGTCATTGTCAGGGAAAGGAATTATTTAATGTTGCGCTCGTGACCTATCTAATGTGTATGTGGTCTGCAGTACCATAATGGACAAAGGTTTGACTACTAGGTGAGACTCACAGGGGCGTTACCTTTAATCCCTCACTACTTAACACTCGAATCTCCAGGTAGATCCACAATCATACATCTTACCCCGACAAACGCCTAAACATCAAGAACTTATTACATGTAGAGTCCCTGTCACGACAGTCGAATACCTACCTATACAGATCTACCTAGTTCTAGATGTTGCTCTACCATAATTCATACCAATATATTTCCTATGATGGTACAATCAGGTTCGTACAATACAACTCACTGTGCTCCAAGTGAGTGAAAAGAAGAACATTCCCAATGTCTCTATTCCCGGCTTAAAGCCAAAGTCGATTCCGGCTTCAAGTCAAAGTCGATCCACTCCAGTGATCGTCCGTACGATGTCGTATCGAGACTAGAATCCCGTTGGGTTGGCAGTCACAGTCCCGCTGCCAAAGCTGCGGAAAGGCGCCCTCAAGGCGACTGGGAAATCACACCCTCGGGTATGGACGTTCCACGGCTCCCACTTGGCGAACCGCAGATTTCCAACTCAAAAGCCACGTTGCACACACACACACCAGATTAACGTCTGAATGCGGTGAGAATGGTTGAAGCGGTGAAAAACCTTGAGCGAAGCGCAAAGCACGCGAGTCAAAATGGCCGACGGCCCGTTCTCGAGGCGCAACGGCACGACGATGATTCTCCTCGGAATCAACCGCAAAACCTGACACGCAGGTTGATCTGTCACAGCGATAACAACTCTGTCGCAGGAATCCCTTTCCTGGGAAACCCGAAAGTTCACTCGTGACTCTTGTTTGCCAATCGTTCGCTCCAGACCTCAAAGCAACTGGGCTTCTTCTCCAACTCACTACCTACGCCTTCCCTTTCTCCTTGTCGTCGTCCGGTTCCGGTTTCATTTAAAACATTATCTTTTTTACCTATTGAAAATGGTAATATCTATTTCCCTTAAACGACAACAATATAATAATGCATGGAATCAAAAATGTTCACAGCGGATGAAAACCACAACAACGGAAGTGACGAATCCGTAACACATCATTCATTCGACGTGGATCCGAACACTGTGAATGCCGGCGAAGAGCAGACTCGCTGGATGTCTCTTCAGACGATACCTTTGGGCTTATGAGTCCGATGAAGTTACGGAGGCAGATAAGCTCGACGTGCTCATTAACCCCGTGTCCACGTCCGTCTATCGATATTTCGCCCAATGCGCGAGTTATACCAACGCTTGCGAGGCTCTAAAGACTTTGTACGTCAAGCCTCGTGGAACAATCTACGCTCGTCATTTACTTTCTACCCACCGTCAAGATCCGGGAGAGACTTTGGAGCAATTTGTGCAAGCTTTGAGACACCTGTGTGGAGATTGCAACTTTCAGATTGGTACGTTGCAGGAACTTCAAGATGATTTCATGTGTGATGCTTTTCTCACTGGTCTGCATTCACCTCATATACGACAACGGCTATTGTAGAATGACTTGGTGAATCTTCATGATGCGTATGAACAAGCTCGTACCTTGCAACTCGCTCAGACGCGTATGGGCGATCTTGCCGACCTGTGAATGCTTCGACGTCAGAGGGACGACGAGGGGAGATGCAGACACTCACTCAATCTCAGGATACTCCGATCAACAGTCTCAGCAACACGACCCCCACTCCAGAAATCGGAAGGAATGGTCGATGGTGAGCTATCGTCGGCAGAGGAGTCAACTCCCAAGTTAACGACGACCACATCAGCTCCTACCAAATGTTATTTCTGCGGATATCGGAGACATCTGCATAGCCAGTGTCCAGCATGATGATGATGATGATGATGATGATGATGATCGTTTTAAGGCCATTTTCCCCACGAGAGCGGGGGTTCACCTTGCGGGACCCATGAGCTCATGGTTCCCTGTTTGAGGCAATGTTTTTGTGGCCGGATTCCCTTCCTGACGCCAACCCTTGGTCGCCTCTTACGATGCTCAGGGATATGGTGTACTGATTCTAAATCGGGGTACACACCGTGATCATTCATCCCAGCAAGCTGGTACTCAATTTGCCGACCTTGGAAGGATGACAAGCTCAGTCAACCCCTCTGGCGTTAATTCAACGATCGACCAGGATTCAAACTCAGGATCCTCAGATCCCAAGCCAGCACCCTAACCGCTAAGCCAACACCAGGCTATGCAAAACGATCAGCGTGCAATGCCAGATGTAATAATTGTGGCAAGAAAGGACATTATGCCAAGGTGTGTCGAGCTGTCAAAACAGTCGGACCCATTTCTACTGGTGTGCAGTTGGAAGCCACTACGCTCTCCGCTATTTTGCCCTGCAGTCTAGCTAAAGCGGTGGTCAAGATCACGGTGAATGGGGAGGTCGCCGATGCGCTGATCGACACGGGGAGTTCGGACAGCTACGTGAATGCTGTGTTGGTGAAGAGCCATGCTTGACCGATCCTCCCCATGGGAAAAAGTGTGTATGGCATTATCTTTACATCAAGAGATAAGGGGGATATTGTGTTGTGGAACGAGGAATGAATGAGACGAAGTCCCAGAACGTGAAACCGATGGTTCTGAGAGACTTACGTGCTGATCTACACTTGGGTCATGATTTTTTGCGAAGGCATGCTGATTTAAATATGCATTTTGGGGGTACTAACCCTACCTTCTCAGTCCGTAGTCTGGCAGAGGTAGTAGTTGATCCACCATCGCCGTTTGCCAACTTAACTGAAGATTGTAACCTGATCGCTGTGAAGTCAAGATGACTTACCCAGGAGCATGCGAAGTTTGTTGTGAGGGAGACCAGGAACTTCTCACAGAAGGTATCATCGAACCGAGCAAATTGCCATGGCGGGCCCAGGTATTGGTGACGACCAGTGCTTATCACAGGAAACGGATGGTGATAAACTATTCCCAAACTATAAATCGTTTTACGCAATGAGACGCGTACCCATTGCCACGTATGGACGAGATGGCAGGAGAAGTGGCTAAATATTGCCATACACACTTTTTCCCATGGGGAGGATCGGCCAAGCATGGCGCTTCACCAACACAGCATTCACGTAGCTGTCCGAACTCCCCGTGTCGATCAGCGCATCGGCGACCTCCCCATTCACCATGATCTTGACCACCGCTTTAGCAAGACTGTCGGCCGAAATAGCGGAGAGGGTAATGGCTTCCAAAGCCAGTTGCCGACTGGGCATCCTCCGTCGTGCGAAGTCCTTCCTTGGCACACCTGAGCTCCTCACCACATACAAGGCTTTCATCCGCAGCTCAATGGAATACTGTTTCCCCCTCTGGGCTGGTGCTCCTGCCTCACACCTCGCTCGGCTTCACGCTGTTGAGGCCAAAGCTTTCAGAATCATTGGAATCTCCTGCGATGAAGTTAACTCCGAGGGCCTTTCACTCACTCACCGCACGCAGGTTGGTGGTCTTTCTGTCTTCGACCGACTCCTCTCTGGCGTTGCTCCTCCAGCTCTCTCTGGGCTCTGTCCCCCAAATATTCCTACAGGTCGAACAAGATCTGCCTGCAACCCTCTTATGGTTAAACTGCCAAAATCAAGACTCTCTGCTCACCTTCACTCCTTCATTCCTCTTTTCTCCTGCCTCTGGAACAAACTCCCTCACTCTCTTCAATCCCACTCCTCCCTCCAGGTCTTTAAAACAGCTGTTCACCACCATCTCTTATCTTCCCCCATCCAAAACCTTGATCTTTTCTACCCCCGCTAATTCACCCCAGAGTCCTTGCGGTGTTCATATGTTTTATACCTCTCCCACCTCCCCTAAAGTCCTCCCGATGTCCCTGCTCTCAAATGTTGTGTTTGTGTCCTTCCCCCTCTCTCCCCATCTTGTCTGACGCTCCCCTTGTTTTTTTTGTGTTTTGTGTGACGGTTTGACTTTTTGTGTGATTAATGTTAACTCTTTCACGAGCCTCGATCTTGTATCCCCAAAAAATTAAAAAATAAAAATCAAGTATTCAGTGCATTGGATTTGCACAGTGCCTGTCATCAAATTTCGATCCGAGAGTCTGACAAGGTGTCAGGAAGGCCATCCGGCCATAAACACATTGCCTCAAACAGGGAACCATGATTGTCATGGGGCCCGCAAGGCTAACCCCTGCTCTCGCGGGGAAAATGGCCTTAAAACGATCATTCATTCATTCATTCAGTCTGATAAGCTGTGCAAGGCATTCGAGTCTGGTCAGCGACTATCAGTTTCATCGTATACCCTTCAGGGTAACAAACGGAGTCACGTGCTACCAACGAGCCATCAATGAGAAAGTATCTCGAGAGAATCACAAAGACACCTTTGTTTACGTGGATAAGGTCACAGTATGTGGACGAACACAGAACGAGAACGACAATAACTTGAAACGATTCAGGGAAGGAGCTCGCAAGTACAAACTCACTCAATGCTGACAAATGCACGTTCTCAGCTAAAACTATAAATCTCTTGGGATATACCATTTCAGACGGCTCGATTCGCCCTGACATGTCCTGTTTGCAACTGCTTTTTTTTTTTTGTATACATAATCGAGCCTCGTGAAAGAGCTAACATTTATCACACAAACAAATCAAACAGACAAACAAATGAAAAATCGGTCAGAGACCGAGGACTTGCCGAAATTTACTTTTTTATTGGCCATTGAGGACAAATATGGTGGTCGAACCACGTGACCGATGACGTCATCATTAACATATTTTATTCCCCATGGAGAGTTCTTTACAATGAGCCATGTCTCAATTTTTTCTGTTCAGCACTTTTGGAGATATGGTGGTGCAAAGTTTTGCCGTTTTTCCAAAATGGCGGCCGACCACGTGACTGATGACGTCATCATTAGCATATTTTATTCCCCATGGATAGTTCTTTACAATGAGCCATGTCTCAATTTTTTCTGTTCAGTACTTTCGGAGATATAGCGGTGCAAATCTTTTCGCTTTTTCCAAGATGGCGGCCGAACCACGTGACCGATGACGTCATCATTAACATTTTTTATTCCCCATGGAGAGTTCTTTACAATGAGCCATGTCTCAATTTTTTCGGTTCAGCACTTCCGGAGATATGGAGGTGCAAAGTTTTTCGGTTTTTCCAAGATGGCGGCCGAAACACGTGACCGATGACGTCATCATTTACATATTTTATTCCCCATGGAGAGTTCTTTACAATGAGCCATGTCTCGATTTTTTCTGTTCAGTACTTTCGGAGAAAAAGAGGTGCAAAATTTTTCGGTTTTTCCAAGATGGCGGCCGAACCACGTCACCGATGACGTCATCAATTGGGCACAGTCTATTTCAGGGCAAGACCAATACGTGTGCAAAGTTTGGCGATTCTACGTGCAACGGTGTAGACGCAGTGCTGCAAAGAGACAGACAGACAAACAGCCAAATGAAAAATCGGTCAGAGACCGAGGACTTGCCGGAATGTACTTTTTTATCGGCCATTTAGGACAAATATGGCGGCCGAACCATGTGACCGATGACGTCATCATTAACATATATTATTCCCCATGGAGAGTTCTTTACAATGAGCCATGTCTCAATTTTTTCTGTTCAGCACTTTTGGAGATATAGTGTGCAAAAGTTTTGCCGTTTTTCCAAGATGGCGGCCGACCACGTGACATATGACATCATCATTAACATATTTTATTCCCCATGGAGAGTTCTTTACAATGAGCCATGTCTCAATTTTTTCTGTTCAGCACTTTTGGAGATATAGTGGTGCAAAGTTTTGCCGTTTTTCCAAGATGGCGGCCGACCACGTGACATATGACGTCATCATTAACATATTTTATTCCCCATGGAGAGTTCTTTACAATGAGCCATGTCTCAATTTTTTCTGTTCAGCACTTTTGGAGATATAGTGGCGCAACGTTTTGCCGTTTTTCCAAGATGGCGACCGAACCACGTGACTGATGACGTCATCATTTACACATTTTATTCCCCATGGAGAGTTATTTACAATGAGCCATGTCTCAATTTTTTCTGTTCAGTACTTTCGGAGATATAGAGGTGCAAAATTTTTCGGTTTTTCCAAGATGGCGGCCGAACCACGTCACCGATAACGTCATCAATTGGGCACAGTCTATTCCAGGGCAAGACCAATATGTGTGCAAAGTTTGGCGATTCTACGTGCAACGGTGTAGACGCAGTGCTGCAAACAGACAGACAGACAAACAGACAGACAGACAGACAGACAGACAGACAAACAAACGACCAGATCAACATACTTGCCGGAAAATTTTTCCGGCAAGTAACAAACAAACGAACAGATCAACATACTTGCCGGAATGTTTTCCGGCAAGTAACAAACGAACAGATCAACATACTTGCCGGAATCTTTTCCGGCAAGTAACAAACAAACGAACAGATCAACATACTTGCCGGAAAAACAGATCAACATACTTGCCAGAAATTTTTCCGGCAAGTTACGAACAGATCAACATACTTGCCGGAATGTTTTCCGGCAAGTAACAAAGTACATAAAAGGGGGAGCAGTAGACAAGATGGGGAGAGAAGGGGAAGCACATAAACAACATTTGAGAGAAAGGACATTGGGAATGTGTGGGAGGGAGAGGGCTTGGGGGGAGGTGGCGTGGGAAGGGGTGGGGGAGGGGGGGGGGCGTGGGAGAAGTATAAACACAAGGACACCAAGGACACCAAGGACTTCCAGGAAATAAGTTGGTATTTCAAAAAAGTGGATTTGGGGTGAAATTAGCGGGGGTAGAAAAGATCAAGGTTTTGGATGGGGGAAGATAAGAGATGGTGGTGAACAGCTGTTTTAAAGACCTGGAGGGAGGAGTGGAATTGAAGAGAGTGAGGGAGTTTGTTCCAGAGGCAGGAGAAAAGAGGAATGAAGGAGTGAAGGTGAGCAGAGTGTCTTGATTTTGGCAGTTTAACCATAAGAGGGTTGCAGGCAGATCTTGTTCGACCTGTAGGAATATTTGGGGGACAGAGCCCAGAGAGAGCTGGAGGAGCAAGGCCAGAGAGGAGTCGGTGGAAGACAGAAAGACCACCAACCTGCCTGTGGTGAGTAAGTGAAATGCCCCCGGAGGTAGCTTCATCACGGGAGATTCCAATGATTCTGAACGCTTTGGTTTCAACAGCGTGAAGCCGAGCTAGGTGTGAGGCAGGAGCACCAGCCCAGAGGGGAGAGCAGTATTCCATTGAGCTGCGGATGAAAGCCTTGTATGTGGTGAGCAGCTCAGGTGTGCCAAGAAAGGACTTCACACGATGGAGGATGCCCAGTCGGCGACTGGCTTTGGAGGCCAGATTTGAAATGTGGTTTTCCCAGGAAAGATCATGGCAGATAGTGAGACCTTATGTCGCAGACAACCGAGTGGTGCTATGAAACAGCCTCCTCCCCTGGGATCACCTTTGTGTCCCAGAGGTGCCCCCAATCTCGCCTTCGCACCATCAGGTAGTCAACGGTTGTCGTCGACCCACCTGACGTGTATGTAACAAGCTTATTATCCCCTTTCTGGAACTGAGTATGACAAATCAACAAATCAGCTCCATCAACAAACTCCAAAATACTTTCACCATCTCCATTTCTCACACCATATCCGTAACCCCCATGAACTCCCTCAAAACCGTCCATACTCCTTCCCACATGTCCATTTAGGTCTCCTCCGACCACAACAACTTCCTCATCTTTCACGTTTTCCATCAGCTTCTCTGTCGCACACCAGAACTTGTCCTTCTCTTCATCGCTCCGACCAACCTGCGGAGCGCATCCTGAGATGACGTTCACCGAGAGCTTTCCAATCATCATTTTCACCATCATCAACCTATCACTCACTCTAGTCACACTCACCACACTGTCTACAAACTCCTCATAAAACAGGATAGCAACACCATTCACACCCTCCGGGCACCCTTGCCACACAAACTTGTATTTCTGTCCCTGCCTACCCTTCACCATTCTCACACCACTTCCCTTCCATCTCGTCACTTGCACATGTCAGAAACATGATTTTATTATATATCCTTTTTTTTGTATGCTCTGATAAACATTATTTGTATTTAATAAGATTGTTTGCTTCACCACAAAATGATTGGAATTACTTCACATGGCTTGGACCACGCTTTCCTGCCCAACTGTATGGCAGAGCTGAGAAACTGCTCAAACCCCATTCTACACATTCCCTTCCCTTGGAGAGGCCTGGTTAAATCTCCTTTGAAATGATCAGGGTTTGGGAATGACAAGGTCTTGCTCCCACATTATTCCCTCACATTCAGCACTGCCCCAGGATAGGATCACGGTGGGAGGCTGTTGAGCCCACTTTTGTCCTTTGTCAAAGTTCACCTCTTTAGCGGAGATTTTTTCTATTTTTGTCTATATAAAAACACACCCTTTGTCGAGTTATTTTAGAGGTCTTGGGATGCATGCTGTTCTTGTAGCTGTATCTGCCAAAGCCTGTCCACAGCTGTGTGGTCTTTCAATAAACTACTTGTTACTCCTTGAACTCAAGTTGTGGATCCAGGTTCGATTCCCAACACACAACATATGTCCACTCTTCTTCTGACCAATACTTCCACCACTTCTCCTGATATCCCTGTCATTGTCCCGACATTCCAAGTCCCAAACCTCAGAAACCGATCACCACTTCGGACTGTACCCTGCCCATTTCTATTTGTAATTGTCATGGTTCTCTTTTTGAGGCAAAGTTTTTATGGCCGGATGCCCTTCCTGACGCCAACCCTCTTAGTCGCCTCTTCCGACACGCAGGGATACGGTGTACCTATTCTAACCAGGGTACACAACGGGATAAAGCTTTGTAGTCCATTGTATAATTTAAATAAACATGAATGTAAATTTCGCAAGTAGAAAAAGTAAGTACACCCTTGGCTCTAATAGGTGGTATTGCCCCCTTTGGCAGAAACAACCTCAAGTAGGCGTATCTTATAACTGTCTACCAGTTTCTGACATCGACTGGGAGAAATTTTTGCCGACTCCTCCATGCAGAATTCTTTCAGTTGTGCAATGTTTGAGGGGTTTCTTGCTTGCACAGCTCGTTTCAAATCCTCCCACAACATCTCGATGGGATTTAGATCCGGGCTTTGACTTGGCCATTCCAGAGCCCTCCATTTCTTTCTTTTCAGCCATTCCTTGGTAGATTTACTGGTAAGTTTAGGGTCATTGTCATGTTGCAAGGTCCACCTTCGGTTGAGCTTCAACTTTCCGACTGATGGCCTCACATTATCCTCAAGCACCCTCTGGTACAATGAAGAATTCATACTGGATTATATGATGATGAGCTGCACAGGCCCTGATGCAGCAAAACTGCCCCAAACCATAATATTTCCACCACCATGCTTTGGAGTTGGTATCAGGTTCTTGTGTTCAAATGCTGTCTTTGGTTTTCGCCAAACATGTCTTCTGGCACTGTGGCCAAATAGCTCTACCTTTGACTCATCTGTCCAGAGCACATTGTTCCAGAAGTGCTGGTCTTTGCCTAGATGTTCATTGGCAAACTTTAGTCTTGCCCTGATGTTCCTTCTGGACAGCAAAGGTTTCCTCCTGGCACACCTCCCATGTAGATCAAATTTGTGCAGCCTCCTTCGCATGGTAGACTCATGCACTTTGACAATAACAGTGGCAAGAGCAACCTGCAGGTCCCGTGATGACATTCTGGGGTTCTTAGAGACCTCTTTCAGCATCTTGCGGTCTGCTCTCGGGCTGAACTTCCTGGGGCGGCCTGGCCTGAACAATTTGGCAGTTGTTTGGAATCTTCTCCACTTGTAGATGATCTTCCGGACAGTCGAATGATTGATTTCAAATTGTTTGGAGATCTTTTCAAATCCCTTCCCAGACTCGTCGGCATCTATAACCTTCTTTCTGAAGGCCTCAGAGAGCTCTTTTGATCTCGGCATGGTGACGCCGCACACTTCAACAACAAAGAGCAAACCAAACTAAATGTCTGAGGTTTAAATAAGACAGGTTCCTCCAAGATCCTCTCCAACGATGTTCTAATCATTTGCACCTGAGCTGGTGCACCTGATTCTAATTTTAGGTGTTTGAAGTAGTGATAAATGTAGGGGTGTACTTACTTTTTCCACATGCGAAATTTGCATTTATGTTAATTCAAATTATACAATGGACTACAAAGTGTAAATGTTTCATGATATTTGTTATATTATCTCACCTTTATCTATCAATATTGTTGAAATGAAGATCAAATAGCTGTATGTTGAAATATTTTGAAAAAGTCAAAACTTTACATGGGGTGTACTTACTTTTTCACGTGACTGTATGTCATCATGAAGCTGCTCAAATATAAATCCATCATTAATTGCAAACAAATCATCAATAAACCTGAAGATGTTTCTGCATCTTCGTGCAGTTGTTAATTTATTCCTGCACATGTTCTGGACCCAATCAAACTCGTACATGTGCAGAAACAAATTTGCAAAGAAAGGGGCCGGATCTGAACCCTTCGGTATGCCCACTGTCTGCTGGGAGTATCTTGGGATCTGAACCCATGGGTATGCCCACTGTTTGCTGGAGTATCTTGTTGCCAAATGTAAAGAAACTGTTGTTTAGCAGAAGTCGAATACTTTCTTGGAGTTTACTTTTTGAAAAAACTGGAAGAATATTGATTATCCTTACAGACCAGTGTGCTCTATTTTGATAAACATTCATGTTTACTTTATTACCTCCTGCAAATGCTTTATCTATTGCTCTGTCCAATGCGGTTACTCGCCTGTCATGTGGAATGTTTGTGTACAATGTGGAAAAATCAAAAGTTGAAAGACATTTTGCCTTACCCTTGTTGTTAATGTTATGGATATTGCCGATTACCGGTTTGGAATTGTCAATGATCCAGAATTTCTTAATACCAGAATTAAAACATCACTTTTTCATGGTAGTTTTTTAAATATTTATAGATTAGTTTCATTGCCGCTGTTATACTGCCCGACAAAGGTTTCAAACTACAGACTTGGCATTTAATATGGAATTTTTTTTTTTGTGGGGGTGAACTTACTTTTCAAGATGACTTGGAACCAAAAGTTCATTGGAATTATGTTGAAATTATTCTAGATTTTGTTAATGTGACCTTTAAAAGAAACAAAAACCACATTTGACATTTCGAAGCAAATAAATTGATCCTTGAAAGTGATGTAAACTGATATCGAACTCAATTCACTGACAGTACTGTGTTAAACTTCTGTACGTTTTCCAGAAGTATCTCTATATTTTGCACATCAGCCAAAAAAAAATTCAACAAAAACAAAAGCTAAATTATGACTGGGATTACGGACAGTAAAATTACAGTTCGGTACTTCGTGTGACCCCCACGAGCATTCAGGAGAGCACGTACACGTCGAGGCATGCTGTTCACGAGATTTGCCAAGGTTTGGACAGGAATCGCTTGCCATGCAGTGACAATAGTCTGCTGCAATTCACACACAGAGGTCGGCTGCTGGTCCAAGTTGTCGATTTGACACGTTAATTCTGCCCACAAGTTCTCTATCGGATTCATATCCGGGGACATGGCAGGCCATTCCATATGCTCTACACCACGGTCAGCAAGAAAGTGTTGGATCATGCGAGCACGATGAGGCCGTGCATTGTCATCTTGGAAGACGAAGTTTCCTCGAAAGGCTGCACGAGCAAATGGAAGCAATGTTTCTTCCAGAATGGCCCTGTGCTTGAACTGGTTCAGGTTTCCATTCAGAACAACCAGGTCAGTTTTGCCCCCTGCATGAAAAGCAGCCCAAACGGTCACCCCACCACCTCCAGATTGGACTCTTGGCACTATACAATCTTCGTTGTGGGCTTCATGCACTTGTCTGCACACTCAGACGTGGCCATCTTGACGATAGACCAGAAATTTAGACTCGTCACTGAAGGTCACGTGATTCCAGTGTCCTGGCTGCCATTGACGGTGCTCTCTGGTCCACTGCAATCGGCGCTGGCTGTGTTGTCTGGTCAGGCGTGGCTTTCTCAGGGGACGCCTGGCACGATAGCCTCCTTGAACCAGTCGTTGGTTGACTAGCCTTCTGGATACAGGCACATTTGTCAGTTGCTGCCACTCAGCCCTAAGCCGATTAGCTGACTTGGTACGGCCATTGCAGACTAACCGGTGCAGCTGGCGATCATCTCTCCTTGTGGTTCTGCGTGGACGTCCTGGCCTCAGTATTGGAGTAGGGACACCCCTCTGAGCATTTCGTTTCAGGATCTTTGACACCTGACCTTGAGTGATGCCATACTGCCGAGCAATAGCATGCTGTTTCATGCCAGAATTTCGTAAAGCCACCACTCCATGACAAACAGCATTGTCAAGTTGACGGACCATCTCCAGAGGAAGCGGCAATAACTTTTGCAGACGTGCAGCAGTTGTTTTCCACTAATACAGAACGCAACAACCCTTATATACCCGATTGTGAAGCCAATCGTCAAATGTACCTGTCCTTACATTTTGTCACGCCACCTGTGATATAATCCTGTTATTGACTTCTTGCTGCGAAAGACAATCAGTGACATGGTTCTTTCAACAAAGACATCACCGAAGAGTAAAAGAAACTCACCAGATTGATTTACTGAGTTCAGAAAGTAAACACAAGTCAAGAAATAAAAAATATTCCATATTAAATGCCAAGTCTGTACATTCTCTACTTGCGATGATGAACCTCATCTTACAAGGGAGTTTGTGCATTTTTGGGATCCAGTAAATGAATGGTAATTTACGGTGTTTATCCGGAACTAACAGTCTTCTCACCGTTGAGTGATTTGTATGGTGTACAGCAAATTACTGATGATTGTTTCGGTGAGGCACAAATGCCCTGATATAGGGAACTGCTCACACTCATATGGACTGGCGACCGCGAGTGTAAATACTAGCTACCGAAAGCAAAACATGACACGAACAATTTCAAAACATTCATCCCACATCGCTCGTCGCGCGGGCAAACAAGGAGCGCGTCCTGCGAATGAGGCTCAGGTTGCAGTCGAAAAATCAGCTACTGAACTTTACACTACACTAAATACAAAAAACAAATCAAGACTGATGAAAGGAATGAAAGACGTATATATTGCTACCTTAAATGTGCAAACACTTTTAAAAGTATCAAAAACACCAGAACTAATATCCTCAGCTGAAGCAACAAAACAAGACATCTGCCTACAAGAACATCGATTTATACATGATGACATGCTGATAAAAGAAGAACATGTTGGCAAAAATTGGACACTAATAACCTCTTCTGCCTGGAAAAATAGCATAAATGCATCTATTGGTGGAGTAGGTATGCTTGTTAGTCCCCACACATAAAAAGCTCTCAATAAAGTCGAAAAGATATCATCGAGAATTATGATAGCTACTTTTAATGAAAACCCTCAAACAACAGTAATTAGTTGTTATAGTCCCACAAATGTACACGATGAAGTAGAAGTTGAGAGATTCTATCAAGACCTATCATCAGAAACCAGACAGGTACCGAAACATCACATGTTAACTCTTGGAGGGGATTTTAATGCACAACTCGGATCATCAGAAGGCTTTAAATTTTCATAACATGTTCGCACTAACAGAAATGGCACAACGTTGAAAAACTTCTTGAAAGAGAATAACCTTTTATGCGCAAATACCACTTTCCAGAAGAGACCAGGACAGCTATGGACACATTCAGCACCAAATGGAACAAAAGCACAACTTGACTTCATTATTGTTAATCGGAAATGGAAAAACAGTGTCAGAAATTGCAGAGCATTCAACTCTTTTATAAGCGTAGGATCAGACCATCGCATTGTATCTGCAAGGAGCCGCTTGAGCCTTCGAGCAAATAAAATGAAATCAAAAAGTAAACCACTTTATGACTGGTCTTGTCTCAAAAAGAACACACAGATTAGTGTTGCCTTTTCACTTTGTTTGAAAAATAGATTTGCTGCTCTTCAAGAACAAAATACAACAAACTCGCCGAATAAAACATTTGCCAATTTTGAGACAGCCTGCAGAGAGTCTGCTTCTGGTACCATTCCTTTGAAACCAAAGAGGAAAAGTCGGATCCCATGGGAAACAGAGGAAATATGCCAGAAACGCAAAGAGCTACACGAAATGGCAGAAATTAAAAACTCTGCACCTTCAATGGAAAACATCAGGGATTACAACGAAGCACGAACTGCACTTACCAATTCTTATGAGAGAGAACAGATTGACTATGTCCAGCGAAAAATTGATATGATAAATAATGCTACGAGTAACAAGCAATCTGCTGTGGCCTGGAAAACTGTAAACGAGATAAGCGGACGGAAATGCGTAAACAAATCCAAACTAAAAGCATCCAGCCAAGAAGAACGATTGAAACTCTGGCAAGAGCATTTCCAAAGCTTATTAGGGAAGCCACCTACAATCAAGGATGAAGTCATAACTCCTGTGATTTCAGATGAACTCGACATCAAAAAAGGTCCCTTCACCATAGATGAACTCCATAAAGCTCTTAAAAACATTCAAAACGGGAAAGCCTGTGGTCTAGATGACATTCCAGCCGAGATTTGGAAACTAGGTGAATTCGATGAGATTTTACTGAATTTATGTAATGCTGTATACCATCAAAATCCAATTGATAGATGGACAGAAGGATGTATATTGCCTTTCCAGAAAAAAGACGACCTAGGGCTTACAAAAAACTACCGAGGAATCACTCTAACATCAATAGCGGCCAAAATATACAACCTGATGTTATTAAACAGAATCAGACCGCGTATAGAACCAGTTCTGCGAAAAAATCAAAATGGCTTTCGTACTAGTAGATCGACCTCCAGGCAAATCCTTACTATTAGACGTCTTCTTGAAGGCATTAAAGCTAAAAATCTTCCTGCTGTTTTCCTATTTATTGATTTCTCGAAAGCTTTCGACTCCATCCATTGAGGTAAGATGAAGGAGATACTGCTAGCATTCGGGATACCTCAGGAGACAGTTAATGCCATCATGATGCTGTTTAAGAACTCGCATGCAATAGTCCGATCACCTGACGGCGATACAGACTGTTTTGACATCATGGCAGGAGTTTTACAGGGTGATACCCTCGCTTCCTACTTATTCATAATATGTCTCGATTATGTGCTATGCAAAGCAATAGACACCAACAATGAACTTGGATTTACCCGAAGTAAACGGAAAAGTCAGCGATACCCATCCAAGAAGATTACAGATGCAGATTATGCAGATGATCTTGCGGTTCTAGCAGACGATAACAATGATACAGCGACACTACTACACAAGATTGAATAAGTAGCCAGCCAAATTGGTCTCTACATAAATGCCTCGAAGACAGAGTACATCAGTCTTAATCAAGATCAAGTTGTAGACATAAAATCACTCACTGGTGAAAACATCAAAAAGGTTGACGAATTCACATACCTGGGAAGCAACATCGCCTCCACAAAAAGAGATGTCGACATCAGACTTGGAAAGGCTTGGGGAGCTTTAAACAGTCTAGGCAAGATTTGGAAATCTGCGCTTCCAATAGAGCTGAAACGAAACTTCTTTAGAGCAGCTGTTGAATCAATTCTTGTATATGGGGCAATTACATGGACCTTGACATCGTCACTAGAAAAGGCCCTGGGTGGTACATACACTCACATGCTCAGAGCAGCCCTTAACATCTCATGGAAAGAGCAACCCACAAAATATGAATTGTATGCAAAAATCCCACCAATCAGTGTAACCATACGTCAACGCAGATTAAGATTCGCTGGGCACTACTGGAGAAACAAAGATGAGCTCGCAAGCGATGTTTTACTTTGGTTACCAACTCATGGCAAACAGTCACCAGGGAGACCTGCGAAAACATATATAGATCAGCTTACAAATGATACTGTGTGTCTGGTTAACGAACTACCTCATGCCATGAGTGACAGAGATGAATGGAAGAAACGTGTCATGGAATGCCGAGCTAGCTCAACGCAGTAAGTAAGTAAGTAAGAATAAAACTTCACTTTTTCATGGTAGTTTTTTAAACATTTATAGATTAGTTTAATTGCCGCTGTTATACTGCCCGACAAAGGTTTCAAACCACAGACTTGGCATTCAATATGGAATTTTTTTTGTGGGGGTGAACTTACTTTTCAAGATGTCTTAGAACCAAAAGTTCATTGGAATTATGTTGAAATTATTCTAGATTTTGTTAATGTGACCTTTAAAAGAAACAAAAACCACATTTGACATTTCGAAACAAATAAATTGATCATTGAAAGTAATGTAAACTGATATCAAACTCAATTCATGGGCAGTACTGTGTTAAACAAATGTACCTTTTCCAGAAGTATCTCTTTATTTTACACATTAGCCAAAAAATTTTTTAACAAAAGTTAAATTACGACTGGGATTACGGACAGTAAAATGACAGTTCAGTACTTTGTTTAACCCCCACGAGCATTCAGGAGAGCACATACACGTTGAGGCATGCTGTTCATGAGATTTGCCAAGGTTTGGGCAGGAATCGCTTGCCATGCAGTGACAATAGCCTGCTGCAATTCACGCACAGAGGTTGGCTGCTGGTCCAAGTGGTCGATTTGACACGTTAATTCTGCCCACAAGTTTTCTGTCGGATTCATATCCGGGGACATGGCAGGCCACTCCATATGCTCTCCACCACGGTCAGCAAGAAAGTGTTGGATCATGCGAGCACGATGAGGCCATGCATTGTCATCTTGGAAGACGAAGTTTCCTCGAAAGGCTGCACGAGCAACTGGAAGCAATGTTTCTTCCAGAATGGCCCTGTACTTGAACTGGTTCAGGTTTCCATTCAGAACAACCAGGTCAGTTTTGCCCCCTGCATGAAAAACAGCCCAAACAGCCACCCCACCACCTCCAGCTTGGACTCTTGGCACTATACAATCTTTGTTGTAGGCTTCATGCACTTGTCTGCGCACTCGGACGCGGCCATCTTGATGATAGACCAGAAATCTAGACTCAGTCACTGAAGATCACGTGATTCCAGTGTCCTAGCTGCCATTGACAGTGCTCTCTGGCCCACTGCAATCGGCGCTGGCCGTGTTGTCTGGTCAGGCGTGGCTTTCTCAGGGGAGGCCTTGCACGATAGCCTGCTTGAACCAGTCGTTGGTTGACGAGCCTTCTGGATTCAGGCACATTTGTCAGTTGCTGCCACTCAGCCAAAATCCGATTCGCTGACTTGGTACGGCCATTGCGGACTAACCAGTGCAGCTGGTGATCATCCCTCTTTGTGGTTCTGCGGGGACGTCCTGGCCTCGGTATTGGAGTAGGGACACCCCTCTGAGCATTTCGTTTCAGGATCTTTGACACCTGACCTTGAGTGATGCCATACTGCCGAGCAATAGTACGCTGTTTCATGCCGTAATTTCGTAAAGCCACCACACCATGACAAACAGCATTGTCGAGTTGACGGACCATCTCCAGAGGAAGCGGCACGAACATTTGGAGATGTGCAGCAGTTGTTTTCCACTAATACAGAACGCAACAACCCTTGTATACCCGACTGTGAAGCCAGTCATCAAATGAACCTGTCCGTACATTTTGCCACGCCACCTGTGATATAATCCTGTTATTGACTTCTTGCTGCGACAGACAAGCAGTGACATGGTTCTTTTAACAAATAAATCACCAAAGTGTAAAAGAAACCCACTAGATTGATATGATGAGTGAAGAAAGTAAACCCAAGTCAAGAAAAAAAAAAATTCCACATTAAATGCCAAGTCTGTATGCAGTATATATACACAAAGAATTAAGTTAAGCACCCCCCCCGTTTTTTTACAACCTCGCACATTACAAGTTTGTTGTCGTCAAAACAGTGTAATATACCCATGATATTGCTATATTTACTGGAGAAGTGATATTATGGTCACATAAAAACATAACAATCATGCCGTTTTCAATATTTTATTCTGAATAATTTAAGGTGAAATTTTTTGGGAATTTTAGGCATATTTTCACCTCAATTTAAGTATGGAGCTATAGGTCCATCACGGACAGTGTGGATGACGTTTATGTTTTCTAACGTACAGTCATTGTTCTGAGAAGACATCTAGCGATCTTTGCGTCAATAACGTGTGTAGGACCCACGTGATCGGATCACTGACTCAACCCTACGTCTCATAGACCCTGTAAGCCGTCGTATGCGTTGCTGTGGCAGGTTGTTCCATTCCCGATGTAATGCACGTTCCAATTCATCCAGATTGGCTATTGGAGGGACCATCTTCGCAATTTGTCGTCCCAACATGTCCCAAACGTGCTCGAGGGGGTTCAGGTCAGGACTGTACGCAGGCCAGGGGATGGTTGTCACAGCACCTTGCTCCATCCGATCACGTGGGTCCTACACACGTTATTGACGCAAAGATCGCTAGAGGTCTTCTCAGAACAATGACTGTACGTTAGAAAACATAAACGTCATCCACACTGTCCGTGATGGACCTATAGCTCCATACTTAAATTGAGGTGAAAATATGCCTAAAATTCCCAAAAAATTTCACCTTAAATTATTCAGAATAAAATATTGAAAACGGCATGATTGTTATGTTATTATGTGACCATAATATCACTTCTCCAGAAAATATAGCAATATCATGGGTATATTACACTGTTTTGACGACAACAAACTTGTAATGTGCGAGGTTGTAAAAAAACGGGGGGGTGCTTAACTTAATTCTTTGTGTATATATAAATATATGTATATATATATATATCAAAATCTGTGCATGAAGGTTATCCACGGAAACATTGAGAAGCCCAGTGTCACAACACCGCCAACCCATGAGATTCAATGCTCCTCACCAAGATGTTTAAAAGCCGAAATTTCCACAACTCTTCCTCCACTCACGAGGACGTTTCAAACCCGAAATCTCCACAACTCTTCCTCCACTCACGAAGATGTTCAAAACCCAAAATTTAGAAAAGTCTTCCCCCAATCATGAAAATGTTCAAAACTCCAAATCTCCACAACTCTTCCCCTTCTCACGAAAAATTTTAAAACCCCAAATCTTCACCATCTTCCTCCACTCACGAACATGTTTAAAACCCAAAATATCCACAACTCTTCATCGACTCACGAACATGCTTAAAACCTGAAATTTCCACAACTCAACTTTCAACTCGTTACTTTATCGTCCATGCTTTATTGTTTGTTTATAGTTAGTTTTGGTTTGAATTTCCTGTAACTCGTAATTAATTAATCCTGTTCTGCGCCTCGTGTGCAGCCTTGTACCCCTGTCGGTGTTTGTTAACTTAAGTCCCCTACATCGTGTTTTGCTTGGCTCTCAGTTTTTCCCTTCTACACCGAACGTAATACTCTCTGTCTAACGTTTTAAATCCCCACCCCACCCCACCCCCCCCCCCCCAAAAAAAAAACATTTATTTTTCCTTTCTCCACGTGTGCCGTTGTCTCATCCTGTACTTTCTGTCCAGGTGTATCGCGGTGCTTTTCGCCCCGCCCCCATTATCTCCTTGCCATCCACCTTTTGCCCTGTTCACGTGACTCGTGGTGGTCCCTCTCCGCCCTCCCCCCGTTGGTATTTTGTGCATATAAGATTGTTCACGGTTCTGTTTAAATATTATTTTAAATATGTTTAACCTTTCCCCTTCAGTGGTTTATTCAGTGGTATATTACAACACGCTGTTTTTCTTCCTATTTAAAAGGCTTTTCTCAATTTCCTCTCCAACTCATTCCACGTCAAAAAAAAGAAATTCAATATCTTATACGTCTCCCTCACTACATGGTCTAAATTCACATTCATTCCATCCCTCCTCCATCGTTCTGAATCGGATTGCTAACTTGAAAATCACAACAAACCCAATTTGTTATCAATGTTCGTCTTTCATTAATCATCCACTTTCTAAACTCCCCTCTTGCCCCTCCCCTCCAAATCCCCCCCCCTTGCACCTACACTCCTAAACTCCCCCCTTTCCCCTCCACTCTTAAACTCCCCCCTTGCCCCTCCACTCCTGAACTCCCCCCCTGCCCTTCCCCTCCTAAAGTCCCCCCTTGCCCCTCCCCTCCAAATCCCCCCCTTGCCCCTCCACTCCTGAACTCCCCCCTTGCCCTTCCCCTCATAAACTCCTCCCTTGCCCCTCCCCTCCAAATCCCCCCCCTTGCCCCTACACTCCTAAACTCCCCCCTTGCCCTTCCACTGCTAGACTCCCCCCTTGCCCCTCCCCTCCTAAACTCCCCCCTTGCCCCTCCCCTCCTAAACTCCCGCCTCACTCCTCCCCTTCAAAACTCCCCCCCAACTCCTCCCATTCAAATCTCCCCCCATACCATTCCTCTCAAATTCTCCCTCCTCCCCCCTCCTCAAAGTTGCCTCCTCCCCACCTCGTCTCCCTTCTATCTCATGCCTCCACCCCCCCAACCTTCTACTGTCCCATGCCCCCCCCTCAAACAACCCCTCACTCTGCCTCATCCCTTCACCACCAAACGTTTCATCCTCCTCATCCTTCCCTTTCTTGGAACTCTTCTGTAATCTCTGACACACTATCAACTGCTCTCCCTACCTCCGCCTCTCATCCTTCATCTTACCCTACTCCTCCCCTCCCCTGTCCTGTACCCGATGCTCCCCCTCTCTCTTCTTTAACGGTATGGACCTCAAACATCCGGGGCCTTCGCTCAAACCTGACTGATCTCTCCATACAGGTTGCTTCTGACAATCCAGACTTGATCTGCTTAACAGAGACTTTCCTCCTTCAAGATGTCTCTGAGTCCTCAATATCTCTTCCTGGTTACTCACACTTCCGGTATGATAGACCTGAGCCTCGTCCTGGTGGTGGGGTGGCTATCTTTATCAAAAACTCTCTTCCTCATTCTCCTTGCACTGCCCTCTCTCCTCCTCACCCCCAGGAGTACCTCTGGCTACGGCTTCCTCTCCGCTCCCACCTTTTGTTCATATGTGTTCTGTACCGTCCTCCAAACAGTGATGACTCCATTTACATTTCTCTGTCGGACAACATGGACCAACTTCTATCAACTCATCCAAACTCTCTCTTCCTCATATGTGGTGACTTCAACTGTCATCATGCCACCTGGTTGGGTGTGGGTTCCTCTCTCACCAGTCATGGCACCTCAGCAAAGGACTTCTGTGACTCACTGGGATTGACACAATCTGTCAATTTCCCGACCCGGATCTCAGCCAATGGAGTTTCTTCTCTTCTAGACTTGATTATGACAAACTTCCCTGCTAATGTCTGCTGCTCTTCTTCTGCTCCAATCGGTTCTTCTGATCATGTGCTTGTCAAAGTGGACATCTCTCTGGCCATTCTCAGAGAGCCTCCTCAGCGTCGAAGAGTTTGGCATTTCACTAAGGCCGACTGGGACGGGCTTCAAGCAGCCATCAATCGTCTGGATTGGTCTCCCATCTCCACTGCCTCTGACATAAATTCTTCCTGGGAATTCTTCCAAAGCAAACTGATCTCTCTCATGCACAGATTTATCCCATCTCGTCTTCAGTTGTCTTACCCTTCCTCCCGTCCATGGTACACCGAATCTTGTGGTGAGGCAGTTGCCCTGAAACAACTTGCCTTTGCCTCTTGGAAGGCTAATCCAACTGAAGGCAATCTCAGTTCCTTCCACCAAGCTCGGAACATGTGTGTGTCGACCCTCAGGAGTGCCAGGAAGCACTATCTCTCCTCATTCAAGAACGAACTCTCAAACCTGTCTCCTTCCTCCAAATCCTGGTGGCGTCTGGTCAAATCCGTTTCTGGTGTTTGTTCCCCCTCCAACCCCTCCCTTACCTCAAATGGCCACACAGTTGACATCGCACGTGACAAAGCCGAATGCCTCAACTCTGTGTTTGCCTCAAAATCTTTAGTCCTAAACCCATCTCTCTCTGTTCCCACCTTTCCTAGTCGAACCCAACTGCTCCTGGACTCTGTGTCCTTCTCTCCTGACAAGGTGGAGGAGTTTTTGTCAAACCTCGACTCTGATTCTGCAACTGGACCAGATGGCATCAGCCCACGGGTCCTAAAATCCTGCTCTGCCGCTCTATCTCACCCTCTCTCTGTTCTTTTCACCCTATCTTTTGCTCAAGGTCATCTGCCAGCATCCTGGAAATCAGCAAACATTACCGCTTTCCACAAAAAAGGTGCAAAAACAGATCCCAGCAACTACAGACCAATCAGCCTTCTCCCAATTATCAGCAAAGTCATGGAATCCATCATTGCTTCAGATATGAAATCTTTCCTCTTCTCCAATGGCTTGATCTCTGATCATCAATTTGGATTCAGACCAGGTCACTCTACTCTGGACATGCTGCTTCTCCTGTCTCAACAATGGATGGAGGTCCTCAATGCCAAACAGGAAATCAGAGCTGTCTCCCTCGATATATCACGTGCCTTCGATACGGTCTGGCACCCAGCTCTGCTCACCAAACTCTACTCCTATGGTATCCATGGAAATCTCCATGCATGGCTTGCGGACTTCCTCTCTGGTCGTAGTCAACGTGTGGCCCTGAATGGATTTCTCTCATCTCCCCTTCCTGTTCAGGCTGGAGTTCCCCAAGGTAGTGTTCTGGGCCCTGTGCTTTTTCCGGTCTTCATCAATGATCTCTCTGACTGTCTTGAAAATCCTCTCTATCTCTTTGCTGATGACTCCACTCTCTGCCGCTCCATTCCTCTTCCCTCAGATCGGCAGTATGCAGCCTCCTCACTCGATGAAGACCTGGACAAAATCACAGACTGGTCAAACGAGTGGAACATGTCTTTCAATCCTGACAAATCTCACACTCTTACTATGTCTCTCCGAAAAGATCGACTGGACAACCCTCCCATCTACTTTCTCAACAATCCTCTCCAAGAAGTTCTGTTGCTCAAGCTTTTGGGTCTCACTATCTGCCATGATCTTTCTTGGGAAAACCACATTTCCAAGCTGGCCTGCAAAGCCAGTCGCCGACTGGGCATCCTCCGTCGTGCGAAGTCCTTCCTAGGCACACCTGAGCTCCTCACCACATACAAGGCTTTCATCCGCAGCTCAATGGAATACTGTTCTCCCCTATGGGCTGGTGCTCCTGCCTCACACCTAGCTCGGCTTCACGCTGTTGAAACCAAAGCTTTCAGAATCATTGGAATCTCCTGCGATGAAGCTATCTCTGAGGGCCTTTCACTTACTCACCGCAGGCAGGTAGGTGGTCTTTCTGTCTTCTACCGACTCCTCTCCGGGCTTGCTCCCCCAGTTCTCTCTGTGCTCTGTCCCCCAAATATTCCTACAGGTCGCACAAGATCTGCCAGCAAGCCTCTGATGGTTAAACTGCCAAAATCTCGGCCCTCTGCTCACCTTCACTCCTTCATTCCTCTTTTCTCCCGCCTCTGGAACAAACTCCCACACTCCCTTCAATCCCACTCCTCCCTCCAGGTCTTTAAAACAGCTGTTCATCACCATCTCTTATCTTCCCCCATCCAAAACCTTGATCTTTTCTACCCCCACTAATTCACCCCAGATCCACCTTGTTTGTAATTCCAACTTCTTTCCTGGTAGTCCTGGCAGTGTTCATATGTTTTATGCCTCTTCCACCCCCTTTCCCATGCCTCCCCCCCAAAGCCCTCTCCCTCCCACAGATCTCTCGATGTCTCCATGTCTCTCGGTTCCTGCTCTCAAATGTTGTGTTTGTGTCCTTCCCCCTCTCTCCCCATCTTGTCTACCGCTCCCGATGCTTTTTGTTTTATGTGTCGGTTTGTCGGTTATGTGTCGGTTTGTCGGTTTGTCTTTCTGTGTGATAAATGTTCGCTCCTTCACGAGCCTCGATCTTGTATACAAAAAAAAAAAAAAAAAAAAAAAAAAAAAAAACTCTTCCTCCACTCACGAAGATGTTTCAAACCCGAAATCTCCACAACTCTTCCACTCCTCACGAAGATGTTTCAAACCCGAAAATTTAGAAAACTCTTCCTCCACTCACAAAAATGTTCAAAACACCAAATTTCCACAACTCTTCCTCGACACGCAAAGATGTTTCAAACCGCAAATATCCACAACTCTTCCCGGGCTCACGAAGATGTTTAAAACCCAAAATTTTCACAACTCTTCTTTTATTCACGGAGATGTTTAAAAAAGGAAATTTTCACCATTGTAGCGCCTCCTCTTACAGAATACTTTGATGATTATTATGACGTCATAGGTCACGTGGTGCAGGCGCCATCTTGGAAAAACGTTGCACCTCTTTTTCCTCATCTTTTTTCTCATCTTGTGTTAATGACATTGGTTTATAAGTTTCAAGCAAGTCCTCGTTAAACTAATGCCGTCTTTTCCAGATGTTTTACAAACTTTTGCGGAGCATCTTCTCCTCTGCAGAGTTCTAACTTGTGTTCATCACAAACAGTTGATTTGACATAATAACAGAATCCACAAGGAGTACGTTTTTGATATTTATTTGTGTATGTATGATTGATTTGGAATTGGAGAAGCAGTATCTATCTTTTCAAGGATACTTTCAAAATCAGCGTATATCACAAATCGACGTTTCATAGATTTAATAAAATATTGGAATGTGATGTCTGAACCTGCTTTTGGCATATTAATTACTGCTGAATTGTGATGTTGACAATATTTTGCATGTTGGTTTAATCTTTATTTTGTGTGAAAGAAGTTGAGACATCACTTACAGGGACATGTATTTTTAGTTTGCTTGTGTATTGTAGCACATTATATTGGCTGTTTTATACCTTCCATTTCAGCACATTTCCTCCCATTTTGTTCCATTACATTCTGCTCTCGGTCTTCGACGAGCTTCTATCATGTATAGAAAAAAAAACCTCACCGTCAAACAAACACAGATCCCATCAGAAGTGATGAAGATCACACAACTCACCATTCGGCTGGTCGCTTTGCCCCTCTTCCAGACCAAAGGAGTTCACATCCTCTATTTTGATCTGCAGAATCTCAGAAGATCCTTCCAGCTCCCCAATCTTCATGTCATACCAGAGCACAGTTGGTTGTTCCAATTCCGGCTGCACATGAGAGGAATCCTTCCAACAGCCAACTTGAGGGTACATGATGGGTGAACCTTTAGAGAGGCAGGGAAACATACCATCCTTACTGATGTTTGCTCCACTCTGAGTACCTTGATCCCAAACAGTACATACATGTGAAGTACCTCTGTACTTGAGACCTTATCCACTGCCTAAATCAGTTACAGTACTTTAAATGTGCACCACACATGTATGCACACCTTGTGACAGCCCCAACAAAGAACTGCACATGATACTGTTTCTTCAAATAATATTCGAGGGGGACACATTCCTGGAAAATGCCTTGAATGTTGAATCCGTGAATGGGGGGCATTGTTTCAATGGGGAAAAAGGGGATAGGTTCCCAGTGGTTTGTGATTCACAAGGGAAAATAAAAAAATCTCATTGTTAAACTGTGAATACACCCACGAAGAGCCTCAAATGTCAAGTGAAGCACAGGGCAACGAATGTCGAAGCAGGTAAGAAAAGCCATGAATACGCCCACACAACATTGCAAATATGCCCGCGAAAACAATGTTGAATTGAGTGGTTGTGCATGTGCATCGGCTTTATGTGTGAGGCGTGGAAGATGCTTTTACAATTGTCATGTGTGCGGCTGATGGGAAATGGGGTTTTTCTGCGCCATCGAAAAACAGTGAATGCACAGGACACAGGGCCATGAATGTAGAAGCAGGTCACATTTTATGAACAGCAAACACGCAGGGGAGGACTGCACTGTAATTGTACAACATGTAAATTTTGATTTAGCCACATATAATATATTTCATATGATACATGTTATGCGTCACCTCTTATTCAAGCCTCGACTTCGTATACAAAAAAAAACAAAATGTCCTCGCGCAGTTCATCTATCCTCCTTCTATCCACCCTCTTCTCCCGCAAAATCTCCTCCCGCAGTTCATCCATCCTCCTTCTATCCACCCTCTTCTCTTCCACAATTCACCTCACCCAGTTGTTTCTGCAAACTTTCAGCCTCTGTTGTTGTCTGTCAGTGCCATTGTCTACAGACCGGAAAGATAGGCCGGCATTACAGAAGACATCAGAACATTTCCCTTTCATTCTCCTCGATATCTTTCTGTCTGCCATTACTTCCTCCATCCTCCTTCACACATTCGCACCCACCTTGGTCCTCCTCCACACCAACGCTGCCACCATACCATCCCAAATATGTCTGGTGTTGGTTATCTGGTTAGGTGGCTGGCCTGATATTTTAGGATCCTGAGTTCAAACCCCGTCATGCTGTTGAATTAACGCCAGGTGGGTTAACTCGGCCCGTCGCCCTTCCGAGGTCAGAACAATGAGTACCAACTGACTCGTAATGGGGAGAAATGCACCAGAAGCACAACGGTGTCCCAGAAAATGATGCAGCCAAGCAGCCACAAGCTGCATATGAACCACCACCACAATCCCCGGTCACGATTCACCACAGATACTAAAATCTATTTCCCCGTCTGATCAACTTCCCCTCTAACCTGATATTGATTTCTTTCCTCTGCCAGCAGATCCACATCACCTCAGTCTTCTCCATACTCACCTTCAGCCCGTGTTTCTGAAATGCTTTCTTTCACTCCCCCAGTACTTCCTGCATCTCCGACATACTCCCCACTGCAATACCCAGATTGACCACATGCAGCATCCTCCCAATAATACCCCTCATGTTTACTTTCCTGCTTACCAGCTCCATCACCATGATTTGGCTGAGAGAACATCCCTGTCTCAAACCGATGTTCATATTGGACTCCTCAGACATCCCAGGACCAAGCAAAACACTTCCCTTTGTTCCAATTTACATCCCTTCCACCAACTGATCTTCTGGTTCCAGCACTCCCATCCATCTCAGTGCCGCCATCACTGTCATTCACAGGACCGTGTAGTCGGCCTTCTCCGGATCAACAAATCCCAATGCCATATCACCTTGCACCTCCAACCATTTTAACATCAACTGTCTCAACGTGAACATCCCATCCGTCATCCCCCTTTCCTTTTGAAACCCCTGCTGCTCTTATCCGATCTAAATCTACACTCTTCCTTATCCTCCAATCCAGAATCCTCTCCAGCACCTTCATTGCAAGACTAAGGAGTGTAATGCCCCTGTACTTCCCTGGATCTCAAATATCGCCCTTCCCATTCACTCAGGCTGACTGGCACGGTCTTCAAGCAGCCATCAATCATCTGGACTGGTCTCCCATCTCCACTGCCTCTGACATCAACTCTTCCTAGTAATTCTTCCAAAGTAAACTGCTCTCTCTCATGCACAGATTTATCCCATCTCGTCTTCAGTTGTCATACCCTTCCTCCCGTCCATGGTACACTGAAGCTTGTGGTGAGGCAGTTGCCCTGAAACAACTTGCCTTCACCTGATGGAAGGCGAATCCAACTGAAGGTAATCTCAGTTCCTTTCCCAAAGCTCGGAACAAGTGTCTACCCTCAGGAGAGCAAGGAAACAATATCTCTCGACTCTCAAGACTGAACTCTCAAACACGTCTCCCTCCTCCAAATCCTGGTGGTGTCTCGTCAAATCTGTTTCTGGTGTTTGTTCCCCCTCCATCCCCTCCCTTACCTCAAACCGCTACACAGACGACTCCGCACGTGAAAAAGTTGAACGCCTCAACTCTGTTTGCCGAAAAATATTGTGTCTCAAACCCATCTCTCTCTGTATCCACCTTACCCAGTCGAACCCAGCTGCTCCTGGACTCTGTGTCCTTCCTTCCTGAAAAAGTGGAGAAGTTTCTGTCAAACCTCAACTCTGATTCAGCAACTGGACGAGACGGCATCAACCCACGGGTCCTAAAATCCTGCTCTGCCGCTCCATCTCACCCTCTCTCTGTTCTCTTCACCCTCTGTTTTGCTCAAGGTCATCTGCCAAAACTACCGCTTTGCATAAAAAGGTGAAAAAACATATCCTCATAAACAGCTGTTTTATACCTCTGTCACCCCCGCCCCCGCCTTTACATGCCTCCACCCCCCTAAGCCCTCTCCCTCCCACAGATCTTCCGATGTCCCTGTTCTCTGCTGTTGTACTTGTGTGCTTCCCTCTCTCTCCCCATCTTGTCTCCCACTCCCTTTAAACGTTTCATGTGTCAGTTTGTTTTTTTTGTGATTAATGTTCCCTCTAATACGAGCCTCGATCTTGCATACAAGAAACCCCTCCCCCCTCCCCCTTCACGAAGATGTTTAAAACCCGAAATCTCCACAACCCTTCCCCTCTCCTCAAGAAGATGTTTAAAACCCGAAATCTCCACAACTCTTCCTCCACTCACGAAGATGTTTAAAACCCGAAATCTCCACAACTCTTCCTCCACTCACGAAGATGTTTAAAACCCAAAAACTCCACAACTCTTCATCCACTCACGAAGACGCTTAAAACACGAAATCTCCACAACTTCTCCTCCACTCACGAAGATGTTTAAAACCCGAAATCTCCACAACTCTTCAGCCACTCACGAAGACGTTTAAAACCCGAAATCTCCACAACTTCTCCTCCACTCACGAAGATGTTTAAAACCCTAAATCTCCACAACGTCTCCTCCACTCACGAATATGTTTGAAACCCGAAATCTCCACAACGCTTCCTCTACTCACGAAGATGCTAAAAACCCCAAATCTCTACAACTCTTCACGAAGATGTTTAAAACCCGAAATCTCCACAACTCTTCATCCACTCACGAAGATGTTAAAAACCCGAAATCTCCACAACTTCGCCTCCACTCACGAAGATGTTAAAAACCCGAAATCTCCACAACTTCTCCTCCACTCACGAAGCTGTTTAAAACCCCAAATCTCCACAACTCTTCATCCACTCACAAAGATGTTTAAAACACGAAATCTTCACAACTCTTCATCCACTCACGAAGATGTTTAAAACCCTAAATCTCCACAACTTCTCCTCCACTCACGAATATGTTTGAAACCCGAAATCTCCACAACCCTTCCTCTACTCACGAAGATGCTAAAAACCCCAAATCTCTACAACTCTTCACGAAGATGTTTAAAACCCGAAATGTCCACAGCTCTTCATCCACTCACGAAGATGTTAAAAACCCGAAATCTCCACAACTTCTCCACTCACGAAGATGTTAAAAACCCGAAATCTCCACAACTTCTCCTCCACTCACGAAGATGTTTAAAACCCCAAATCTCCACAACTCTTCATCCACTCACAAAGATGTTTAAAACACGAAATCTTCACAACTCTTCATCCACTCACAAAGATGTTTAAAACCCGAAATCTCCACAACTTTAACTCTGCTCACGAAGATATTTAAAACCATAATTCTCCACAGGTCTTCCTCAACTACACTCACGAAGATGTTCAAAACTCCAAATCGCTCTTCGTCTATTAACTATTCCTTTTTTTTCCTTTTTTTTTGGTGTACAGAGTCGAGGCTCGTGAAAGAGCTAACATTTATCAAACAAACAAATCAAACAAGCAAGCAAGCAAACAAAGTTTATAAAAAGGGGAGCGGACGACAAGATGGGGAGAGAAGGGGAGGAAGCACACAAACACAACATTTGAGAGCAGGGACATCGGGAGATGTGTGGGAGGGAGAGGGCCTGGGGGGGAGGCAGGATAGGTATAAAACGCAAGGACACCAAGGACTTCCAGGAAAGAAGTCAAAAGTCACCTCAAAAAAGTGGATTTGGGGTGAAATTAGCGGGGGTAGAAAAGTTCAAGATTTTGGATTGAGGAAGATAAGAGATGGTGGTGAACAGCCGTTTTAAAGACCTGGAGGGAGGAGTGGAATTGAAGAGAGTGAGGGAGTTTGTTCCAGAGGCAGGAGAAAAGAGGAATGAAGGAGTGAAGGTGAGCAGAGAGTCTTGATTTTGGCAGTTTAACCAGAAGAGGGTTGCAGGCAGATCTTGTGCGACCTGTAGGAATATTTGGAGGACAGAGCCCAGAGAGAGCTGGGGGAGCAGGCCGGAGAGGAGTCAGTAGAAGACCCAACCTGCCTGCGGTGAGTAAGTGAAAGGCCCTCGGAGATAGCGTCATCGCGGGAGATTCCAATGATTCTGAACGCTTTGGTTTCAACAGTGTGAAGACGAGCTAGGTGCGAGGCAGGAGCACCAGCCCAGAGGGGAGAGCAGTACTCCATTGAGCTGTGGATGAAAGCCTTGTATGTGGTGAGGAGCTCAGGTGTGCCAAGGAAGGACTTCACACGACGGAGGATGCCCAGACGGCGACTGGCTTTGGAGGCCAGCTTGGAAATGTGGTTTTCCCAGGAAAGATCATGGCAGATAGTGAGACCCAAAAACTTGAGTGACAGAACTTCTTGGAGAGGATTATTCAGAAAGTAGATGGGAGGGTTGTCCAGTCGGTCTTTTCAGAGACACATCGTAAGAGTGTGAGATTTGTCAGGATTGAAGGACATGTTCCACTTGTTTGCCCGGTCTGTGATTTTGTCCAGGTCTGCAAAGAGTGAGGAGGCTGCAGACTGCCGATCTGAGGGATGAGGAATGGAGCGGCAGAGAGTGGAGTTATCAGCAAAGAGATGGAGAGGATTTTCAAGAGAGTCAGAGAGATCATTGATGAAGACCAGAAAAAGCACAGGGCCCAGAACACTGCCTTGGGGAACTAAAAATTAAATTCTATTAAATTCTAATCTATTCACTAAAATGATTTAAAAAAACGAAATCTCCACAACTCTTCCTCCAATCATGAAAATGTTTAAAACACCAAATCTCCGCAACTCTTCCCGGACTCGCGAAGATGTTTGAAACCCAAAATTTTCACAACTCTTCTTTTATTCACGGAGATGTTTAAAAAAGGAAATTTTCACCATTGGAGCGCCTCCTCTTGCAGAATACTTTGATGATTATTATGACGTCATAGGTCACATGGTACAGGCGCCATCTTGGAAAAACGTTGCACCTCTTTTTTCTCATCTTTTTTTCTCATCTTGTGTTGATGATATTGGTTTATAAGTTTCAAGCATTATCCTAGTCAAACTAATGCCGTCTTTTCCAGATGTTTTACAAACTCTTGCGGAGCATCTTCTCCTCTGTAGAGTTCTAACTTGTGTTCATCACGAACAGATGATTTGATATAATAACAGAAACCACAAGGAGTACGTTTTTGATATTTATTTGTGTATGTATTGTTTCGGATTCCAGACGACGGCGCTCCCCTTACCAAGAGGGGTTAACCCCTTGTCCTGTATACTGGCCGTCGCCGATCCTGGGGGCATGACGTCGACATGCCCGGTCAGCGCTGAATAGGGTATTAGGCCGATCCGTCCTATGACCTAAGTACTAGCGCCTCCCGGTACGCATGGAAATACTCCCGCTCGTGCCGCAGTGTAATTGATGGATTGCGCCGAGCGAAGCGAACTGCGGCGCGAGCCGTTTAACAATGACTAAACCCGCTTGCGGAGCTTTGGCCGAAATCGCACCACAGGAACTCAATTGGGAAATCACTAAAGCGATCGGACGAGGAAGAGGAAACCAAAGGTAAGAAATAACAGGATTTATTATTATTATTTACACAAAAACCCAAAGAGAAGAAAAGAAATGTAATTTACAGGGAAATGGAAGGAGCAGGACACAGAGCAATTCTTACTTACACAAGCTTAACTTATACCCCAGACAACACAAAGGACAGACGACGGGCAGACTCACATGAATGGGGAATTGTAGGCAGGAATGAATGGCTGGAAGAGGGGCACGGTCCGTGCAGAACGGCAGGGCTGGAAGGTGCGGCGGGAAAACGCGGCAAGCAGGCCCGCTCCGGGCTGGAAGCGAGCAGGGCGTCAAAGCTGCGCGCGCGCAGGGGCTGGTTGAAGCAGCGTCGTCTCTCTCTCATACCTCACTCCACAGAACTTGTCCAGCGCACCTCCCTCAAAACTCTGCCTCATGCACTCTCAATGCGTGCTCCCTCACTCATCTGCGGTCCCTCGCTCATCCGGCCCCCTCGCTCATCTGGCGGTGGGGGCTGATGCAACGTGTTTTATAACCCCGCCCTCTTGAGCCATACCCACTCATTCCTGGTTGGTCGTAGGGGCTTCTTGGCTCCACCTCTTGATGACGATGGGCGGGCAACGCCCTTCTTCTCCGAGTTGGAGCACATGGGCAATGGAGGGTGAATGCAGTTGGAGATGTAGGCGAATGCAGTTGGAAATGTAGGCGAATGCAATTGGTAATGGAGGCTTTGGGCAATTGAAAAGGGGGGATCTATCTTATTTGATTTGGTGCAGCGTAAGATCGACTATGGGACACATGGCCTTAACTGAAACACAGAATAACGGAATAACTATAGAGAGGTTCGATGGTTGGCTACGTGCTTGTACATGGACTAGCTAAGGTGCTCATTTCAATTAACAGCCAATTAAGGGGAAAATGTACACAGGGGTTATTTATAAGGAATTTTAATACTAAATTTGATGTGAAAGTTCGAAAAACTGTAACAGTATGATTAATTTGGAATTGGAGAAGCAGTATCTATCTTTTCAAGGATACTTTCAAAATCAGCGTATATCACAAATAGACGTTTCATAGATTTATTAAAATATTGGAATGTGATGTCTGAACCTGCCTTTGGCATATTAATTACTGCTGAATTGTGATGTTGACAATATTTTGCATGTTGGTTTCATCTTTATTTTGTGTGAAAGAAGTTGAGACATCACTTATAGGCTATGAGCCAGACCCCCCCAAATTGACCGGTCGGTACCATACAGATGGAGTAAGGCTCATTGTGATTTTTAGCAAGATATATGTCCCTAGATATGAAAAAAAAGTGATAGCAGTGTATAACTCTCGGCCATCTCTGTGTTATCACCCGAAATATTATTATACGCCTGCTTCGCTTCGCCAAAAAATGTGATATTTGCTAAAATTGGAATAAATATGTTTTTAAGGACCACAGAGTGCCGAGATCGAGATCGAGATCGTATTTGTTCGAGAGATCATGATAAACCTAGAGTGTGGAGCAAGTTTGCATGCAATGTGAAATATAATGTAGCTGATGTTACAAACCTACCTTAGGATACCAGCTAATACCAAAAATTACACTGAGATACCAAAAGTAGTAGACGAATAAACCTAAAATGTTCAAAAGCTATGTTTCGTTCCAAAATATCAAAATTAGGGGGTATGGTTGAACATATTTTGAACTTTGCCAAAATATGTGCCCCAAACAACCACCATATTACAAAGTAATGATATATTCCAATGCAGTGGTTCCTTGCGAAGATTTTGAGGGGTCAAATGTTACTCGGGGAGTTTTCATTTTTGAAATATTGACAAAAATGTACAATGTGAATTCTGAACTCGAAGCGATTTCGACCACTTTTTCACTAAATTTAACATATTTTTTGTCATTATATCAATATTTTGATAAATAACCCCCACAAATGTTCTATATTTCTATTACTATATTAGTTGGCATCCAGTATGCAAATTATTGGCACTCCGTGGTCCTTAAAAACATATTTATTCCAATTTTAGCAAATATCACATTTTTTGGCGAAGCGAAGCAGGCGTATAATAATATTTCGGGTGATAACAGAGAGATGGCCGAGAGTTATACACTGCTATCACTTTTTTTTCATATCTAGGGACATATATCTAGCTAAAAATCACAATGAGCCTTACTCCATCTGTATGGTACCGACCAACCCCTTGGCTCATAGCCTATTACAGGGATATGTATTGTTGCGGACGCGGTTAAAGATGTTATTTACCGAGCGGTGGTATTGCCGCGACCTAACAGTTCCCCCGATTCTTCCCCAACTCACCCGATTCCCCCAGACATTGGCCAAATTGCGCAATGCCAAATCAATGATAGAAAGGACACGATGACTGGGAAAGAGGAAACGACGCAAGGGGTACAGTTCTCAAGACCTCCGGAGGAGAGTATAATTACAGTGGTGGAGAAAAGGGGTAGATTACAAGGCAGTGAGGTAAAGACACAGAAGAGATGGGCACTTAATTACCATCTTATCTTATCCCAGACAGACCACAGACAAACGGAACAAGGCTGACTTACACAGGGATTGATGGCAGGAAGGGACAGGTAGGTCGATAGCACAAGGTGCACCTTGGCTCGGGGACAGGATAAAGCACGGTCCAGAAGATGTGGGGAGGCCTCACAGCGCTCGGAGGGGACGTCTTTCTTGCTTCAAGCTCAGCGCGCATCTGACGTCACCTCTCTCTCCCTGCGCATGCTCAGCGGGGAGTGACACGCCCTCGGCTGGTTGGCTCCGCCCCACTGGGGCCGGTCCGCCGCTTCCATTGGGTGCGGGGGTTACCGGGCTCCGCGCTTGACGAGGAGCTGACAGGGAGCCCCTATTTGGTAACCCCGTCGAGCACATGTTCGATGGCGGCTCGTTGGGAAGGCCTGGTGCCCTCCCAACACCCCCTACCAACCAAGCCGGAGTGAGGACGCGCACTCCCTGCGCTCGTTGTCGTTGTTGTTGTTGTTGTTGCTGTTGAACTGTGAGGAAGAGCTGCGGGGAGGTATTGGGAGGTCCTAAACTTCCTAACGGTGCCATACAATCACATTCTGGTGCAACGAAGGGTCAGAATTAATGGAAACGAGTCCTTAACTGACATAGACTAAGAATAACTAGCAAGATGTCCTATAGTTGTCTTACATGAGATGCAGTGAACCTGGGCACGACATTTAATGGGGGAAATAGGGGGAGGTCGGGTCTACAGAGTGTTGTTTACAGAAAATGGGACTAGGGAATGGGGGATTGGGGATAGTTGGGAAGTATTGAGGAAATAGGGGAATATTTAGAAGCGGATATGGATGGATGCAAATCCCATATCCGCAACATTGCACCCTTCTCTACCTCGGGGCGTCCCGACCCGATAAATTTTTACCTACTTTAGTGTGGCACTCAGATGTAGTTCCCTCTACTATTAACTCAACCCTGAGTGCGACAGTTTTACAGATGTTCACAAATGAGTAAATATGTCCCCCTGCGACATTGCACCCTTCTCCTAACAGAAACACACCCACAGGATAACCGAATCGCAGAAAGCATCCTCAAACTAAACATACAGCCGGTAGGGAGCAGCATTTATACAAGACTACACTGATATTTACACTACGATCCAGGACCTGTTCTTTGAGGAACACATGCAGATGTTATGCATAGGGAGAGCACGCATGCCAGCATCGATACACCAACCCACGAGTGCCCTGTGGCCCTACGGCCTTTAATAATGTGCAGAGCACCCCGTCCAAGCACCATCCCATTACGCACAGTCAGCACCATCCGGTGCACCAATAAAGTGTTCATAAAAATGCACAATTAAGTGTCCATGGTCACCGGTGGTGTCGCAGCCGGCCGATGTTCTGCCGCTGGTCTTGCCTTCTTGGAGTGCACTTGGCCTTCTGGCTTCTTTAGAAATAAAGAAAGGCGCCAACCGCGTCCATTTCTGAATTGTGGCCGTCAGGGGGGCCAACTAAAAGTGGTTCACCTGTATGGCATAGGTGCCACGTTGACCCAGAGGTCCATCCACGGGTGGTGCTTGACCGCAAAAGAACTGCGGTCCATTGTGGGCGGCCACAAAAATTGCGGTCCATATGGTGTATCGATCCAGGCAGCAAGCAGCGGAAGTACAGGCCCACAACTGCAGAGCCAGCACCTCTCTCTCCTCTCTCTCTGCCCCAAAGCCAGATCCTCGGAGGTGGGAGACAAAAGAAGACAAGTGAGTAAGGTGGTAAGGGCGCAAAAGTGCACGCAATACAAGGTAATGCACACTGGGGGCACATGGGAACCAGGTGAGACAGGTACGTTCCTACCGTATGCCCCCCCCCCGCCCACCAGGTAACCTACATTGCCCCTCCCTTACCCCTTACGGTATCCACAAAACACAACACTACCCATAAACATCTACTTTACACATCAACAAACGTCCCTACTGTCTTCCCCGTTCCTCCCATCAACCAAATTCGTCTTCTCTCCCTCCTAACCAATCAAATTTGCCATTTCCAACTCTCATCAAAATCTGCCATCACCAATTCATCATCAGTCCCTCCTAAGGAGGGAGAGATGGAATCACCCCAATGTCTCATCCACGTCGTGATGCGTCTCACAAATCCAAACAGCAATTCTCCTTTCCTGCAACACAAAACAAAGAAAACACAGGTGTGGAGTCATCAGCATCACCTCAGGTAAGTGGCTGCGTATGGTGCGACAGGTTCATCAATCCTAACTATTTCCTAAATGACTTTAACAACTTTACATTACCCGGGGTCTTTCCCTGCCAATCCATTGGCCAACTTGCACTATGGGTTCTAAAAATCAATTCCCATTGACCAAACTGTGGTGCTTCTCAATTTGGGGTCTCACTCCCCCGATTCATCTCCCGGTGCCCTTGCACAATTTCTGGGCTGCGACATGTAGCTCTCCCAGCAGGTCTACCCACCTGCACACCTCCACCACTGCAGTTGCCACCCGAGCTTACCTGCTGCTTACCTAACCTATCTAACTGGGGAAGGCCCCTCCTGGCTCTGTCACCCCTTGGTGCCCTCTGGCACTGGGCTACCCGAGTCCGTCCTCCGGATCCTCGGGCCCCATCCACAACAACTACTACCGGCTCCCAGAGCCCACCTGCGGCCTCACCTGGCCGACATCCTCACAGTGGTGGAGTGCCCAAACCAACTACACACACTAACAGGCCACACGCCCAGCCATTTCCACAACACTAATGCACCCATCCAATCATCATTCTTCCACCCGCACCACAGATGCCAATATCCAACCACAATTTACCTATACCCTCTACCTAACACTTACACTACCCGCCCCGGGTACTCGTGAAAGGGGTCCACTCTTCCCCCATCCACACCTTCGCACCATGCACACCACTCCGTACCACTTACTCCAACTCTCTCCACACCACTCATTCTCTGCTCCATATATTCCACACACCTGTACTTGCACACCTGTGCTCTCATACTTGGTGCCGCCTGCACCCTTCTCTCCCCCAAGCGCATTCGCGCTGATCCACAACACTCACTACTCATACACTGCTCCACACACCTGTCCAGTTCTCACACAGCATCATCTCATCTAACTACTCCCCTCTGAAACTTGCGCTTCCCAGTCGTCCCTTTAAACTATTGCGCTCCCTCGTCATTATCATCCACTCTAATCTACCTGCGTCCCCTCTACAGGTACCCTTGTCACTAACTAACCTTAACGTTACCTAATGTCATCTTCGCTAGATCTCTACACACAATATCCTAACCCACCCGGGCTAGTTTTCACTGCCATACACCCCATAATCTATAGCGCATTTGCCCCAATCATGGGAAGGGTGGCAGGGATGCCACCCTTACCCACCCTCATACGGCGCGAGTGGGACCTTGTGGGACCACCTCGTATGTGAGTCGTTGCCCGCCTGCCGGACCCCGTGCGTCGCCCCTTGCGGGGTCAGCGCGGGGCCGAACCGGCCGGGCCCCCACAGTACATTACCCCCAAGGGGCTCCCGTGCCTCCCCTGTCCCTCTAAAAACTACCCCTGTTGGTGTCGATGCATGGGTCACGCTTCCGCAACCCGCTACCCATTCCATACCACCACAACCTTGCTCACTCACACCTCGCACCTCTCCCATCACCGGACCCTCTCGCTCGCACCCTCGTTCCATACACTCCGGACCAGCCATACACCTCACTCTTGGCCTCTCACGAACATCCGGGTCCATCTCGACCCCCAAGCTTATTAAATCACCTGGCGCATCACACGCACGACCATATTGGTCACCACTTACACCGGGTCCTCCTTCTCTTCGCTTCTCCTCCATCACCTGCGAATCCCTCATCCGGTTAATGAGCACATCATCACGATCCGAACACAGACTTTGGACCAATTCTTTTACTTCCTCTTTTATCTCTTTCTTATCCTCTCTCTGTCGCTTCTTAATTTCACTCACCCCTTCTTCCACTTCTTCTAATTTCTGCTTCACCTCCTTCATCTCCTCGTGCGCCCCCTTAAGTTCTTCCTCTAACTCCACCTTATTTTTTTATATGTGCTCCCGCACCTCCCGCTCTTTAACCTCCATCACCTCTACCACCTTGGTCATTTTCCTCGTCAGGTCCTCATGTACCGTCAGACACTCTTTTTTAATTACCCCTACGTCCTTTTTCATCTCCTTCTGTGTCGATTTTAAACCCTCTATTACCGCTGTGTTCTTCTTTACCTGGTCCCCCAACTCCTTTTGTCCCACTGTCAGCTGTTCTACTCCCAGCGTCAACTCCTCTATACCACCTTGCAATTTTACAGTCCCCTTTCTCACCTCCTTCTCCATGCGCTCCTTACAGTGCCTCACCTCCTCGCGCACTCCTCCGACCACCTCACTCACACCTCTTCTGATCTCCTCTCCCATCACTTGCATCTCCTGCCCAGATGCCACCCTCATCTGCTCCATTTCCTCCCTGTGAGCATCCAATTTAGTTTCTACCCCCATTCTGACCCCCTCTATCTGCTGCCCCATTTGTTTAACTTCCCTTTCCGCTTGGTCCCTCATGTCCCTCAATTTGCCTTCCATACTGTTTTCTAACCCCTCTAACCCCTTTTTCATCCCTTCCATTTGATTCTCTTGAGCGGCCATTCTGTTTTCTACCCCTGTTAACCCCTCCTGTATTTCCCCTAATCTATTGTCTAATCCCTCAAATTTGTTTCCTAATCCCTCTATTCTACTCCCTAACCCTCCGATCTGGACCCCCATGTCCTCCCTCAATTTCTCGCTATTGGACCCCATGTCCTCCCTCAATTTCTCGCTATTGGACCCCATCCTTTGTTCTAACCATTGTCTTTTGGCCCCCATGTCCTCCCTCAATTTCTCGCTATTGGACCCCATCCTTTGTTCTAACCGTTCGCTATTCTGGGCCATAAGGGCCTTCATTTGTATAAAAAAAAGGTTCAAATCCACCAGCGGCGCTGCTACGGTCGCGGGCGCGGTCGCCATCTGCGAGGCGCCATTTTGCGCGCCCGTAACCTCGTGCGTGAGGACGCCATTTTGCGAACCTGCCGCCCTCACTGCTTCGCTCTCCTCATGTCCCTCAAGTTGGTCCTGGATCGACCCTGCCTCACTCTCCTCTGCCGGAACCCAGCCGTCTTGATCTCCCATAGCGCGACTTTCAAAATTCGGTTTTTTTTGTAAAACAAAATCAAATTTCGGTGACTTGTAATTTTGAGCGCGTTAAGCGCGCTTCGGGTCCGTATCTCACTCCCAGACACCAATTGTTGCGGTAATAACACAATTGGTGTCCAAAATTTGGGCTAAATAAATTTAGTCCCAGGTTCGAATCCCAACTCCTGACAACCAATTGTTGCGGACGCGGTTAAATATGTTATTTACCGAGCGGTGGTATTGCCGTGACCTAACAGTTCCCCCGATTCTTCCCCAACTCACCCGATTCCCCTAGACGTTGGTCAAATCGCGCTATGCCAAATCAATGATAGAAAGGACACGACGACTGGGAAAGAGGAAATGACGCAAGGGGTACAGTTCTCAAGACCTCCGGAGGAGGGTATAATTACAGTGGTGGAGAAAAGGGGTAGATTACAAGGCAGTGAGGTAAAGACACAGAAGAGATGGGCACTTAATTACCGTCTTATCTTATCCCAGACAGACCACAGCCAAACGGAACAAGGCTGACTTACACAGGGATTGATGGCAGGAAGGGACAGGTAGGTCGATAGCACAAGGTGCACTTTGGCTCAGGGACAGGATAAAGCACGGTCCAGAAGATGCGGGGATGCCTCACAGCGCTCGGAGGGGACGTCTTTCTTGCTTCAAGCTCAGCGCGCATCTGACGTCACCTCTCTCTCCCTGCGCATGCTCAGCGGGGAGTGACATGCCCTCGGCTGGTTGGCTCCGCCCCACTGGGGCCGGTCCGCCGCTTCCATTGGGTGCGGGGGTTACCGGGCTCCGCCCTTGACGAGGAGCTGACAGGGAGCCCCTATTTGGTAACCCCGTCGAGCACATGTTCGATGGCGGCTCGTTGGGAAGGCCTGGTGCCCTCCCAACACCCCCTACCAACCAAGCCGGAGTGAGGACGCGCACTCCCTGCGCTCGTTGTCATTGTTGTTGTTGTTGTTGCTGTTGAACTGTTAGGAAGAGCTGCGGGGAGGTATTGGGAGGTCCTAAACTTCCTAACGGTGCCATACAATCACATTCTGGTGCAACGAAGGGTCAGAATTAATGGAAACGAGTCCTTAACTGACATAGACTAAGAATAACTAGCAAGATGTCCTATAGTTGTCTTACATGAGATGCGGTGAACCTGGGCACGACATTTAATGGGGGAAATAGGGGGAGGTCGGGTCTACAGAGTGTTGTTTACAGAAAATGGGACTAGGGAATGGGGGATTGGGGATAGTTGGGAAGTATTGAGGAAATAGGGGAATATTTACAAGCGGATATGGATGGATGCAAATCCCATATCCGCAACAGTATTTTTAGTTTGCTTGTGTATTGTAGCACATTATATTGGATGTTTTATACCTTCCATTTTAGCACATTTCCTCCCATTTTATTCCCTTACATTCTGCTCTTGGTCTTCGACGAGCTTCGACCATATATAGAAAAAAAACGTCACCGTCAAACAAACACAGATCCCATCAGAAGTGATGAAGATCACACAACTCACCATTCGGCTGGTCGCTTTGCTCCTCTTCCAGACCAAAGGAGTTCACATCCTCTATTTTGATCTGCAGAATCTCAGAAGATCCTTCCAGCTCCCCAATCTTCATGCCACACCAGAGCACAGTCGGTTGTTCCAATTCCAGCTGCACATGAGAGGAATCCTTCCAACAGCCAACTTGAGGGTACATGATGGGTGAACCTTTAGAGAGGCAGGGAAACATACCATCCTTCCTGATGTTTGCTCCACTCAGAGTACCTTGATCCCAAACAGTACCGACATGTAAAGTACCTCTGTACTTGAGAACTTATCCACTGCCTAAATCAGTTACAGTACTTTAAATGTGCACCACACATGTATGCACACCTTGTGACAGCCCCAACAAAGAACTGCACATGATACCGTTTATTCAAACAATATTCGCGGCATACACATTCCTGGAAAATGCCTTGAATGTCGAATCCGTGAATGCAGGGGCATTGCTTCAATGGGGAAGAAGAGGATAGGTTCCCAGTGGTTTGTGATTCCCAAGGGAAAATAAAAAATCTCATGGTTAAACTGTGAATACACCCGCGAAGAGCCTCAAATGTCAAGTAAAGCACAGGGCCGCGAATGTCGAAGCAGGTAAGAAAAGCCATGAATACGCCCACACAACATTGCAAATATGGTCACGAAAACAAAGTTGAATTGAGTGGTTGTGCATGTGCAGCGGCTTTATGTGCGAGGCGTGGAAGATGCTTTTACAATTGTCATGTGTGCGGCTGGTGGGAAATGGGGTTTTTCTGCGCCATCGAAAAACAGTGAATGCGCAGGACACAGGGCCATGAATGTAGAAGCAGGTCACAGTTTATGAACAGCAAACACGCAGGGTCGGACTGCACTGTAATTGTACGACATGTACATTTTGATTTAGCCACATATAATATATTTCATATTATACATGTTATACAGACTTCGCATTTAATATGGAATTTTTTTTTTTCTTGACTTGGGTTTACTTTCTTAACTCAGTATATCAATCTAGTGAGTTTCTTTTACACTTTGGTGATTTATTTGTTAAAAGAACCATGTCACTGATTGTCTGTCACAGCAAGAGGTCAACAACAGGATTATATCACAGGTGGCGTGGCAAAATGTGCGGACAGGTGCATTTGATGATTGGCCTCACAGTCGGGTATACAAGGGTTGTTGCGTTCTGTATTGGTGGAAAACAACTGCTGCACGTCTCCAAAAGTTATTGTCGCTTCCTCTGAAGATGGTCCGTCAACTCGACAATGCTGTTTGTCATGGAGTGGTGGCTTTACGAAATTACGGCATGAAACAGCGTGCTATTGCTCGGCAGTATGGCATCACTCAAGGTCAGGTGTCAAAGATCCTGAAACGAAATGCTCAGAGGGGTATCCCTACTCCAATACCGAGGCCAGGACGTCCCCGCAGAACCACAAGGAGGGATGATCGCCAGCTGCACCGGTTAGTCCGCAATGGCCGTACCAAGTCAGCTAATCGGCTTAGGGCTGAGTGGCAGCAACTGACAAATGTGCCTGTATCCAGAAGGCTAGTCAACCAACGACTGGTTCAAGCAGGCTATCATGCCAGGCATCCCCTGAGAAAGCCACGCCTGCCCAGACAACACCACCAGCGCCAATTGCAGTGGGCCAGAGAGCACCGTAAATGGCAGCCAGGACACTGGAATCACGTGATCTTCAGTGACGAGTCGATATTTCTGGTCTATCGTCAAGATGGTCGCGTCCGAGTGTGCAGACAAGTGCATGAAGCCTACAACAAAGATTGTATAGTGCCAAGAGTCCAAGCTGGAGGTGGTGGGGTGACCGTTTGGGCTGCTTTTCATGCAGGGGGCAAAACTGACCTGGTTGTTCTGAATGGAAACCTGAACCAGTTCAAGCACAGGGCCATTCTGGAAGAAACATTGCTTCAATTTGCTCGTGCAGCCTTTCGAGGAAACTTTGTCTTCCAAGATGACAATGCACGGCCTCATCGAGCTCGCATGATCCAACACTTTCTTGCTGACCGTGGTGTCGAGCATATGGAGTGGCCTGCCATGTCCCCAGATATGAATCCGAAAGAGAACTTGTGGGCAGAATTAACGCGTCAAATCGACCACTTGGACCAGCAGCCGACCTCTGTGCATGAATTGCAGCAGGCTATTGTCACTGCATGGCAAGTGATTCCTGTCCAAACCTTGGCAAATCTCGTGAACAGCATGCCTCAATGTGTACGTGCTCTCTTGAATGCTCGTGGGGGTTACACGAAGTACTGAAATGTAAAATCTACTGTCCATAATCCCAGTCGTAATTTAAATTTTGTTTTTGTTAAAAAAAAATTTGGCTAATGTGCAAAATAGAGATACTTCTGGAAATCGTACAGAAGTTTAACACAGTACTGTACATGAATTGAGTTCGATATCAGTTTACATCACTTTCAAGGATCAATTTATTTGTTTCGAAATGTCAAATGTGGTTTTTGTTTCTTTTAAAGGTCACATTAACAAAATCTAGAATAATTTCAACATAATTCCAATGAACTTTTGGTTCGAAGACATCTTGAAAAGTAAGTTCACCCCCACAAAAAAAATAATCCATATTAAATGCCAAGTCTGTATGTTACCTCTTATACAAGCCTCGACTTGGTATACAAAAAAAAAAATCTCCTCCCGCAGTTCATCCATCCTCCTTCGATCCGCCCTCTTCTCTTCCACAATTCACCTCACCCAGTTGTTCCTGCAAACTTGCAGCCTCTGTTGTCTGTCAGTGCCATTGTCTCCAGACCGGAAAGATAGGCCGGCATTACAGAAGACATCAGAACATTTCCCTTTCAATCTCCTCGATATCTTTCTGTCTGCCATTACTTCCTCCATCCTCCTTCACGCATTTGCACCCACCTTGGTCCTCCTCCACACCAACGCTGCCGACATACCATCCTAAATATGTCTGGTGTTGGTTATCTGGTAAGGTGGCTGGCCTGACATTTTAGGATCCTGAGCTCAAACCCCGTCATGCCGTTGAATTAACGCCAGTTGGGTTAACTCGGCCCGTCACCCTTCCGAGGTCAGAAAAATGAGTACCAACTGACTTGTAATGGGGGGAAATGCACCAGAAGCACAGCGGTGTCCCAGAAAATGATGCAGCCAAGCAGCCACAAGCTGCATACGAACCACCACCACCATCCCCGGTCACGATTCACCACATATACTAAAACCTATTTCCCCATCTGATCAACTTCCCCTCGAACCTGATATTCATTTCTTTCCTCTGCTACTTGAACCACATCACCTCAGTCTTCTCCATACTCACCTTCAGCCATGTTTCTGAAATGCTTTCTTTCAGTCCCCCGGTACTTCCTGCATCTCCGACCTACTCCCCACTACAATAGCCAGATTGACCACATGCAGCATCCTCCCAATAATCCCCCTCATGTTTACTTTCCTGCTTACCAGCTCCATCACCATGATTTGGCTGAGAGAATATCCCTGCCTAAAAACCGATGTTCACATTGGACTCCTCAGACATCCCAGGACCAAGTAAAACTCTTCCCTTTGCTCCCATTTACATCCCTTCCACCAACCGATCTTCTGGTTCCAGCACTCCCATCCATCTTAGTGCCGCCATCACTGTCATTCTCAGAACCGTGGAGTCGGCCTTCTCCGGATCAACAAATCCCAATGCCACATCACCTTGCACCTCCAACCATTTTAACACCAACTGTCTCAACGTGAACATCCCATCCATTGTCCCCCTTTCCTTTTGAAACCCCTGGTGCTCTTATCCAATCTAAATCTACACACTCTTCCTTATCCTCCAATCCAGAATCCTCTCCAGCACCTTCATTGCATGACTAAGGATTGTAATGCCCCTGTACTTCCCTGGATCTCAAACATCGCCCTTCCCATTCACTCAGGCTGACTGGCATGGTCTTCAAGCAACCATCAATGATCTGCACTGGTCTCCTATCTCCACTGCCTCTGACATCAACTCTTCCTGGGAATTCTTCCAAAGTAAACTGCTCTCTCTCATCTCGTCTTCAGTTGTCATACCCTTCCTCCCGTCCATGGTACACTGAAGCTTGTGGTGAGGCAGTTGCCCTGAAACAACTTGCCTTCACCTGATGGAAGGCGAATCCAACTGAAGGTAATCTCAGTTCCTTTCACAAAGCTCGGAACAAGTGTCTACCCTCAGGAGAGCCAAGAAACAATATCTCTCGACTCTCAAGACTGAACTCTCAAACCTGTCTCCCTCCTCCAAATACTGGTTGTGTCTGGTCAAATCTGTTTCTGGCGTTTGTTCCCCCTCCATCTCCTCCCTTACCTCAAACGGCGACACAGCCGAATCCGCACGTGATAAAGCTGAACGCCTCAACTCTGTTTGCCTAAAAATATTGCGTCTCAAACCCATCTCTCTCTGTATCCACCTTACCCAGTCAAACCCAGCTGCTCCTGGACTCTGTGTCCTTCTTTCCTGAAAAAGTGGAGAAGTTTCTGTCAAACCTCGACTCTGATTCAGCAACTGGACGAGACGGCATCAACCCACGGGTCCTAAAATCCTGCTCTGCCGCTCCACCTCACCCTCTCTCTGTTCACTTCACCCTCTGTTTTGCTCAAGATCATCTGCCAACATTACCGCTTTACATAAAAAGGTGAAAAAACAGATCCTCATAAACAGGTGTTTTCTACATCTCCCACTCCCTCCCACACCCCCCCCCCGACCTTTCCATGCCTCCACCCCCCAAGCCCTCTCCCTCCCACAGATCTTCAGATGTCCCTGTTCTCTGCTGTTGTACTTGTGTGTTCCCCTCTCTCTCCCCATCTTGTCTCCCACTCCCTTTATAAGTTTCATGTCAGTTTTTTTTTTTGTGATTAATGTTCCCTCTAATACGAGCCTCGATCTTGTGTACAAAAAAAAAAAAAACCCTCTCCCCCTTCACGAAGATGTTTAAAACCCGAAATCTCCACAACTCTTCCTCCACAGTCGAAGATGTTTAAAACCCGAAATCTCCGCAACTCTTCCTCCACAGTCGAAGATGTTTAAAACCCGAAATCTCCACAACTCTTCCTCGACTCACGAAGATATTTAAAACCATAATTCTCCACAGGTCTTCCTCCACTCCACTCACGATATTTAAAACCATAATTCTCCACAGGTCTTCCTCCACTCCACTCACGAAGATATTTAGAACCATAATTCTCCACAGGTCTTCCTCCACTCCACTCACGAAGATGTTTAAAACCATAATTCTCCACAGGTCTTCCTCCACTCCACTCACGAAGATGTTTAAAACCATAATTCTCCACAGGTCTTCCTCCACTCCACTCACGAAGATGTTTAAAACCATAATTCTCCACAGGTCTTCTTCCACTCCACTCACGAAGATGTTTAAAACTCCAAATCGCCACAACTCTTTTGACGAGGATGTTTAAAACCCGAGATATACAGAATCCTCCTCTACTCACAATTCGCACCTGGTAAAACCACTCACCTTGTTTCTTTCGCTGCGCGGGAACCGGAACCACGCTTGATTCACCCACGAGCCACGACTCTACAACTGCTGCCTCTTCCTCCCCCTCTCCTTCTTCTTCTTCTTCTCTTCTTTGTTGTATTCGGTGCACCGGAATGTAATGTCGGTTTTCAAAGAGGTATTACGCCATTACCTTCCGGTGCACCGCATATGTTACTTCTCTCGAATTCCTCTGGATCGTTACGTAACCCCGAACAACGTGTATTACAAGATCATTGCTTTGACACAATTAATCTCTGTAAAATGTATTCCACACAAAAATATCCATTGCTGAAAAAACGAGGAAGAAGAAGGTTCGACAAGCCAAGCTGGAAGATACACCATCGTTGTCGGTGCGGAACCATGAATATTAAGACAGGGGAGCACCAGTCATCGTGCTGAATGGCGGGAATCTGGAGGGTTCTCCCAATAGAAGGAGAACGTTGGTTCTGAGGCTGCCACCCTCACAGCCAATCGCTATTTCATTTATCTCCAAATCGACTTCTCCTCCTGCTTGTGGGATATTGATTATTACCCTGTGGTCGTGAAGCGAAAGCCAGGGTTAGGCATTCGGGTGCGTACGCGTGTCTTCATTTTTTTAAATTCATTTTCTCTCCAACTGCTGGTTCGATTGACACAAAATTTTGTCATGGGAGCGCCTCTGCCTGCATAATTTTTTTATTCATAATTATGACGTCATAGGTCACGTGGTACAAACGCCATCTTGGAAAAACGTTGCACCTCCATATCTCCGAAACAGCTCAATGGAAAAAATTGAAACAAGGCTCAAGGTGAAGTACTCCCAATGAGGAACAATCGAACAAGATGTGTGAATGATGTCATCGGTGCCATCGTTATGACGTCATAATTCGACAAGTGTAATGCTTCATCCTGTCAATATGATTTATTTTTCTCTGCAACTGTTGGTCTGAAGGACACTAAATTTTCACCATGGGAGCGCATATACCTGGAGAACATTTTAATGATAATGATGATGTCATAGGTTACGTGCATGATGCGGGCACCATCTTGGAAAAATTGAAAAAATTTGCACCTCTTCATCTCCGAAAGCACTCCATGGAAAAAATTGAAACATGGTGCGTTGTGAAGTACTCCCAATATGGAATGAGATGAATTGATGAGGGCTCGGAGTTCGGGATAGGAGTTAGGGCAAGGTGTTAGGGCGAGGCATTCGGGCTAGGCCTTCGGGCTAGGAGTTAGGGCTTGGTGTTTGGGCTAGTCATTAGGGCGAGGAATTAGGGCTCGTCATTCGGGCGAGGAATTAGGGCTTGTCATTAGGGCGAGGAATTAGGGCTAGTCATTAGGGCGAGGAATTATGGCTCGTCATTCGGGCTCGTCGTTCGGGCTAGTCATTAGGGTGAGGAATTATGGCTAGTCATTAGGGTGAGGAATTAGGGCTTGTCATTAGGGCTCGTCATTCGGGCTAGTCATTAGGGCGAGGAATTAGCGCTAGTCATTAAGGCGAGGAATTAGCGCTAGTCATTAGGGCGAGGAATTAGGGCTAGTCATTAGGGCGAGGAATTAGGGCTAGTCATTAGGGCGAGGAATTAGGACTAGTCATTAGGGCGAGGAATTAGGGCGAGGAATTAGGGCTTGTCATTAGGGCTCGTCATTCGGGCTCGTCATTCGGGCTAGTCATTAGGGCGAGGAATTAGCGCTAGTCATTAGGGTGAGGAATTAGGGCGAGTCATTAGGGCTAGTCATTCGGGCAAGGAATTAGGGCTAGGAATTAGGGCGAGGAATTAGGGCTATTCATTAGGGCTCGTCATTAGGGCTCGGCGTTAAGGGAAGGGGCTCGGGCTTGGAGTTCCGGGATCTTTGTTCCTTTCACATTTCTTTCTATTTCACATTTCTCATCATTCATTATAATTCTTCTTTGTTCTTTCTTTCATCGCGGAACATCTACAAAACCTGGATCGAGTTCTGAAGAAGATTTCGGACTCCGGCCTGCGTTTGCGTCGAAACAAGTGCAGGTTTATGGTGCCATCAGTCACGTACCTGGGTCATACGATTGATGCCGAGGGTCTACACCCGACACATGAGAAAGTCCGAGCTATCAAGGATGCTCCTGCTCCACGAGACGTGACCGAATTGAAGTCATGCCTGGATAGAATCTTGCAGAGTCGGATGCTCAAGATACCCCACAACAGAGAACGGTGAAAAACTAGAAAAAAAGAAAACTGGAAAAGACGAGATGTCATCAGTGATGTGGCAGAAGGGTGGGAAAATATTGTGGTTTCCCTAAATTGGTTTCAGGGAAAATATTGTGGTTTCCCTAAATTGGTTTCAGGGAAAATATTGTGGTTTCCCTAAATTGGTTTCAGGGAAAATATTGTGGTTTCCCTAAATTGGTTTCAGGGAAAATATTGTGGTTTCCCTAAATTGGTTTCAGGGAAAATATTTTAATCTATAATGGCACTCGGGAGAGCGCATACCTCCACCTGGCTGAACAGTTTATGGTTTGTATACCCCTGATAGGACGGATCTCGATTCTGACCTGAACCTAAATCTTACCGGCTTGTTCTTGTCCCCCCAAGTTTCGTCAACTTGTAAACTCATGCTCCAAGTTTCATCCACATCCGTCCGCAATTTTTTGAGATATCCTGCGATGCAATATATCGTTTTTGGCCATGTCTCCCAATAGTGAAGAATTCCTTAAAAATCAAATAATTCTCGTGTCCGAATTCAGAGGCAGATCTTCACCAAAATCGAATCTGTTTGTACTTGTCAGACACCCAACCGGTCCACGAATGTTCGTCCAAATCCGTGCACAACTTTTTGAGATATCCCGTTATGTATCGTTGTTGGCCCCTTCTCCCAATGATGAAGAATCACTTTAAAAATTAAACTAGCCGAACCCGGATATTCACCAAAATCTAAACATTTCGTCCTCGTCACATACGTTACCTCTCTGCCAAATTTGGTCCGAATCCGTGAAGAACTTTTTAAGATATCTCGTTCACAAACACAGACAGGGGTGAAAACAATCTCCACCCACCTTTGGTGGCAGAGGTAAACAGAGCAAGATGCTCCGCTCCCACATCTAACTCGAAACTCCATGTCAACCGTGGTCCCATCCATGTCAACGGTGCACGTAAAATCTGCAGAATTGAATGTGTGATGCAGGGTATCATACTCCACGGTCCCGCATTGCACTGAGGAGTCATCCCCATATCTGGATGTCTGCGATTCTGGTGCGGGCCCTCTGTTGATGAATCCATAAAATGGACTCCAGACTTGAGTTGAGTCACTTCGCGATGATGATAGTCTCCCATCTTCCCACCACATCTCGCGATATGACCCATTTTACTGCAATGAAGACAAGATTCGGTTTTTTATTGTCAATTGTTCAGAGAATGTTTTCCACCACATCTCCAAAAGCTGAAGGTCTTTGATGGCGTGAACGTCAACATCTGGAACGTACACGACAATTGTTTCACCCCAGAACCTTCGCAAATCACAGCAGCTCCACTCCAACCTGACTCATGTGCTTCTGGTTTTTCAACCGCCATCTTCAATGTAGGTTCATCAGTTTCCAACAACCTCGTCTGAAGGCTTTTTCATTGCTCACCCCAAATATGAACTGGTCCGGTATGAACTCATCAAGCATCACCCGTACTCACTCGTTTGTTTGCCTCTCGTCGTTCTACAACGAATGAAATGATGGATTGCTCCAGTCTTTACAAGCAACCACTCAACTTGAAACGTGCAATGGTTTTATGAGGCTTCGGTGAAAAATGCTCATCGACCAATTTTCACGATATCTTACTAAAATTCACCAAATGCCTGTCCGTCCGTTCCAAGGTTCCGCAAAAACGGCTGAACCGATCGCAACAATATTTTGGGTGGGTATTCCTGGGACCCCTGGGAGTAAAATAGGCTCTATTGTTTTTTTTCTCCAATTTTTCCAATTTTCCAGTTTTTCCAAACACGATGGAATAATATTTACCGCTATGAACAGTGATGTGGCTTTTGTTGAAATTCTACATACCAGGAGAGAGTAGATCGACTCCCGACGAACTCTTCCTCAAAAATGTGCGGCTCCAAAGTAAAACTGCAGCTTGTGCAAAGCGACTGAGAAACAGGTGTTGCGGTCGCTTCCGTGTTACAGATTCGGCGCGCACTCTTCACACATAAACGTGCGACTGAGAAAGACATGTAGCGGCCGCTTCCATGTTACAGATTCGGCGCGCACTCTTCACACCTAAACATGTGACTGAGAAAGACGTGTGGCGGTCGCTTCAGTTTTGCAGAATTCAATCTTTTTTCAAAATGGGCGCCATGTACTGTTTAGATTTTGATGATTTGCGTGTGATGTGATTCAACGGATGTTTATATGAATCGTTTAAAAAAAAAAAAGCCTTCTGATATTTTGCCTTTTCATTTGGGCCTCCCAATTGAAGCCCAGCCCATTGGGCGGGTACCGTTGCTCGTCTTCAAAATGCACTCCTCGTGGTGTCCTGTGTGCACACAGTGACCGGATCACTGCATAAGCTTTACCTACCACAGCCGACAACAAAATGTCGCGTTTCGTGCTGTTTGCCGTGATCTGGTTCACTTCACAGTAAAAAGTCAAACGTTCCAAGAGAGCATCCCGTGACTGCCTGGGGTTGAATTCCTCCAATTTCCCAGAAGTATCCATAGTTTCCTCATCGTCAAATGTTAAGTGCTCAGACAAAAAAGGACATCAGAACGACAGCGTCTCTCCAGTAACGGTCAACACATCTTTATTCTGCACCATGGCCCCGTGCAGTGCACACTCATCCACACTGTATGGACCATGCTCCCCTTTCGACGAGCTGAAACATTACAGGCTCCAAACAATGTTAATCCCCCTCTGTATATTTTCATTCCAAACAACAAACGAGAAAGCATCTGAAAATGCAAATCATGTCTGCATCAGTTTGTATTAAGATGTCTTCTTCTTCCGTGTGCTCAAAATAGTGAAAACAGTTTACAAAATAAAATACAAAATGAAAATCGATTATTTTATTCAGCCTTGACCTTTTGATTGAAAAAAAAAATCAGCTTCTAGTTTTTGATTGGTGAACCAATTCTGTGACTCAATATGCAAATTCTTAAATTTTAAGGTCAATTGGATGAAAAATGACAATTTTGTGACCCTGACCTTTGACCTTTTGACCAAATTATTATTTACTTACTCCATATTCTCATAATAAGGAATTTTTGAAAATTTGATGACAAAACTCAAATGGTAAAAAAGTTACGGCTCGGACGGACGGACGGACGGACGGACGGACACACACACACACACACACACGTGGGGGCAGCAGTCAGCATCCACCCCCCCCGCCCCCCCCACCCGTTTCCCCCGATTCCCCAGGAAGAAATCCAGGAGGCACTGGAACTGTTGTACAAGAGGTTTATTCTTGAATGACTAATAACGTGGCGGAATATTTCAGTCTATGGGCCAAGGAGACATTCCTCCTCTCACAAGAGACTGTCTCGATGTCATAAACCGAAATCTTAGAGTTCGCACCATCAAGCCGGTCATATACATCGTCCACACCATCCCCCCTACCCTCCCCCCCCCCCTCATTCCATACTGGGAAATCAAAGAGGTGGTCCAGACAGTGAGGAGCCTCGGGGGGAGAGACGAAACCACAGGGAGAAAATACCAACTCATTCCCAGGGACGAAGGGTTTACAATATACTGGCCTTGACAAGATGAGGTCGGCTGGGAAGCAGAGTGACAATATACAAACACGTCTGCTTCCCGCCTCGCCCGGACCTCCCAGGGGGAGATCGTCTGGCAGGGAATGGAAATGTCATTTATGGTCTTAAACTGCCCTCCAGAGGATTGGGAGGGTAAAGCGGGGGGAAATACTCATTATTCTGGCATACTTATGATGGGAGTTCCCAAATTGGGAGTCCCCCAATCAGTGCCACGAGAGCTCCTCCATCTGCCACTACAACATCTTGAGAGAATAGAAAGATAGTTTTAGTTATCACCCTGGATCCCACTCGGGATATAATTAGGAGTACCTGCGCGGTATCCTCAATCTACCTTATACACCATGAAGGTTATGTGAGCCTCCTATCGCCGTCAGGTGTACATTCACACGTGCAATGGGCTGGGGCCACACCCTCCTACCATGGAGCGGGATCGGTAGATTGGGGGCGAAGTTCAAGTACCTCAATGGGCCTTTTCTCCCCTTATGAACTGGCTTGACCAAGAGAAGGGAAAGAGAATTACCACATAGCTGTACCAGGGAGAACGTTTACCTAACGGAGTATGCATTGGACTATTGAGTCAACGAATTTCAGAGAAATGAAACAATAAAATAGAAGGACTGATAAAAATCACAGGACTATAGGAAAATGAAATAATAAAAATTAAAGGACCATATAAAAAGGAAATAATAAAAATCACAGAATGGTTTGGTCATTAGTTGAGGAAGGATGAAAGTGACTGGTTGAGAAGAGTGATGGAAATGAATGTAGAAGGAAGTAGAAGACGGGGAAGACCGAGAAAGACTTGGCTAAAGATGGTGGAAGAAGAAATGTGGGCAAGGGGGTTAACAAGGAGAGATGCAGAAAATAGGGCAAAATGGAGAAGATTGTCATGGGGACCGCAAGGCAATCGACCGCAAGAGATGCAGAAAATAGGGCAAAATGGAGAAGATTGTCATGGGGACCGCAAGGCTAACTGCCACTTTTATCGTTATCGATAAAACGTTAGGTTATCGACATCCCCGCTCTAGCAGGGAAAATGGCCTTTAAAATGCATGTTGTTGTTGTTGTTGTTTGATGAAGAAAATGAAATAATAAAAATCACAGGACCATATGATTGCAAACTGGGTATACTGCAAAACCTTCCCACCTTCAAAATCACTACAAATACTCAGCGGGCCTGTGAAAGCAAACTTGGGATTATTACCAGGCTCGCACGCATACAGAAGGTGGGCCATTAACAAAATTTAGGGTTATACAAGGCCATTGAATATAATGATGCAGTGGGGGGGGGGGGGGGGGAGGTGGTGATCATCGCCTTTATTGAACTCTACGATACCTCTCCCCACCGTTCCCCCCATTGGGGTCCGTGATTGCGTCTGGATCCCTCTTCCGGTACACACAAGGGTGATCTTCAAGTGTACTCTTCCGGAAACGCGCAACAAATCTTCACTCTTCCGGAAACGCGCAACAAATCTTCACTCTTCTGGAAACGCGCAACAAATCTTCCCTCTTCCGGAAATGCGCAACCAATCTTCATTCTTCCGGAAACGCGCAACCAACAGGATGGGTTGTCTGCCTTGAGGCAATCCAGGTTGTCTGCCTTGCGATCATTATGGACTTTTCTCACATCGCAATCCTGTGTGACTTCTTCCATATCCGCATTTACATTCAGTTTGCCAACAAAGCCTGTTATATGCAGGGCACGCTCTATTGGCTTGGTCCAAAGCTTACACCAATTTCTGCCGGTTGCTGTTTCTGACAGCAAGCTCAGCCATCTTGCTCCAAAACTGAACCATAAAATATGCCTTGTTCACATACTGCCTTTGAAGACCATTTGAGGGTGGATCCTGTCTCGCTTCCATCCCAGAAGCGTCTCATTCCTGCAACTTAAATCCGAATAGAAGCACAATTTCCCTACATACTTGTCTTATTGCACAATTGCATCCAACCCATCTCAACAATCATCCTGTGTAAAAATTATCGACATTGACTCACACCACAATTCACATCACAGCAGCTGGCAGTTAAATATCAACAATCAACTGGTATTCTCCCTTTGAAAACCTCATTGTTATCCTATCAATACCTGGACGTACTCATTTTCTGCCCCCTGGACAAGCAAATTTCACACCAGTATAAATCAATGGAAAATTATCTGAAAATTAAGAAATCGTCTCCAAGCTCTCGAGCTAAACTCTGCCCACAATCACCAACTCTACCCTCCTTTTGCACTTTGCCCTCGGTCCGCGAACCTAGAGTCGAACGTGCAAAGTAAAACACTTCTTTGAACATTTTCTCATGGAATCACCCTGTCAATTCCCAGGAGGATGAGCAATAATTTCATTGATGTGATGACAAAGTACCTGGTGGAGTTCTGTTCACCTGGTCTGCAGAGCTGTGATCCGATTTCACCAACACCCAATCACCTCTTTGATCGGGATCAAACTGGGTGTAGAAACCTAGCACGATTTTGTTAAACAAAATGCACAACTTTCCATCCATTGGTGCACTTTTCCCCAGTGCAAACTAACCACTCTCATCACTTCAAAAACACCAGTCCCCAACCACTTTCCTTTATTTCCTGCCTTTACCATCAACTTTTTAAAACCTTTTCCCCTACTGTTACGTGGTCCCCTCGGTGAATACCTGGTCTCGGTGACCCCCGGACCGTGAGAGGAACTTCGCCAGAAAGCTGTATTATATATGCGCTTTCGCCACGCAATCCATATGAATTTCACCCAAGAGACAACTGACGTTCAAGGATATATTTCAATGGTAATGATACCATACAATTTCAATGACACCACCACGGAGATTTTCCCCGAGCAATCAACCATACACAACCAGCAACAATTCCCAATTCACAATCAATTCCCTATGAGTAAGATGGCCATCTTATATCTGTGTGTCCCGGTGAGTACTCACAACCCCCTTTTGGTCTCGGTCCCGCACAATGTCTCTGGGCCCCTCCTGACCAAGATGATGGTCGGCGTCGCCGCACTCGGGCGGTTGAACGAACCCCGGGTGGACGTGTTTCCACCGGGCAGGTATCGTACCAGGCACCCCGGCTACAGCCCCTCGTGGCCACGCGAAGCGGGTACGGGAAAGCAAGCCAAAAGCCCCACGCCGCTTGCCAGGCGTGTTAGGCCCCCAACGGGCGACCCGTAAGCGTCTTTTTAGACGGTGTCACGAACGGCGCCAAACGCTGGGTCGGTGCACGGCCACACGACAGTTTGACGTCCACTGGGCAGGTATCCGTCCCGGTAACTCCTCTCGCCAGACAGGCTCGGGAACGCCGCTTTTCCACACGGCTCAATCAATCCCACCTTTCGTCGGAGCGGGGCGAGGAAGAACAATCCTCGTCCTTTTTCCCTCGTGTCTTTTCCTCTTCCGTTTCCGGTCACTTCCGTTTCCGGCCACTTTTCAGAAGGGCTCCTGACCCTCCAACCACAACAACTACACAACAACTACAACCACAACAACTTAATATACTACACATGGATAAGCAAAGACCTGAATGGTAATTTACATACATTCACATAAATATGTAACACTCCCCCCCCTTCAAGAAAGAAAGTTTGAACCCAGCGAAAACTTTCTTTGCCGGCCAATTTGGAGAAACCAACCAGATAACTCAACCCCCCTCCCCCCCTCCCCCCCACAGATTAACTCAATCTGGACAAAGCGTCCGCCACGACATTGTCCCGGCCCCGTACATGTTCAATTTCCAAGTTGAACCCCTGCAAAGCCAAACTCCATCTCATCAACCTCTGATTTTTATTTTTCATTCTTTGAATGAAGGTTAAGGGGTTGTGATCCGTAAAGACCTTTATGGGAAAGGACGTGATTCCTAAATACACCTCATATTTTTGAAGCCCTAGCAGGAGAGCCAGGGTCTCTTTCTCCACGGTGGCATAATTTGCCTGATGTTTATTGAACTTTTTGGAGTAGTAGCACACGGGGTGGTCCACCCCATCCTCATCTTCCTGTAACAAGACCGCTCCAGCCCCCACATCGCTTGCATCTACGGCCAACTTGAAAGGTGCTTGAAAGTCTGGAGCGGTTAGGACCGGAGAGCTCATTAGTATCGCTTTGACATGGGCAAAGGCCGCCTGACATTTGCCATCCCAAACGAATGGGGTCTCCTTTCTCAACAAACTCGTTAAAGGGGCTACCACATCCGAAAAATTCTTACAGAACCGCCGGTACCACCCCGCCATACCTAAGAATCTCATCAGCTCTTTCTTCCCCTTTGGGACTTGGAAGCGATCGATAGCTTCTACCTTGGCGGTCACTGGTTGTACTTGACCCTGCCCTACTACATGGCCGAGGAACACTACCTGTGCGCTTACAAACTCACTCTTGGCTAAGTTGATGGTCAGACCTGCCTCGGACATCGTCTGAAAAAATGCATGGATTTGCTTAATGTGGTCTTCCATGGTCATGGTGTGGATGATTACATCATCCAGATATGCCTCCACCCCCTCCAGGTCTGCAATGAGCCTATTAATCAGTCGTTGAAATGTAGCCGGCCCGTTCTTCAACCCAAAAGGGAGGACCTTGTACTGATATAACCCATTCGGAGTGACCAAAGCTGAGATTTCTTTGGCTCTATCAGTAAGAGGGATCTGCCAATACCCTTTCAGCAAGTCAAATTTGGTAACAAATTTAGCTGGGCCTATTCGATCAATACAGTCGTCAATCCTCGGGAGCGGATAGGAGTCGGTCTTGGTCACTGCATTCACCCGTTTTAAATCTGTACAACACCGGAAGCTGCCATCGGGTTTCGGAACCAACACACATGGGGAGCTCCATTCACTGTTGCTTGGTTCGATGATGTCATTGTCCAACATATATTGCATCTCCTTCCGAAGATACTCCATCTTCACCGGGTTCATCCGATAGGGGTGTTGTTTCACTGGAGTGGCCTCCCCCACCTCGATATCATGATATACTAAGTCCGTACGACCAGGTACATCTGTGAACAAATTTTTAAATTCGAACATTAGGCTGGACAGTTGTCCTTGCTGTTCCCTTGTTAAATGACCTAACTTCTCATCCAAATGACTCAACACTTCGGTGTTCGTCAATTTGGGGCAGGCCTGGTCATCCAAGTTATCAAACTTCACACCGGCGTTTCCGTCCCTTTTCACCGGTACGACCGGTGAGACAGGAACTACGTCTTCCACCGGTTCCCTCTTATGATATTTCTTCAGTCGGTTGACATGACACAACTGTCGCTTTTTTCGTCGGTCGGGAGTGGTCACCACGTAGTCTGTCTCATTCACCCTCTCCTCCACTGCATAAGGACCGAAATATCTAGCCTGGAGGGGCTGACCTGGAACGGGCAGCAATACTAACACCCGGTCCTGAGGACTGAAATTCCTTATCTGCGAGGTCTTGTCATGTCTCTCCTTCATTTTCCCCTGGGCCCTTCTCAAGTTCCGTCGTGCCACCTCACACGCCTTTGCCAATCGGTGTTTCACTGTGGACACATACTCCACCATCGGTGTCTGGGACTCCTGTAGTAACCACTGTTCTTTCACCAATTTCAACGGTCCCCGCACTGCGTGTCCAAACACCAGTTCAAACGGACTGAATCCCAAGGAATCCTGCACGGACTCCCTCGCCGCAAACAATAATAGGGGTATCCCTTCATCCCAATCCTTGGCACATTCCAAACAATACGTTCGGATCATATTCTTTAAAGTCTGGTGAAACCTTTCCAGGGCCCCTTGGCTCTCGGGATGGTAGGCGCTGGATCTTACTTGTTCCACCCCCAACAGGTGTACCACTTGCTGGAACAGTGTGGACATGAAATTGGACCGCTGATCCGATTGGATGATCTTAGGTAGACCAACCCAAGTGAAAAATTTAATCAAGGCCTTTGCAATAACTGCCGCCGTTATTTTCCTCAGAGGCACTGCCTCGGGGAACCTGGTGGACGCGCACATGATGGTCAGTAAGTATTGATGTCCAGCTTTGGTTTTGGGTAAAGGGCCCACACAGTCCACAATGACTCGGCTGAATGGCTCTTCAAAAGCTGGAATTGGCTTTAACGGGGCGGGTGGGATTTTTTGATTCGGCTTTCCCACCAGCTGACAAGAAGGGCAGGACTTGCAGAACTCCGCCACATCCCGTCGCAGTCCCGGCCAGAAAAAATGTACCAATATCCTGTCACAGGTCTTGTTCACTCCCAGGTGCCCGGCCCAAGGGGTCTCATGTGCCAAACTCAAGATCTCCCTCCGGTACAGCGGTGGCACCACAATCTGATAGTGAACTTTCCACTCATCGTCTGCGGGCACCTCCGGGGGCCTCCATTTCCTCATTAGGGTTTCCCCCTTCATGAAATACCCCACAGGTATCTTCGTAGCCTCTTCTTCCATAACGGCTTTCTCAATTAACCTCTGGATCTCTGAGTCTTCGTGTTGTTCTTCCACTAGTCTCCTTCGGACCAGCGCGGTTTGCTCCACTTCGTTCTCCGCGGTCTCCGACGGACACTCCACGTCCCCTTGCGTTCCAGACGCTACCATTTCTCGAAATTCCTGGGAATCCCTCCCCTGGTTATTTCCCTTTTCCGAGTTGTCTTCCCGTACCTCTAAGGGTTCCAACTCCCCCTCTCTTTCTTCCTCCTTCTCTTCCGCGTGCTTTCTACCCATAGCCCGAGTCACTGCACAGGATGGAAAGATACCCGGAATCTCCATCTCTAACCGAGTGGTGTTATTTTTCTTACTGGGCTTGTCCACCATTATTGGATTACCCGAAACTCGCCCCCCGGCCAAATCATTCCCGATAATAAAAGAGATTCCCTCCACAGGAAGGGTGGCTTGTAAGCCTACGGTGACCGGCCCGGATACCAACTCAGAACTCAACTGGATGACATGAAGCGGAGCTTTAACATAGCCCCCGACCCCCTGTAAAAGCACACTAACCCCAGTTTCCGTCTTCTCCGACAATGGCAAAATGCCCTCCAGCATCAACGATTGGTGGGCTCCTGTGTCCCTCAATACCCTAACTGGCTTCTGGTTACTCGGGTCGCCATCCAGCGACACGAACCCCTCTGAAATGAAATGTTTGTAGCCCTCCTGAACCAGGTTCTCCCAGGACGCCGTACCTTTGACAGGGGAATCTTCCCCCAGCTCTGCTCTCCAAGAATGATTTCTCACACTTTCCAGTGCATTCGGAGTCGCACTAGACTGATTCCGTTCCGGGTTCTCCCTTTTCCGGAGGTAACATTGGGACATCAAGTGTCCAGTTTTATGGCAAAAAGCACAAGTAGGCCCGGGGGAGAACCTCGGGGTCGGCCTTGAGCCCCCCGAAAAATAAGTTTGTCTTGGGCCCGTAGCCCTCGGATTTCTAACAGTTGGGGTATCATAGTTGTCCCCATAATCATCTCGAGGCCGCCGCCATGTAAGGTCGTTCTCCGCACCGGGTGTTCCATAACTCCCCTGCTGAAGTCTAGGCGAGGAGTTAGGTTTGTGGACCCCTATTCGGTGAGTTAAAGCATAATCATCTGCCATGGTGGCTGCGTCCCACAACTTTGGTACTTTCTTTTCCTGCAGGTACACTTTGATGTCCTCGTGGACACACTGCTGGAATTCCTCCACCAGGATCAAGTCCCGCAATGTTTCGAAGTCTTTCCCGACTCCTTTTGACTCACACCACCGATCAAACATGTTTTCTTTCACTCTGGCAAACTCCACATGGGTCTCACTCTCCCTCTTCCTGGCATTCCTGAATTTTTGCCTGTAGGCTTCCGGAACCAACTCATAGGCTTTGAGGATGTGCTTCTTCAGTACCTCATAATCTGCACATTGGTCCATTGGTAGCGCCGAATAAATTTCCTGAGCTTTCCCCACCAGCACACTTTGCACGAGTATGGTCCAGGCCTCCTCTGGCCAGTTTAATTGTCGAGCCACTTTCTCAAAGTGTGGAAAAAATTTCGCGACTTCCTTTTCACTGAACGGTGGAACCAGCCTCACATGTCTGCCCACATCCCAGGTTTTCTGGTTAGGTGTCGACCCCGTCAGCAAGGGTGGTGCCTCTCCCCGTTCTCTCATTAACTCCAGCTCCTTGAATTTGATTTCTTGCTGAAGCTCCATGTCACGTTCCTTTAATTCCCTTTCCGCTTTTCTCTCCTCTGCTTCGAGGTCCCTTGCAGCTCTCCTCTCCTCTGCTTTTCTCCCTTCTAACCTTTCCTGGAGTTCTCTTTCCACTCTCCTTTCCTCTGCTTGTTTCTCTTCTCTCCTCGCTTCTGCTTTCCTTTCCTCTTCTTTTAACCTTTCCTGGAGTTCTCGTTCCACTCTCCTTTCCTCTGCTTGTTTCTCTTCTCTCCTCTCTTCTGCTTTCCTTTCTTCTTCTGCTCTTTCCTTTTCTGCTTTCCTTTCTTCTTCTGCTAACCTTTCCTGGAGTTCTCGTTCCACTCTCCTTTCCTCTGCTTGTTTCTCTTCTCTCCTCTCTTCTGCTTTCCTTTCTTCTTCTTTAATCCGTTCCTGGCTCCGTAATTGCAACTCCAGTTTCCGGAGCTCAACGTCTTCTGGTTCTTCGGGTAGCCACTCCCAGGCTAACTCGTCCCATGTTCCTAATCCCACCATAGATTGTATCACCGTGGCCTGCAACTCTGCCTTCCTCAAATTAGTTCGGACCTCCAAGTTAAAATGTTTGGCCAATTTCAAGAGGTCCGACTTTAGCAACGCTCGGAACTGTGCCTCACTCGGGGTTACCCCAAAGTTCTGTGCCACAAACGCCATGGTGCCTATCGTTAACACCTGTTAACCTTCACCCAAGACTTTACCCCAATTTCTCAAATTTTTTTACCAATTACTAATTAATTAATAAATTTTAATTAATAAAAAATTATTATTTTATTATTTTATACAATTTTAAATCCCGGACGTAGACCCAATTGCGAAACCGCAAATCGTAATTTGGACGAGCCCCCAATTCTGTTACGTGGTCCCCTCGGTGAATACCTGGTCTCGGTGACCCCCGGACCGTGAGAGGAACTTCGCCAGAAAGCTGTATTATATATGCGCTTTCGCCACGCAATCCATATGAATTTCAGCCAAGAGACAACTGACGTTCAAGGATATATTTCAATGGTAATGATACCATACAATTTCAATGACACCACCACGGAGATTTTCCCTGAGCAATCAACCATACACAACCATCAACAATTCCCAATTCACAATCAATTCCCTATGAGTAAGATGGCCATCTTATATCTGTGTGTCCCGGTGAGTACTCACAACCCCCTTTTGGTCTCGGTCCCGCACAATGTCTCTGGGCCCCTCCTGACCAAGATGATGGTCGGCGTTGCCGCACTCGGGCGGTTGAACGAACCCCGGGTGGACGTGTTTCCACCGGGCAGGTATCGTACCAGGCACCCCGGCTACAGCCCCTCGTGGCCACGCGAAGCGGGTACGGGAAAGCAAGCCAAAAGCCCCACGCCGCTTGCCAGGCGTGTTAGGCCCCCAACGGGCGACCCGGACGCGTCTTTTTAGACGGTGTCACGAACGGCGCCAAACGCTGGGTCGGTGCACGGCCACACGACAGTTTGACGTCCACCGGGCAGGTATCCGTCCCGGTAACTCCTCTCGCCAGACAGGCTCGGGAACGCCGCTTTTCCACACGGCTCAATCAATCCCACCTTTCGTCGGAGCGGGGCGAGGAAGAACAATCCTCGTCCTTTTTCCGTCGTATCTTTTCCTCTTCAGTTTCCGGTCACTTCCGTTTCCGGCCACTTTTCAGAAGGGCTCCTGACCCTCCAACCACAACAACTACACAACAACTACAACCACAACAACTTAATATACTACACACGGATAAGCAAAGACCTGAATGGTAATTTACATACATTCACATAAATATGTAACACCTACCTTCTCAGCAAACCCTGCAAAGTCACTTGTCATTGACAAATAATCCATCTGATTCGACTTTCCTTCATCATCTTTGCACTTTCCCAAAACATGTCTTCAGACACAACCCACATGAGTTGTAAATACACTTTCCCCTTCCAGGCGCATCTGTCGAGCCATTCACAGATTGTCCACAAGATAACATCACCATATTTCACGCCTCACCTCCCTAGACCACCCAGTGGTCCCCCGAGAGATGCATCCCAATGTTAAAATCACCTCAGCTCTCGAGAACTCAATGTCGGCACATGAGCTCGCCCCATGGACTTCATGAACACAAATCGGGCAGGCAGACAGGGGTGAAACCAGGCAGGGGGTAGGGTGAAACCAGCAATAACCACAATTACCTTCTGCCAAGCAGGAGGCTAGAGTAATATCGCTCCATCTGCTTTCTGCCCAAGTCCGGCCCAACTCTCTGAGTTTCCATTCACAGACAGACAGACAATCGAGGCCAGTCACAAGGCTCCAATTCCCATCCAAAGGGCACTACTTCGTCAGACTGGCAGAGTCTCTTGGCCACCTCGTTTACAAAACTAAATGCAAACAACTAGTTTGCCAACAAAATCATTTGTCCCTCAAAGGCAAATTCTGCCACCCTCATGCAGACATCAGTACCTCACTTCCCCAGTTACCTTCTGGCATTGGGTGGCATCCCAATGCTCTTAAACAAACAGATGCAACAACATAAAAACAGTGAATTCATTTCCCCAGAACTCATTCCCCTGCTCAGGAGCCATCATTTTGTTAAAATCCTTAGACATGCCCAATGGCACTCCACTCTGCTCAGGATTGCACAATACTGGATTCTAACCTCCAATTCAGCCACCCTTTCTCCGAAACGGCTCCAATGTTTTCTTCTTCCCCACACACAAGCCAGTCCAAGCCAGCAACTGTAAACAAAGATATCCCAGCACGCCGTAACCTTCACAACTCCCACCAAGCTGGCATTTCCAAAACAAACCATTTTGTCTCTTCTTTTCCAGTCATGTAAACCAAAGTACACTTTTGACTGTACATATTCTTTAACCACGATTATATGAGTCTTAATAATAGGACTGCTCCCTGGAGCAGTCATAACTCGCCTCCACCTCATCCAATAACAAACGAACCCCCAACCGATATCTCACTCAACTGATATAAAAAACGATTATTTTTAAACCCTATGGGACGTCTTGCTTGCAGACACAGACAGGTGAAACCATATCCTTCACTCACATTTGGTGGGGATTAAACCCACAAACTCCCATAAAGGCAAACAATATTAATATATTGTCAACATTCATCTCATATCACTCTCTCATCCCCCTTCACGCGGGCCCATCCTTCCACAGGGTCACCATGACCTAATGGCCGGAACTATCTCGACTGGTTCAACTGCACACCAGTCAACACATCCAGGGAAAAAGGGGGGGGGGGTAATAGGAGGGGTGGAGGTGCCATGGGGGGGGGGGGGCAGTATGACAGAGGGCATAGTATAAAAGTTTATTCAGCTTCTCTTTATAATTACATGATAAGGCAAGATAAAAAAAATGAGTTGGTGATCGTCCTTTTTTCTCAAAAGTTCGGGTAGGGAGGGAGGTTTTTTTTTTTTTTTTTTTTTTTTTTTTCCTACTTTCCATTGAGTTTTGTTGACATGGAAAAATATGAAATAAAGACTCCTTTCTCCTCAAAATGTTCAACTTGTTCTTCTGTGGCAGCTGAGTGAGCGGGAATATAGGTGGCAGGCAAGTACAAAAAGCATCATCACGGGCAGCATTCATGAGGACACTAAAAACAGTTGGTCGACTATCGGGTTCCATCCTGTGATCCGTGGCCGTGTCTGCAGCCAACACAAATTTGAGAAATGAGCCAAGAGTCTTTGTCACATCAGAAACTTTGCAAGCTGGTGAAACTTTCGTCATGTCAGTTTTACTGGGGCCGGCGAATACTTTGACAAAAGTACCGCGTGTATCGTCAGGCAATGGCTCCCTATCCCCATCATACTTGCCGTCTGAGAACTCTGCATAGAAGTCCGAGATTGCAACATCCAACTCGATATTGCACGCAAACCAGTCCTTCACCGTCTTGGAAGAGCCCTCACGGGCTATTGATGCGATCACAATAGGCATTTCAAGCCGATTCTATCACGAATCGATACAGATTTCAGCGGGAAAAATCTCACACAATAGCCGCCATGAATGGCTAACGTAAAATGGGTGAAGTTGCCTGAGGCACTTGCGACGCTCTGCGCAGCACGCACTGCGCATGCGGTGCAGAACGGCACCAAATTTGACTGTGAAAAGATCGTTTTTGAATGATTTTTTTCAAAATAAAAAATAAAAAAAGTTTCGGGTCGGGTGTGTTTCGTAGGGTCGGGCGGGGACGATCACCAACTCATTTTTTTTTTCTGGCCTAAGCTCAACGTATTTCTTGCAGCATTGCATAGCAGGAGCCACAGGCTCGCATTACACCGACATGGAATCTAGCGCATTGCATGAAACATTATGCTGGACAAGGCAAGAACGACTTGCGTTCTCACATGCATACACGAAGACCATATAACAAAGTTGAGGTGCCCATCTCTCTAGATGACCCACAATGCACCTGGGCACACATCCTCCAAGCCCATGCCATATGTAGGGTTCTCCCCTGCACTCACGCTTGTCCCACAATGCACCTTTCTCTCCAGACGGCTCTCTCAAACTCGTTTGCTTCAATCTCCTCCGCACCTGTGCTCACGATTGTGGAAGCGCCACTCACCAGTCCACAGGTTTCTCGGTCAATCCATCCCGAACAATGGGCGGGCTTCTGCCGGCATTCTCCTCGCTCACCATTCCGGGCTCACCACGTTCACAGAGGTGCAGCTCAAACAAATGCCTGGCTGCATAATTTTCTATTTTCGCTTGCTTCGGCCACCCGAATGCGTTCAATTGCTGTGCACAGCATTGAATATGCGTATTCCTTCGTCACGCTTCGTGATTCCCCACGTGGGCCATTGCCGCATCGGCATGGCAACCTGCCTGCACGTTGCGGTTCGCACGACCACGGCTGGGTTCCCGCGCGTTGTGCATTAAATCATCCTAGTTCTCCAGATCTGAATAACGACTTCCAACTAACATTAATCTACCTTTTCGCCAACGTCTCATTCTCACGATACTCGCGCCGACGACTTCATGTCTCCTCTCCTCTGTGTAATTTACCCTTCATTCGTGATTCCTCACCTGGAACTCTTTGGACCTCAAAACTTCTCTTTAACTTTTTGAATTCCCGATCCGGCCTAATCTCTTGTCCTAAAAGGGGCTAATACTTGTGCTGCCTGCAGCATATTTTCAGAGCTCCCTCCTGCGGGTACGCATTTTCTCTCTTTGCAACCCGTTGGCTTAGACGCGGCGCCTTGATCCCGGCTCCCCAACTGACGGCTGCACGTCATTCCAAATAGGAAAGACGTCACTCTAAGTCCTCCAAAGATAGTACTCTCGACTTTCTCACAAGTCGACCTCCGTCCCTCTCTTTGGCCTAAGCAGAATGTCTTGAACTGACTATGCGCATGCAACATTCTGCCGGACTCTGACGGCACATGAGCATCCAGTTTTTCTCCCAAAACTGCCCACCTTGAAATGCTTCCTGCGTGCCGTGACCTGGTATTCAGGCTCTCAGGGCCCGAATACCCGCACAGGTGTCTCTACCCATGCTACGCAATACCGTTATTCCACAGGGGGTTCTTATTTGGCTTCCCCACTGACGGATGCTCCCCCCCGGCAATACCCTAAGTGTCGTCGGGTTAGGTCCTCCAAGGAGAGCATTCCGACCCCCTCTCAAGTCAGCCTCCTTCTCCTGGTACCTAAACGGGGTGTTAGAGGCGCGCACCCGAGCAGTCACTCATGCAATACGCCCCCACCCAACAATCCCGCCAGACCTATACGTGTCCGAACGTGGCCCACGTCCAGCCACTTTCCAATGCTCGCGACACGTCGAGTGTCCAAGCTGCTCGGCCTCCTGGTACACTCTCCGCCTGCTCAGGCCTAAGCAACTTTTACCTCCGATGAAAAAACCTCGGCACACAGTTTGTTCCGCTTACCTCTTAGTCCTTGGATCTGTGCCAGAGATCAAAGCCAAAACAGCCCCCTTCACTAAGTTGCGGCAAAAGTCACTGATACTCTGAGAAAGATTTCACCTTTTAATGGGGCCCCTGGACCTTTCCACTAGATGTTGGAACATTGCTGCAGTGATTTGCTTCATTCAGCCACAAGAGCATTGGTGAGGTTGGGCACTGATGTTGGGTGATTAGGCCTGGCCACAGACTGCATTCCAATTCATCCCTAAGGTGTTTGGTGGGGTTGAGGTCAGGGCTCTGTGCAGGCCACTCAAGTTCTTCCACACCGATCTTGACGATCATTTTTGTATGGACCTCCCTTTGTGCATGGGGGCATTGTCATGCTGAAACAGGAAAGGGCCTTCCCCAAACTTTTGCCATAAAGATGGAAGCACACAATCGTCTGGACTCGAGAATGTCATTGAATGCTGTAGCGTTAAGATTTCCCTTCACTTGAACTAAGGGGCCAAGCCCAAACCATGAAAAAGAGCCCCAGACCATTATTCCTCCTCCACCAAACTTTACAGTTGGCACTATGCATTCAGGCAGGTGGCGTTCCCCTGGCATCCGCCAAACCCAGGTCCGTCCGTCAGACTGCCAGATGGTGAAGCGTGATTCATCACGACAGAGAACGCGTTTCCACTGATCCAGAGTCCAATGGCGGCGAGCTTTAGACCACTCCAGCCGATGCTTGGCATTGCTCACGGTGATCTTAGGCTTGTGTGCGGCTGCTCGGCCATGGAAGCCCATTTTATGAAACTCCTGACGAACAGTTGGTGGGCTGATGTTGCTTCCAGAAACAGTTTGGAACCCGGTAGTGAGCGTTGCAACCGAGGACAGACGATTTTTACAAACTACAGACTTCAGCAATCGGCGGTCCCGTTCTGTGAGCTTGTGTGGCCCACCATTTCGCTGCTGAGTTGTTGTTGCTCCGAGATGTTTCCATATCACAATAACAGCACTTACAGTAGACCGGGGCAGCTCCAGCAGGGCAGAAATTTGACGAACTGACTTGTTGGAAAGGTGGCATCCTATGACGGTGCCACGTTTAATGTCAGTGAGCTCTTCAGAACGGCCCATTCTACTGCCAATCTTTGTTTATGGAGATTGCATGGCTGTGTGCTTGATTATATATACCTGTCAGCAATGGGTGTGGCTGAAATAGCCGAATCCACCAATTAGAAGGGGTGTCCGCATACTTTTGGTCATGTCATGTATCTGCTGGTATTTCATCTTGTATTTTTTGCAATCATTGGGGCTGTATTCATTGCAGTTTCAGTTTGGTGTGTGACATCTTCCAATTGCACCTGTTTGTGGAAGTTTTTTGCAAGGTGAGTGAGAGATACCTTTTCTGGCTTCTTGTGATCCATGTGTTCTGTTCCATGTGAACATAACCATGTGTTCATGGTTATGCACAAATTGTATTCAGTAGTCTGTTGAGCTTTTCACATACTCTGCTAATCCTGTAGTCGTCGCACTATGCACTTGATCGAGTTCCATCACTCCACCACCTCCTTCTTTCCTTGGCAGGTACATCTTTGGGATACACTGATTTTTATAGAACGTTTTGTGGATAGTGATGAGTTTCCTTGTTTTGATATGTAGTTTTTTGATATCCGCTTTTGGCCAGTTTACTATTCCCCAGCTTTGTTGTCGAAATCTTGTATTGTTGTATTTGGGTCGATTTTTTGTTGTCCGTTTTTGTTGTGCGAATGTGCACTTAGCACACTTATCTCGGCCGAATTCCATTTGGATGTCGTCGGAGAACCGTTACACAAATTTCAGTTGTTCTGCCAATTTTTGGTTGTTCAGTGGAAAGAGGTTTAAATCATCCATATTTCGTAGATGCATCACCTTTCTTCTTTCTCTGGATGTTCTTTTATTGGAGGTTATGGTGTATTCCTGTCCTTGCTCATTAATAAGGTTACTTAGTGGGTCCAGGGCCAGGCAAAACAGGAGAGGAGAAGGCCGTCTCCTGGAAGATCCTGCGTCGCATCTTTACTCTTGGTATTTCAATCTTTCCTTCTGAGTGCAGAAGGCTTAGTGTCATCTTCCACAGATCCATGGCTTTCTCAAACCGCTTGATTATTTGGGATTTATCTTGTACATTTGCATGCATTTTATCATCCAGAAATGTGGGACACTGTCAAAAGCTTTTTTACAGTCCATCCATGCTGTGGACAATTTGTTTCTTCTCGTGCTGCAATTTTTGATTATGGCCTCGTTTAGTAACAGGTGGTCTCTTGTACCGTAACATCCTCTCTTGCATCCATTCTGTTCTGTTTCTAGGCCTCCTTGTTGTGTTAGATGGTGGTACATTGTTTCTGTGATGATTCCTGTTAAACGTTTGTCTGGTGTTGGTGGACAGGTTATTGGCTGGTATTTGTGGGGTATTTGTGTCTCCACAGATTTTGGAATGAGGAAGGTGTTACCTTCTGTGAGCCATCATCCATTTCCTGATCCCCTTGGATAAGTTAATTGAATGCTGGAGCATAGTGAACGTAGGGAGCATCAAATTGCTTCAACCAGAAGTTTGGGATCCCATCTGGGGCAGGGCTTTTGAGGGTTGCCATTTTGCCAGTTGTCATAATTTTTCTGCATCAATTAGTACTGGGGGCATTTTCTCAAGATGTTGCATTTTCTCCTCCAGGCTTCAGATCGATTGCCCCTCCTTGTTGTGTTATTTTTGATCTTCATAAATTCCGTTCCTGAATTGTTCGAGTTCATCTTTTTCAGGAGGAGATGACACATTCTGCTCCCGTTTCCCTCGTTCATGGTGGAATCTTTTCGGGTTGTTTTCAAACATCCGGCCTTGTTTTCTCCTCATGTTCGCCTCGCCGGAGGCTTTTTCTTTTCCTTGCTATCATTTAGGTTTGCAGTTTATTTTCAGCAACCATGACCTCGAGGACTTTGTCTTCAATTTTATATTCGTATATTCTTTTCTGGATTCTCCTCTTTAGTTTTGGGCTTTGATATCCTCTTTGAAACTGCTGTATTCGTCTTGTCTCCTTTCTGAGCATCTCCCTCTGTTTCTCAAGTCGTTGCTTCCATGGTGGTGCTTGGTTTTTATTTGTGGAACCTGTTCTGTTCTTGTGGTGTTCTGTTGTTACTTTTTCCTGAATGAATAGTGCTGCTGTAAAATTCATTGATTATTTCTTTCTGTGTGACTGATTTCGGTGTTATTGTTTTTAAAGATTTGTTTGTTCTGGTGATTAGTGCTTTTGTGGGTTTACCATTATTCCGTGAAATTAGTCGTGGTCTTTCTTCAGGTGGTATCAATCGCACCTCCTCTATCTTATTAGCCATCTCCTCTTCCAGATCACTTTCCTTATCATCCTCTGCCTCCTTCTCTCTGTAGCTCGTTATCCTTCTGCCCATTATCATTTGTATCTGTCTGTTTTATTGCCATAAACAGGCCTTCTCACTGCCCATCCCCTTCACTTCAGATGCAGAGCACCTTCTGCGTGGAAGGCTGTTCCATGTTCCCCCTCCTCTCAGCATTCCAGCTTTCATTATTTTTGTCATTACTGTACTGCTTAGATATTTCCTTTGAGACAGGCAGCACCATTGTAGCTTTTGTGCTTTGATGCAGGACTCCACCTATTTATGGGAAGGTTCAGCCGTCTATCTTAACAGGCCGCACCCTGACTGCATGGTGTGCCCACACAGACATCAAAGAGCTTTCTCTGTTGGGGGCCTGTGACCTTTTGTTTGGAGTTGTTTTTTTTAATACTCTCCAACACACTCGCCCCATCGAGCATCATGAACGGGGCTTTCGTTGCACCAGGTGTCCTGATAGCTCCCTCAGTTGTTCCACCATGCATTATGTCCGCCATGATTTTGCCACTCACGCTCGCTTTCTTTCTACTCTGGGTGCCGCTGCATGGACCATTTAGAATCCAGTCTGATACATTATCCTCACTGCTTTGCTCGTGGCCGCATAGCCTGTTGTTACGAGCCATGCATGCTTCTCTGACCTTTAGCCCTGTGCAGCGATTTCCCTCTGATGAGACAGCTTCGATGCTTCCATTCCTCATGGTCTCCGTACACCCACATGAGACCTTCTGGTGGACCCTCGGCCATTCGTTCCATGCTTTATGTCCGCCACTTTCTTTCTTCTCCGGTTGCCACCACAGGGACTGCTCATTGTTTCGTCAGAGATGATTGCCTCGCCCCTTCGTTCATCGCCGCGGCATCCCTCGGCGTGTGTGTGTGTATGTATGTATTGTTATGGATTCGTCAATTCCGTTGTTGTGGTTTTCATCCACTGTAAGCCTTTTTGGTTCCGTGTACTGTTATTGTTATTGTTTCAGTGAAATGGGGATAACTGTTTGCAAAAGGTAAAAAAAATTAATGTTTTAAAAGAAACCGGAAACCGGATCGAACGAAAACCGGATGAAGAAGAGGAAGAAGAAGAGGCGGAGCAAGTGAGGTCGAGAAGAAGCTGAGTTGCTTTGAGGTCTTGAGCAAACGCTGGTGAACGGGGGTCATGAGCGAACTTTGGGTTTCCTGGGAAAGGGCTTCCTGTGGCAGAGTGGTTATCGCTGTGACAGAAAAACCTGCGTGACAGGTTTTGCGGTTGATTCCGAAGAGAATCGTTGTTGAATTGCAGGTACGCCTTCAGTACGGGCTCGTCGGCCATTTTGCCTCGCTCCCGATTTCGCATCGCTCCAGGCTTTTCACCACATCCAGCCGTCAGCCTGGTTTGCGTGTGTAACGTGGATTTTGAGTGGGAATTTGCGGTTCGCCGTCTGGGAGCCGTTGAACGTTCATACCTGAAGGTGTGATTTCCCAGTCGCCTCTTGAGGGCACATTTGTGCATCTTTGGCAGCGTGACTGTCAGCCGAACGGGATTCTGGTCTCGACACGACATCGTTCTTACGATCACCGGAGCGTGGATCGACTTTGGCCTGATGCCAGGACAGAGACTTTGGGAATGTTATTTCGCTCACTTGGGGCACAGTGAGTTGTATTGTACGAAACTGATGGTACCATCAGAGGAATGATATATTTGTTGTACAATTGATTAATATTGTTATTGTCCTGTGATTCTTGTGTGACCTTAATACAATACTTGTTTGTTGGTAACAATTGGTGTGGTTTCACCATTGGTCTTTGACACACAGAATAGCACATCTTTCTGCCGTGACTCCTTTCGGGGCTCAGAGGTTTACCATGACCGGGGTTTGGGGAGGAGCACGTAACAGAAATTGGCAGCCTCGTCCGGGATAGAATTCCCTAACTTTCCCCAAATTCCCAAATTTGGAATTTTCTAACATTCCCAAATTTTTCAAAAAATTGGAATTTTTTTTTGTGTGACGGTTAACAGGTGATAACTGATAGTGACCATGGTGTTTGATGCAGAAAAGTTTGCGGCGTCCCCGAATGAGGCACAGTTCCAGGCGTTAAAAAGATCGGAAGTCATGATATTGGCGAAATATTTTAACTTGGAGGTCCGAGTTAGTATGAAGAAAGCAGAGATTCAGACATTGGTGGTAGAGTCTCAAGTGGGACAAGGAACATGGGAAGAGGTAGCCTTGGATTGGTTACCAGAGGAAAAAGGAAATGTGGAGCTCCGGAAATTGGAGATGCAACTGCAGAGCCAGGAAAGGTTAAAAGAGTTGGAATGGAAAGCCAAGGAGAGAAGAGCAGAGGAAAGGAGAGCTGAAAAGGAACTCGAGGAGAGAAGAGCAGAGGGAAGGAGAGCTGAAGAAGAAAGAAGAGCAGAGGAAAGAGCAGAGGAGAGGAGAGCCGAAAGGGAGTTAAAGGAATGGGACATGGAGTATCAGAAGGAACTTAAACTCAAGGAGCTGGGATTACTGGGGGAACGGAGAGAAGTAGTATCCATGCCGGCTAGTTCGCCAACCAGTCAGAACTCTTGGGATGTTGGTAGGCATGTGAGGCTGGTTCCACCCTTCAATGAAAAGGAGGTAGCCAAGTTTTTTTTTACACTTTGAGAAAGTGGCTATAAATATATAACCACCTTTAGAGGAAAGAGAAACTTTGAGAAAGTGGCTCAAATGCTAAAATGGCCTTTGGGGTCCTGGACTATGTTAGTGCAAAGTGTTCTGGTGGGTAAAGCTCAAGATATCTATTCAGCTTTACCGACTGTCCAATGTGCAGATTATGAGATAGTGAAGAAAGCCATTCTCAAAGCCTATGAATTGGTCCCTGAAGCTTACCGGCAAAAAATCAGGAATGCCAGGAAGAGGGAGAGTGAGACCCATGTGGAGTTTGCCAGAATGAAGGAAACTATAGTCAGGTCAAAATACAGTTTAACCCCCAAAAAATTGCTACAAAAGGTTTCTCAACTGATTCTGGTAGGGTTTAGCGTACGTTATAACATACTAAAAGTTTACCAAAGTAGGACCCCCGGAAAAGTGTTTTTTTCAAGATGGCGTCCAAGATGGCCGCCGAAACCTCTTAATGATCATAACTATGTAACTATCAACTCAAATTTGATGATCTTGGTGTCTATCCCTAGGTTTTTGGGGGCAAGGAACACATTAAGACCATTAAAAATGAAAGTGGGCCATTATATGTAACACAAAAATCCAATATGGCGTCAATAATGGCCGCCAACACCTCCAAATGACCGCAAGTCCATAACTATTGACTCAAATTTAATGATCTTGATGTCTATCCCCAGGTTTTTGGGGGCAAGGAACACATTAAGCCAACTTTGGATAGTACTGAGCTGTTGAATCATTATGAAATTGAACTCATGACCTTCAGCTGTCACCTAATGCACAAACACCTTTGTCCATAGAATAAGTTTCAGAGCGTTCAGTTTTGAGTGTCATCCTCCTCCTCAGTATCGACCTCTTGAGTGTTGTTTGGATTGTCACAGTTTTCAGTTTGGCAAGGGCCACATGCAGCAGTGCAGCAGAGTCCATAGCGTCTGCAGCTGCATCGAGAGGATTTGCATCCCCCCAAACAGTTGCAATGGATAATTTTCAAGAGTTCGTCAGGCGCAGCATTGTTTTGGGTCATAATTGGAATTAACTGATCATTTTCCTGTTTCCATCCCCATTCAGTTGGGTTCATTTCATTTGCCATCCCCATCCATACCATAATTTGAAAGTACACACGTTGGCTATGGAATATTGTTGCAGGTGATGTTGGGGGGAGCCGTTCAGAAGTGACAAATGCTTGAGCAGTTGCCACTTTTTTGGTGAAAATGATATGGCGCAGTGATGATAGCGTATCATTAGACTTGCCACCAAAGAGATCAACCATCAGGTCTTTGCCAAGATCTGATATGTCCTCTTGAGATTTGTTTTGAAGGATGAATGCACTAGCACAGGACTTCATGACAGGATCAGATTTCACTAATTTCCGGAAGGCTGACTTTTTTCCGATGCCGAAAATCCTTGAAGTAGAATCACATCCTGAGTAGGCATGTACAAAGAGCAACTCATTGCACACATCGTCTCCTAAAGTTTCTTTCAACAGGTTAATGTTATACACTCTGTGTTCTTTTGACTGCTTGTTTGCATCAGAACGGAAGTAGATGATCTCATTGTCTGTTCTGGAGTAATGAAGGAGCAAGATCAGCAAATCTGTATCCTCACCGACCAACGTTGTGGTGCAATGACGGGATCGTTCAACAGTTGCCTTAACGATATCAACGTCTGCATCCCCTGGTGACTGAATGACATGGCATCCCCTTTTAGTTAGTGCTGTGCTGATGAGAGCAATCATGTCTGCCTTGTTTTTGTCACGAGACAAAAAGTCGTCCTTTTTGCCTGCAAACTCTGTTTCTGCAGTGAAACTAACAATAGGGTGCAGGTTTTTTCCTCGTCTCTGATGTGTGTTGTCTTTTATGGAGGGACCTTCACCATAGCCATCGAACACCACTGTCGCTTGTCCGTAATGTCTCACAGTGAAGTCTGCATAAGACTCAGCTATTGCATTATATGAGTCGCCTTTGTTCCACGGTAAACGATGGAGCAAAGAGCCACCATCAAGCACGTAACAATCTGTTTTGGGAATAGAGTTCATCACAGCCTCACTTGATAAGTCCGCAGCATGGTCTCGAATTGCCTGAGCAAGCTGAGGTTTGTCTGCTTTTCGAAGAATGTTCCTGGTCTCAAAGAGGGCTGGAGGGTAGGGGCTTAGTTCATACGTCAAACCTCTTCAAGGGAAAGATCTCCTGACCTTGACACCAGAAGGAAACGCTGGAACAGAAGGGCAGGATCAATGGTACGATCAGGAGCAATCTTCACAGCAGAGATATTCCCAAGGGTTTTGGCTCTGTCTTTCCGCTTGAATTTGTAAGTAAATGCCGACTTTCCGATTATATCTTCAATGATCTTGTTTCCAACCGATTCAAAGTCATGTACATTCACATCTGGCCCAGCCACTATCCCGTTGACAATGTTTCTCAGAGTAGGATCAGATGTGAAGGGTGAGCAGGCTGCAAGCTTTATCCGAATTTTCTCGAGATCAGATGCATCTCTTTTGATGCGCGCCTCAGTTGAGTCTTTGTGTTGCGGACTTGTAGTATAGGTTAGGTTTGTGAAATCCTGCATCGCAATGTTGTACTCGGATGTTACAGGTGCAGATAAGGTCCAAAGGTTTCGCATGTCCTCGGTCATCCCACTGCCGCGAGTTAGACCACCAGTGCTCTTCAGAGACCTCATCAACGTTTGTTCGATGACAAGATCACTACTATGACAGCTCGTGGGCAATGACAGCTCGTGGGCGAACTGCCTGAATTATGGCATGACCAACTGCCACAACCTTGCGTCTTGTGTCTTTCCTAACGAACAATGTTTCCAGTGCTGTCCGCAGACTAGTCGGAATGAACGATAGGGCTGAATCAAGTTTTAAATCATCACTACTTGGATACTGATTCGTCACGGTAGAAACCTGAGATTTTATATCACTTCTGATTAACCTAGCAGCAGTTTCAATAATAGCGCGTTTTTGGGACTCTTCATCGCCTTCCTGACACGTTTGCTTGTAGTATGATCTCAGAATCTGCGACGTTTGTTCTCTCATCGTAACAATATCGTCCAAGCCTTCTCTTTCACCAAAAAAAATTGAGTCCTTAAAGCGTTCTTTAAGACGCTTTTTCAAACTGTAATTGTCATACGGTTCCGAATCAGGATTACAAAGATACCCTTTCATTATGAGGCTCAAAGATGTAACAGTTAGTTGTTCCTCACTGTTCAGTTCTAGGTAAGCACACATTTTCTGAAATGCTTCATACTTATCTTCATCTTTAGGACGACCACACTTTCTGCGCTTGGCTTCGGGGGCTTTCTGGAACTCTAAAGGCACAGACTTGAAGGACCGGAAATTTCCACTACACGAATGATGATAAAGTCCGTCTGCTGCATGTAAATCTCGTAAATAGTATTCAATCCGACCCTTTACAGTATGTCCCCAATCATCTGAACGGGATTCACAGACCTCCACAATTGTCTCCACAAATTTGTCAGTCCGTACCCAGCTAAAGTGTCCCTTGTCCAAATCAATTGTACATCCACAGAATACGCAATCCTTTTCACTGTCAAAACCTCCACTTGATTGTCTTGTGGTTCTCTTTGGTGGCACAGAACCACTACTTTTCTTTGCAACATGGCTTTTAATGTTTTTATCATTTATGTACTGTTGACGACAGCTTTTATGCACTTTAGTACTGGCTTCAACTACAAGATCGTCCTTCCGCTTTACACTGGCTTCATTTATTCCCTTCGCCCCCTTCCACTGAATTGCAACCCAGTTATCACTGGAATCCTCGATCTCCTCCTTGCAGATTGGACAAAAAGCTTGACTGGCTGTGCTTGCACTCATTGTTGAATCATGTCTGAAAAAGAGAAAGATGAGAATTAGTTATTCAGTTAGATCCAATTCGACACATTCTTCAGGTCAATATATGGAAAATGCCCCCTCAACCTGTTAGATAATGGCCCACTTTCATTTTTAATGGTCTTAATGTGTTCCTTGCCCCCAAAAACCTAGGGATAGACACCAAGATCATCAAATTTGAGTTGATAGTTACATAGTTATGATCATTAAGAGGTTTTGGCGGCCATCTTGGACGCCATCTTGAAAAAAACACTTTTCCGGGGGGTCCTCCTTTGGTAAACTTTTAGTATGTTATAAAGTACACTAAACCCTACCAGAATCAGTTGAGAAACCTTTTGTAGCAATTTTTTGGGGGTTGAGGGGGTATTTTCCATATATCGACCTTACTACTATGTTTGATCGGTGGTATGACTCGAAGGAGATTGGGAAAGACTTCAACCATTTACAACAATTGATATTGGTGGAGGAATTCAAACAGTGTGTCCACGTGGACATTAAAGTACATCTGGATGAAAAAAAAGTACTGGAGTTGAATGAGGCAGCAACCGTGGCAGATGACTATGCCTTGACACACCGGATGGGGTTCCACAAACCTAACTTCCCGCCTAGAGTTAGCCAGGGGAGTTACGGCAAGTCAGGTTCAGAGAACAAATATTCTTGGAGGCGGCCTGGAGAGGACAATGGGGACAAATCTGATACCGTGACTTTTAGGGATCAGAAGACTGCAGTTCCAAGACCGACCTATCTTCCGGGGGGCCCGAAGCAGACCACGAGTTTTTCCTCCGGGCCGACTTGCGCTGTTTGCAAGAAACCTGGGCATTTGATGTCCCAATGTTATGCCCTGAAAAGAAAAATCAGGAGTCAGACTAGTACAACTCCAAATGCGTTGGCCAATGCGAGAAATCGTCCTTGGAGGACAGTGCCTCGTGAAGGTTCCCGTGCCAATGTTATGGCATCACAGAACGACCTTGTCCAAGAGGGTTACAAACCTTTTATTTCAGAGGGGTTTGTGTCACTGGATGGGAACTTAACGAACCAGAGACCTGTTAGGGTATTGAGGGACACAGGAGCACATCAATCTTTGATGCTTGAAGGCATTTTGCCATTGTCAGAGAAGACGGCAACTGATGTTAGTGTTCTTTTACAGGGGGTTGGTGGCTATGTTAAAGCTCCTCTTCATGTCATCCATTTAAAGTCTGATTTGGTGTCAGGACCGGTCACTGTGGGGTTACAAGCCACTCTTCCTGTGGAGGGAATTTCTTTCATTATCGGGAATGATTTGGCCAGTGGTCGAGTTTCTGGTAATCCAATGTTGGTTGAAAAGCCCAGTATGGAAAATAACACAGCACAGTTAGAGCAGGATATTCCGGGTATCTTTCCATCCTGTGCAGTAACTCGTGCTATGGGTAGGAAGCGCTCTGAAGAGAAGGAGAAGGAAGGCGATGTGGATTTGGGTTCCTTGGAGGTATTGGAGGAAAATTCTGGAAGAGGTAATAGGAAAGGGAGTGACATCGAAGAACTTAAGGAAAAGGTCGCATCTGGAACAAAAGAGGAAATGGAGTGTCCGTCGGAGACATCTGGGAACGAGGCTGAACAAACGGTGCTGGTCCGAAAGAGACTTGTTGAAGAACAACACGGAGATTCGGAGCTCCGGAGTTTAATTAGTAAAGCCGTTACAGAGGAAGAGGCTATGAAGATACCTGTTGGTTACTTCATGAAAGGGGAAATACTCATGAGAAAATGGAGACCACCATAGGTGCCAGCAAACGATGAGTGGAAAGTTCATTACCAAATTGTGGTGCCACCGCCGTACCGGAAGGAGATATTGAGTTTGGCGCATGAGACACCTTTGGCCGGGCACCTTGGAGTGAACAAGACATGTGACAGAATATTGGTACATTTTTTCTGGCCAGGATTGCGACGTGATGTGGCGGAGTTCTGTAAATCTTGCCATTCTTGCCAGCTGGTGGGAAAACCTAATCAGAAAGTCCCATCCGCACCTTTAAAACCAATTCCAGCTTTTGAAGAGCCATTCAGCTGAGTCATTATTGACTGTATAGGCCCTTTACCTAAAACTAAGGCTGGACATCAGCATTTGCTGACCATCATGTGCGCTTCCACAAGGTTCCCAGAGGCAGTGCCTCTAAGAAAAATTACTGCGGCAGTTATTGCGAAGGCCTTGATTAAATTTTTCACTTTGGTTGGCCGACCTCAGGTCATCCAGTCTGATCAGGGTTCCAATTTCATGTCAACGCTTTTTCAGCAAGTGGTACACCTGTTGGGAGTGGACCAAGTAAGATCAAGTACTTACAATCCCGAGAGCGAAGGGGCCTTGGAAAGGTTTCACCAGACATTGAAGAATATGATCAGAACGTATTGTTTTGAATGTGACAAGGATTGGGATGAAGGAATACCCTTATTGTTGTTTGCTACGAGGGAATCTGTTCAGGAGTCATTGGGATTCAGTCCTTTTGAACTTGTGTTTGGACACTCAGTGTGAGGACCATTGAAATTGGTGAAAGAACAGTGGCTACAGGAGGAGTCACAGTCAACAGTGGTAGAGTATGTGTCAACGGTTAGGCACAGATTGGCAAAGGCTTGTGAAGTTGCGAGAAGAAACTTGAAAGTGACACAGGATAAAATGAAAGTGAGACATGACAAGAAATCTCAGATAAGAAATTTCGGTCCTGAGGACCGAGTGTTAGTGTTGCTTCCTGTTCCAGGTCAGCCACTACAGGCCAGGTATTTTGGTCCCTATGCAATCGAAAGGAGGGTTAATGAAACAGATTACGTGGTGACAACTCCCGACCGATGGAAAAAGCGGCAGCTGTGTCATGTCAACCGACTGAAGAAGTATTATGAGAGGAACCCTGTGAAAAAAATGGTTCCTGTCTCACCTGTCGTGCCTGTAGTCGGGGTGCAAGAGAATCCAGAGGTTGAGGCCGGTGTGAAGTTTGATAACTTTGATGACCAGGCTTGTCCCAGATTGACGAACACGGAAGTGTTGAGTCATTTAGATGAGAAATTAGGTCATTTGACGAAGGAACAACAAGGACAACTATCCAGTCTAATTTTTGAGTTTGCACATTTGTTCACAGATGTACCTGGTCGGACTGACTTGGTATATCATGATCTGGAGGTGGGGGAAGCCACTCCTGTGAAGCAACACCCCTGTCAGATGAACCCTGTGAAGATGGAGTATCTTCGGAAGGAGGTTCAGTATATGTTGGAAAATGACATCATCGAACCAAGCAGCAGTGAATGGAGCTCACCATGTGTGTTGGTTCCAAAACACGATGGCAGTTTTCGCTGTTGTACGGATTTAAAACGGGTTAATGCAGTGACCAAGACCGACTCATATCCCATCCCGAGGATTGATGACTGTGTTGATAGAATAGGCCCAGCTAAATTTGTAACTAAATTTGACTTGCTGAAAGGGCATTGGCAGATTCCTCTTACTGATAGAGCCAAGGAAATCTCGGCTTTAGTCACACCAAATGGGTTGTATCAGTACAAGGTTCTTCCCTTTGGATTGAAAAACGGGCCTGCTACATTTCAACGGCTGATTAACGAGCTCATTGCAGACCTTGAGGGGGTGGAGGCTTATCTGGATGATGTCATCATCCACACCATGACCATGGAAGATCATATTAAACAAATTCATGCATTTTTCAAGAAATTGACCGAGGCAGGGTTGACCATCAACTTATCTAAGAGTGAGTTTGTAAAAGCACAGGTGGTGTTCTTAGGCCATGTAGTAGGTCAGGGTCAGGTGCAACCAGTGACAGCCAAGATCGCAGCCATTGATCGCTTCCAAGTTCCAAAAGGGAAGAAGGAGCTTATGAGATATTTGGGTATGGCTGGTTGGTATCGGCGGTTCTGCAGGAATTTTTCTGATGTGCTAGCCCCTTTAACGAATTTGCTGAGGAAAGAGACCAAGTTTGTTTGGGATGACAAATGTCACGCTGCCTTTGCCCACGTCAAAGCGATATTAATGAGCTCTCCTGTCCTAGCAGCCCCGGATTTTCAAGAACCATTCAAGTTGGCCATTGATGCAAGTGATGTGGGGGCTGGGGCACTGTGGGGCAGTTCTATTACAGGAAGATGAGGATGGCGTGGATCACCCGGTGCGCTACTATTCCAAAAAGTTTAGCAAACGTCAGGCAAATTATCCCACCGTGGAAAAAGAGACCCTTGCTCTCCTGCTAGTGCTTCAGCATTATGAGGTGTATCTGGGAACTACGACCTTTCCTGTAAAAGTCTTCACTGATCACAATCCCTTAACCTTCATTCAAAAAATGAAAAATAAAAATCAGAGGTTGATGAGATGGAGTTTGGCTTTGCAGGAGTTCAACTTGGAAATTGAGCATGTAAAGGGCAGGGACAATGTCGTTGCTGATGCTTTATCCAGAGTAAACTAACTTTGAAAATTCCTGAAGGTTGTTTGGAAGTGTTTTTGCTTTATTCTGGGGAATATCAATTATTGTTGCTCGCGTGAATTGATCATTTGGGTGAGTTTTACTTTTGATTGTTAAAGGAGTTTTTGCATGCAAAGAAAGTTTTCACTATGTTCAACTTTCTTGGGGGGGGGGGGGGGGGGTTTCAGTTGAATGACTCATTCGACTGGGTTACTTCATGAAAGGTTTCACCAGACATTGAAATTTGAAGGGGGGGGGCTGTGAATTTGGGGGGGCTGAGGTCAAAGTGATCCAATTGAAAGCCGTAATCAGTGTTACGGGTTCGTCACTTTCGTCGTTGTGGTTTTCATCCACTGTAAGCCTTTTTGGTTCCATGTACTGTTATTGTTATCGTTTCAGTGAAATGGAGATAACTGTTTGCAAAAGGTAAAAAAAGTTAATGTTTAAAAATAAACCGGAAACTGGATCGAGAGAAAATCAGATGAAGAAGAGGAGGAAGAAGAGGTGGAGCAAGTGAGGTCGAGAAGAAGCTGAGTTGCTTTGAGGTCTTGAGCAAACGCTGGTAAATGGGGTCATGAGCGAACTTTAGGTTTCCTGGGAAAGGGATTCCTGTGACAGAGAGGTTATCGCTGTGACAGATTTTGCGGTTGATTCCGAAGAGAATCGTTGTTAAAGTGCAGGTACGCCTTCAGTATGGGCTCGTCGGCCATTTTGCCTCACTCCAGATTTTGCATCGCTCCAGGCTTTTCACCTCGCTCCAACCATTTCACCGCATCCAGCCGTTAGCCTGGTTTTCGTGTGTAACATGGATTTTGAGTGGGAATTTGCGGTTCGCCATCTGGGAGCCATTGAACGTTCATACCCGAAGGTGTGAATTCCCAGTCGCCTCTTGAGGGCACCTTTGCACATCTTTGGCAGCGTGACTGTCAGCCGAACGGGATTCTGGTCTCGACACGACATCGTTCTTACGATCACCGGAGCGTGGATCGACTTTGGCTTGATGCCGGGACAGAGACTTTGGGAATGTTATTTTTGCTCACTTGGAGCACAGGGAGTTATATTGTACGAAACTGATGGTACCATCATAGGAATGATATATTTGTTGTACAATTGATTAATATTGTTCTTGTACTGTTATTCTTGTGTGACCTTTATACAATACTTGTTTGTTGGTAACAATTGGTGTGGTTTCACTATTGGTCTTTGACACACAGAATAACACATCTTTCTGCCGTGAGTCCTTTCGGAGCTCGGAGGTACACCGTGGCCGGGGTTTCGGGAGGAGCACCTAACAGTATGTCCGTGTGTATATGTGTATGTATGTCCATGTGTATGTAAGTATGTGTGTGTGTCATAGACTCCTTTAGAGAAGGACTGGAACGTCACGACCTCGGGGTTTGTAACTTGAGTCTGAGTTCCCATTTTCTATGAATGCCTCGTTTTCTATGCAAATACCACAGCACTTTACTATTGGATGGATTGGAATGAAATTGACATATGACATGTAATTTATGTAATAAAATAATAAATAAATAAATAAAATATAATAGTCTGTATTATAACAGATTAGTTTCCCTCGAAAAAATGATTTGAATATACATTATTTTTCCCATTTGGCAACTTTATTTTTAAACAATTTTGTTTTTAATTTTTTTGATTTGTGTATTAATTATTATTTATTTTAAAATTAATTGTGATATTTCACATTTAATATCGGAAATCAGCAAAATAATATGTTTCTCTTCTCTTTCAGAAACTGTCCAGCTGGTGATCTCACAGGATCTTTGTTTTGTTTCCTGCTTTCATGACAAGATGCCACGTCGTTGCAGCTGCGTTGGCTGTAAAGGAAACTATGATGGGACGCCTTATGTAAAGGTCCTATCCTTCCCAAAAGATCCTGAGGAGAGGGAGAGATGGATATTGGCAATGCCGAATGAGAAAGAAAGCTTGAGGCGCTTGAAGGAGATATATATTTGTGAGACACATTTCAATTGTAAATGGGTGTCAGTTAAGGGTGGCAAGCGACCCAAAGAACCCCCATCAATATTTCCTGGATTACCAAAATCAGTTTTGAAGCAGGTTACTTCAGCCCCACGCCCAACATCATCTTCTACATCAGAATCAAGAACTAAGAAGGTGCATGCAGCTGCTGAGGCTGCAGACAAGATCCAAGATTTCGACCACTTCTGCACCAAAATCAGCTATTTTCCTGGCTTTAACGTCATAAAAGACCAGAAGAACCTGTACCTATCAATAACTGATGCTATTGGACAAACTGTCAGGCAGTTCTTTCATTTCCAACAAGTCAGCTCACCTTTTGGATTCCTATTCTTGAATAGAGTTGAGAAAGATGGCATTGAGGTGCCCAAACGACTTTTTCCTTTGCAAAAGAACAGCTTGCTCTCAAAACGGTCCCAGATTAGATCCATAACTGACCAGGTAAACACCTATGAGTACACAAGCCAGAAAATTCTTCAGCACGTAATAAGCCAGCTCTGCAAGATGACTGAGGCACACGAGCTTCCTCATTTAACCTTCCTTCTGTCGCAGCTGCAGCATGTGTTCATACCTCCTGATGGTCGCCGATTTGATACCGATACTATGATTTTCGCAATGCAGCTTCACAACATATCACCCAGTGCATACAAAATGATTCGTCGATCTGGCTTAATCATTCTACCATCAACAAAAAAGGTAAAACAGGTGCTTTCTCGTAGTCTGCAGGACTCCAACCTCAAAACGTTGTTCGACCAGCTTAAGCCGCAGCAGCGTTTGGTCAATTTAATGTTGGACGAGGTAAAGCTGGTCGAGACATTGCGATTTTCTGGAGGGCATGTTCTAGGATACACTCAAAATGCTGCAGTGGGGGGTGACCATGAAATGCTTGCTTCACATGCTATGGTTGTTGAAGTTGCCTGCCATTTTGGTGGTCCACGCTATATTCTACGCGTTTTGCCCTGCAAAAAACTAACTGCCGATCAGCTGAAGGAACTCCTCATCGAAGCTGCCTCAGCTGTACTTGGTGCTGGCGGTACTGTGATTTCTTTGATATGTGACAATTGCAATACCAATCGCAGTGTTTATTCAAAACTTGGAGGACCGGGAAGTTGTCAAGTGCTATCGATTCAAGAGCAATCTATGTTCTTAGTGTACGACTACATGCACATCTTCAAAAATGTTCGCAACAACTGGATTACTGTTGATGGCCAGACACTCTCATTTGTCGTACATAGCAATGAGTACAAAGCTTACTGGAGTGATATTCGGAAGCTTTATGAGATCGACCGAGCTACTCCTATTCGCTTAACCAAGCTGATGCACACCGCTGTTTTCCCCAAGCACCTTCAATGCCAGAGCGTACCCTTGGTATGTCAGGTGTTCAATGACAAGACTGTCGCTGCCTTAAAGACCTTCAAGGATTCACTGGGCATCAGCGAAGGCACCATCATTCTCACCCAGACAATGAGTGAGTGGTTCAAGATGATGAATGTGAAAGACCATTTCTCAGCTATGCATCTGCGCGACGAATCCAGACAGCCTTGGACAGCAGACTGTACAAGTTTCACTAGGCTGGAGGAGGCCTGCCAAATTATATCTACCTGCGCATGGCAAGGAGGTGGTGGTCGTAAGCTGAAGCTAACTCGGCAAACTGCTGAAGCCTTCACTGTGTCCACACGTAATAATGTGGATGCTGCCAAATTGCTTCTGGCAGAGAAAGACTTTGACTACGTTCTTCCTGCTATATTCGCGGATGAAGCCTTGGAAAGGTTTTTCGGCCAAGCCAGGCAAAGATGCGGTGGAAACTTCGAGATTGACGTAGTTGACATTATGGCTGCACCTAAAATTGCAAATTTGCAGGCACTCGTTAAGCATGACATTATGCCAGAATCTAGTTCTCGTGTGCTTGTTTGCGACAAGAATTGTGGTACTTCCATAAATCCAGATGAGCGAAGTGAACTCATTGACGAGATCACTCCTCATGACACTCAGGAACTCTTGAGGTCTGATGATGCCCTTAAGCATAAAGTTGTTTATTTGGCCGGATACCTTGTTCATAAATATGGTGGAAGCACCAGGATGGAGGAGATCATGGATGATGAAGATGGTAACAAGGTGTCATCTGAGTTCCTAGATAATTTGAATAGAGGTGAACTGAGTGTGCCGACTATGTCAACCGTCTTCTTTGTACATAATGCCTATAATTTGCATGGCATAACTAAAATGCGTTGCCGCTTTCATTTTGCTGAGCTGTTATCCTTTGTAGAAGCACCTTTAGCTCGTAATAATGCAGCATGTACTACTTTAGCTAACATTCTATTGAAAGCTCATGTCCTCAATGTCAGTGACAAAGAAAAGGCTGTGGGATGCCTCAGGAGGCAAGAAAAGCTCTCCAACTAGCGATAGCTCTCCAACTAGTGATAGACATAGACATAGTTGTAATAGACATTTTTACAAAATATTATTGAAAAACGGTGCATTGTTATTATTCGAATGTGTATTTGCTGTATGTTTGTATGTTTGAGTAATACGATGTATGACAACATATATTAAATTTGGACAGCTCTACAAACTTGCCTCTTATTATAATCAGCCATCTCTCACCGTTTATGAGTTAGACACAAAAACTGCCAAAATTCACTAATTTGACCTTGAAATATGACCTTTTGACCTTGAAGATGACACCAAGTGGTGTTGAAAATGTCACTATTGAACTCGCCGTCCTCAAAAACACCTGTTTTGACCCCGAGATCATTTCTCTAGCCCTTCTAGAAGTCATTTTAGCACAGGACTTAAGTTAATCCTTCAGACTCAAGTTACAAACCCCGAGCATGGGACGTTCCAGTCCTTCTCTAAAGGAGTCTATGGTGTGTGTTGACAAAGTCGCCGGAGGCATTATGTTTTCAGGTTGTCCGTCCGGCTGTCCGCCCGTCCGTGATAGGTTTTCGTTGCCGCGATAACTTGAGAACTGCTAAAGGGATCTTCGTCAAACCTGGCACAAGTATGTATAATGAGGTAAAGATGAACTGATTAGATTTTGGGGTCAAGAGGTCAAAGGTCAAAGTCTGTAATATGTCTATCTTGAGAACGGCTGAAGCGATCCAATTCAAACTCCGTGCAGGTATGTATAATGGTGATTAACTTTTTAGATTTTGTGGTCAAAGATCAAATCTGGAATGGGTCTACAACTTGAGAACGGCTGAAGTTCTCAAGTTGGAGACTTTCACGAGCCTTTTTTTAGCTCTTTCACGAGCCTCGATTCAGTATACAAAAAAAGAAAAAAGAAAAAAAAAGTGATCCAATTCAAAGTTGGTACAGGTATGTATAATATTGTAAAGATTAAGTGATTTGATTTTGGGGTCAAAGGTGGAAGGTCAAATTTGTAATCGGTCCATAACTTGAGAACGGCTGAAGTGATCTAATTCAAACTTGGTACAGGTATGCATAATGATGTAAAGATTAAATGATTAGGAGTTGGGGTCAATGGGTCAAAGTCTGTAACAGGGCTATAACACGAGAATGGCTGAAGTGATATAATTCAAACTTGGTACAGGTATGTATAATGATGTAAAGATTAACCGATTAGATTTTGGGTTGAAGGTGTCAAAGGTTAAAGGTCAAAGTCTGTAATAGGTCTATAATTTGAGAATGCCAAAAGGGATCTAATTCAAACTGGGCACAGATATGTGTAATGATGTAAAGATCAACTGATTAGATTTTGGGGGGCCTGAGGTCAAAGGCCAAAGGTCATGTCAGGTAAAAATGTGCGAACTTGGGGAAAGCTAAATGGATTTCAATCAAACATGATACAAGGATAATAATGATGTAATAATGTGGGCAGAGGCATATCAGTCGACGTCATGATGTAGAAGAGTGCCGTTCCAGTTCATAAATTGAAATGAGTACGTGAATCTTTTTGGGAAAACTTAAGCTTGAATTCCATTGTAAAGATATGTGTGCACAAAATAATTCAATTTAAATCTAATAAAACAATGCAACTATCACAGAACAAAACATGGTTCACAAGGGCGTTGTGAAGATAGGCCTCAGCGATCGAGGCAGTATTCTGTAGTTTATACACCACCCAAATAACTATGTGGCATTCTCTCAAGCAGCGTTTTTACCACAGAGGCTACACAGGTCCTTGCTATTATTTTCATCTATTTTCTCTCAAAATTGCGAGTTGGACATGTGGGAATGCCGATTTTGCTTTTATGAGCGGAAGAGGGAAGAAGGGAGGGAGAGAGAGTAAAGATTGGTCAGATTTGGAAGGGAGGATTGTGGAGCTGTGGTGGGGAGGGGGTTGAAGGCTTGAAGTGGGGGAGGGGATTGATGCGTTAGGGCTGTTAGTGAGGACCTGGTGTTGGGGGAAGAAAAAGCAAAAAAGGGACAGAGTTGGAAGTAGGAGGTTAAGTCTTTGTGGGGGGAAGACTTTCAGTGGGGAGGGGGCAGTTGAGAAGTTGTCAGAATTGCATGTGTTCGTTTATTCAGTAAAAACGTCATTGGCCACAGGTGTGTGTGTGTGTGTGTCTGTGCGTGTGTGTGTGTGTGTGTGTGTGTGTGTGTGTGTGTGTGTGTCAATGTAAGCAGGTGACAAGCATCCTCCAGGTAAGGTGCTTGTGTGTTTTAAGGCAGGATGATTGAATGAAAGACTTTTTGCAAATGGTGTTCGGGTCCCAGTCCTATTCCCGATTCATAAATTATCTCCCTTCTTATCCATCTTGCCCACCTGCATCTCATTCCTCCCCACACCCATTGTTGGTCCTAGTCTGCCTCAATCTCTTCCACGAGCCTTGGCTACGTATAAAAAGGTAAAATAAAAAGTGTTTCATGAGCTCACATGATTTGATGAAGGATTTTACACAAATTTTGCATTTGCATGAACAATCTCTTTGTTGGTCCTTGTTCTTGGCCTTGTTCTCCATGGTGATTTCCACGTGTTTTTTCAGGTGGCATGACCGATTGAAATATTCTCTACAAACTGTGCATTTGTACAATCATTCTCTGTTGTGAATTATCATGTGCCTTTTAAGGTTGCATGAATGTTTAAAAGATTTTCCACAACTTGTGCATTTGTATGGGCGTTCATTAGTGTGAATCATCATGTGTTGTTTGAGGTGGGATGATCGATTAAAAGCTTTTCCACAACTTGTGCATTTGTATGGGCGTTCTCCATTGTGAATTCTCACATGTATTTTAAGGGTGGATGAATGTTTAAAAGATTTTCCACAACTTGTGCATTTGTATGGGCGTTCATTAGTGTGAATCATCATGTGTTGTTTGAGGTGGGATGATCTATTAAAAGCTTTTCCACAACTTGTGCATTTGTATGGGCGTTCTTCATTGTGAATTTGTATGTGTGATTTAAGGTGGGATGATCGATTAAAACATTTTCCACAACTTGTGCATTTGTATGGGTGTTCTCCATTGTGAATTCTCACATGTATTTTAAGGGTGGATGAATGTTTAAAAGATTTTCCACAACTTGTGCATTTGTATGGGCGTTCACCATTGTGAATTCTCACGTGTATTTTAAGGATGGATGATCGATTAAAAGATTTCCCACAACTTGTACATTTGTATGGGCGTTCATCATTGTGAATTTTCATGTGCCTCATAAGGTTGGATGATCGATGAAAAGATTTTCCACAACTTATACATTTGTATGGGCGTTCTTCATTGTGAATTTTCATGTGCCTCATAAGGTTGGATGATCGATTAAAAGATTTTCCACAACTTGTACATTTGTATGAGCGTTCATCATTGTGAATTTTCATGTGCCTCATAAGGTTGGATGATCGATGAAAAGATTTTCCACAACTTATACATTTGTATGGGCGTTCATCATTGTCTCCTTTGTGAACCTGGTGAACATTTTTATGTGCAAACAATTCATTTTTCGTTTTGTTGTGTTTGTAAAAAGTCTTGTTTGTTTCAGTTGGCGAGTCCTGCGGGCCTGGGTCTACGCTGTTCATAAAAGTCGGTGCAGTCTCCCTTGCAGATTCAATGGATCCACCTGTAAATACAACATCACGTGACATGATAAAAAAAAAATCTGATATTGCTCAACACTCGTGATATAATTCTGACAAACATACACAAACATGTACATATTGTTACGTTTGTGGGGGAAGGCGATATAATACCATAGTGGAAATAGGATTGCATAGTAATAGTATGGATTGTGTACGGGTAGGAGACATCTCAATGTATTAAGGAGGGAAACTGTGAGCTTAAGATCGTTTACGTGTTACCACACGGGAGGGTGGCGTTGTGTTAACGAGGTAGGATCTAAGATTAGTTCTCTCCCAGTATGTGATTACCCTCGGTGGTTTTTCTTTTGTTTTTACAATTATAACAAGCCAGCCATATAAAAGCACATATTTAACCAATAACAACAACAACAATCGCTGACAGTGTCCGGACATTTTGATCGACAAGTAAACCCCGCCCCACCAACCGACTGAGGAACAAGGCCACACACAGAGTGGGACGAGGTGCGGGGAAACTATCGTAACCGGCAGACCACACCCCAAGCTTCGTCATTCGATAATCTCGCAGTTCACTCTCAAAGATCCTGTGCCAAGGATCGTGGTCTGATTCCATGAGAATGTGTGTTGGTGTGTGTGTGTGTGTGTGTGTGTGTGTGTGTGTGTGTGTGTGTATGTGTGTCGCAACCAATGACAACCTGTCTTGTTGTCTTGCAGCATGTTGGAGTTCAATTCGCCTTGTGGTTAAGCGTTTGGATGTTTGGCCCACATAATTGGCCTCACAATCTTCACATTGTATGTTGTGGATGACATTCTTTCTGTCACATTTGTTCACATGGTCTTTTGGCTTTGACAGCTGTGCTCGTAAAGCAACACATCCTTTACAATATGAATCCTGAGCTGCAAATCTTTCGACATGTACGTATATATATGGACATATGTGCATTGTGCAGCGTGTTTCAAAAAGCTTGATATAACTTTGACTTCCTGCCATTTCTGTTTTTTTGACCGATACCGTTTTCCTTTTCAGTGTTTGGTGGTGTTATTGTGGTGTTTGTTCCTTGGGATTTTTATCTCCGTAACTCAACGATGCCATTGACAGTGGAGCAGAAGACAAAAGTGATGGCTCTGTGGTACAAGACTAAATCATATGTCGACACCCGTTCTGCCTGCCGGTTCTGCTGGGAATACGACCTCAGAACACGTGATGGACCCACAAATTGTGACATTCAACGTATTGTGAAACATTTTGAGCACAAGGATACAGTGCACAACCAGAGCAAGGGCAACAGTGGCCTCGCTTAAAATACATAATCTGTTCGCATTAATATACTCTTGTTGTATTTACATTCGTTTCTTAGATCCTGCTTGATTCAAGTTTAATAAAGCCTGATATTGACCAAAAGGCTTTTCCATCATTCATTTGACGTGGATCCGAACACTGTGAATGCCGGTGAAGAGACGGCTCGCTGAAGTTGTGTCTTCAGACGATACCTTCGGGCTTTTGAATCCGATTAGGTTACGGAGGCAGATAAGCTCGACGTGCTCATTAACCCTGTGTCCACGTCAGTCCATCGATATTCCGCCCATTGCGCGAGCTATACCAATGCTTGCGAGGCCCTCAAGACTTTGTACGTCAAGCCTCATGGAACGATCTGTGCACGCCATTTACTTTCTACCCACCGTCAATAGCCAGGAGAGACTTTGGAGCAATTTGTGCAAGCTTTGAGACACCTGAGTAGAGATTGCAACTTTCAGATTGGTACGTTGCAGGAACTTCAAGATGATTTCAGGCGTGGTGCTTTTATAACTGGTCTGCAATCACCTCATATACGACAACGGCTATTGGAGAATGACTTGGTGAATCTTCATGATGCGTATGAACAAGCTCGTACCTTGCAACTTGCTCAGACGTGTACGGGCAATGAGGGGAGATGCAGACACTCACTCAATCTCAGGATACTCCGATCAACAGTCTCCGCTACACGACCCCCACTCCAGAAATCGGAAGGAAAGGTCGATGGTGAGCCATCGTCGGCAGAGGAGTCAACTCCCAAGTTAATGACGACCACATCAGCTACTACCAAATGTTATTTCTGCGGATATCGGAAACGATGATAATCGTTTTAAGGCCATTTTCCCCACGAGAGCGGGGGTTCACCTTGCGGGACCCATGAGCTCATGGTTCCCTGTTTGAGGCAATGTTTTTGTGGCCGGATTCCCTTCCTGACGCCAACCCTTGGTCGCCTCTTACGATGCTCAGGGATATGGTGTACTGATTCTAAATCGGGGTACACACCGTGATCATTCATCCCAGCAAGCTGGTACTCAATTTGCCGACCTTGGAAGGATGACAAGCTCAGTCAACCCCTCTGGCGTTAATTCAACGATCGACCAGGATTCAAACTCAGGATCCTCAGATCCCAAGCCAGCACCCTAACCGCTAAGCCAACACCAGGCTATGCAAAACGATCAGCGTGCAATGCCAGATGTAATAATTGTGGCAAGAAAGGACATTATGCCAAGGTGTGTCGAGCTGTCAAAACAGTCGGACCCATTTCTGCTGGTGTGCAGTTGGAAGCCACTACGCTCTCCGCTATTTTGCCCTGCAGTCTAGCTAAAGCGGTGGTCAAGATCACGGTGAATGGGGAGGTCGCTGATGCGCTGATCGACATGGGGAGTTCGGACAGCTACGTGAATGCTGTATTGGTGAAGCGCCATGCTTGGCCGATCCTCCCCATGGGGAAAACAGTGTGTATGGCATCATCTTTACATCAAGAGATAAGGGGATATTGTGTTGTGGAACGAGGAACTAATGAGACGAAGTACCAGACGTGAAACCAATGGTTCAGAGAGACTAATGTGCTGATCTACACTTCGGTCATGATTTTTTGCGAAGGCATGCTGATTTAAATATGCATTTTGGGGGCACTAACCCTATCTTCTCAGTCTGTAGTCTGGCAGAGGTAGTGGTCGATCCACCATCACCGTTTGCCAACTTAACTGAGGATTGTAAAACGATCGCTGTGAAATCAAGATGACTTACCCGGGGGCATGGGAAGTTTGTTGCTATGGAGACCAGGAAACTTCTCACCGAAGGCATCATTGAGCCGAGCAAATCGCCGTGGCGGGCCCAGTTATTGGTGACGACCAGTGCCCATCACAGGAAACGGATGGTGATAAACTATTCCCAAACTATTAATCGTTTTATGCAACTGGGCCCACACCCATTGCCACGTACGGACGAAATGGCAGGAGAAGTGGCTAAATATCAAGTATTCAGTGCATTGGATTTGCGCAGTGCCTATCATCAAATTTTGATCCGAGGGTCTGATAAGCTGTGCACGGCATTCAAGTCTGGTCAGCGACTATCGGTTTCATCGTATACCCTTCAGGGTAACAAACGGAGTCGCGTGGTCCCAACGAGCCATCAATGAGATAGTATCTCAAAGACACCTTTGTTTACGTAGATAATGTCACAGTATGTGGACGAACACAGAACGAGCACGACAATAACTTGAAATGATTCATGGAAGTAGCTCGTAAGCACAAACTCACTCAATGCTGACAAATGCACGTTCTCGGCTAAAACTATCAATCTCTTGGGATTTTCCATTTCAGATGGCTGGATTCGCCCTGACATGTCCTGTTTGCAACTGCTATTATAAATGCCACCTCCGCCTGATGCCGCCATGCCGAGATGAACCCTCGGGTTAAACGCTCATTATTCCAAATGGATCCCGAAGTATTCCGAGAAAATTTGTCCTCTGGTTGAAAGCAAAAAATTTCCGCTGTCTTCAGCTCCCAAAATGGCTTTTCACAATTTTATTAAGGATATTGCTCAAGCGGTGGCAATATCAATTGATAACAGTGTGCCCTTCGTTCTTGAGACTGATGCCTCAGAGTACGCAATCGTGGCTACCTTGAATCAGTCGGGCCGACCCGTGGCCTTCTTCTCCAGAACATTATCACACAGTGAGAGAGAGGTGCCACTCGTCTGTTGAGAAAGAGGCCGACGCCATCGTGGAGGCCTTGCGTAAGTGGAACCACTTTCTCCTCGGGAAACATTTTCAATTGATCACAGGCCAGTGATCTGTGGCTTTTATGTTTGAGGGTCAACATTCCCAGAAAATAAAGAATGGGAAAAAAATAAAATAAATAAATAAATAAATCGCCAGGCGGCGCAATGAGCTTGCGGAATTCGGCAACGACATCGGATATCGCCCTGGCAAGGAAATGTAGCTGATGGTGCATTTTCTCATGCTTTCTGTGGAATCGTGGGATCCGAGAGGGGATTGCGGGAGCTGCATGACTCGCTTTGTCATTCGGGAATCACTCGCATGGCGCATTTTGTTCGATGTCGAAATCTTCCTTATTCGGTTGAGGACGTAAAGTGAGTCTGTAGTACTTGTCCAGTTTGCGCCCAACTGAAACCAGTTTCATAAATCGCATAAATGGGTTTTGATCAAAGCCACCCAACCATGGGAGCATCTGAACATTGATTTTAAAGGTCCACTCCCTACGGCCACCTCTCAACGTTACATGCTCACCGTCGAAGAAGAGTACTCATGCTTCCCATTTGCCTTTCCTTGTGGAGATCTCTCTCCAAATTCAGTGATTAAATGTCTCCCGGAGTTATTCGCGCTGTTTGGTTATCCAGCGTATATTCATTCAGATTGGGGAGCCGCTTTCATGTCTCAAGAGATAAAACAATTCCTTCAGGAAAGAGGTATAGCCTCAAATCGAACGACAAGGTAAAATCCGCAAGGCAGTGGGATCGTTGAACGTCACAACGTCGTAATCTGGCGGGCAGTTTCCATGCGACTCAAGTCACGTGATCTTTCGGTCAGCCAGTGGGAAATGGTGCTGCCTGACGCGTTACATTCTATCCGGTATTTATTGTGCACGGTTATTAATGTAACCCCACATGAACGAACGTTCTCCTATCGTCGTTAGAGTTTTAGTGGACACTCGTTACCGACCTGGTTGTCAGAACCAGGACCGGTATTGCTACGTCGATCCATACGTCAAATGCAAATATGAGCTGCTCGTGGATGAAGTGAATCTTCGAGGCGAATGAGGAGTATGCGCATGTTCGCGTTAGGCCGATGGTCGCGAGGACCACCATGTCAGTTCGTCATCTAGCGCCACGTGGGGAGGTCGTGGATAGAATTTGGGGAACATGAGTCGCAGGTAAAGTCACCTGAAGGGATTTCTGTGAGGAGTGTGGTCCCGATCAAGGGTTTGCCAGAGATAGTATCCTTGCCGCCCACTCTGAAAAATCTCCAGACAATCGAGGAGATGCCACAAGAGGAGGGAGAGTGTCCTCCACATTCTCCTGAGCCGGAGATCTACCGAACCCGAAGTGATCGGTCTTGTTGACCTCCGAATCGTTTAAATATGTGATTTGTTTAGATATTGGATATTCTGGTTTGTAGTCGACATCATTCTGGTGTTGTGTAGTTTGACATTTATCGAATACTTGCAGAAGTACCCGGCGTTTGCCGGGCGGGGAAGGGGGGGAAGGTGAGGGAAGGGGGGGGGGGGGAAGAGGAGGGAGAGGGGGAGGGGGAGGGGGGGAAGGGGGGGGAAGGGGGAAGGGAGAGGGGGGAAGGGGAAGGGAGGAGGGTGAGAGGGGGGGGGGGGTGAGAA